>NC_051067.1:134204377-134528946 GCF_004664715.2 Peromyscus leucopus | reverse complement strand
GACCTACTTCCTCTTACCATATTTTTAACCATGGTCATCTGCTCAGGTGAAATATCTTGAACTTGAGTTTTGTCTGTTCGTCCATGTGGAGGCCAGAGGGCTCCCTCAGGTGGGGCCCACCTTGTTTGTTGAGTCTCCTGTTGCCTGGTTTCCAAAGTAGGCTGGTCTAGCTGGACAGTGAGCCCTGAGGCTGCATTATCCCCCTCCCCGCCCCCCTTCAGCCCTGGGATGACAAGCACATGTAACTACCTGGTTTGTACGTGAGTTCTGAAGTCTAGTTTGGACACTGAGGCAGTTGAACTTCTCTGCTCCAAGCTCTTTTCTGTACAGAAGGCAGAGCCTTTGCCTGCATGCATAGCTCGTCATACCTTCTCCATGCCACACACTGCTGCTGTTCCCACCTGGCTCCATCACCCCCCCTTCTCCATGCCACACACCGCTGCTGTTCCCACCTGGCTCCATCACCCCCACTTCTCCATGCCACACACTGCTGCTGTTCCCACCTGGCTCCATCACCCCCCTTCTCCATGCCACACACTGCTGCTGTTCGCACCTGGCTCCATCACCCCCCCTTCTCCATGCCACACACCGCTGCTGTTCGCACCCTCTGCTCCCTCTCATCCCCGGACTGATGCTCCCCTCTGACCAGCTGCTTCTGCTACCGTGTCTCTGACCCAGCTTGACACAGTGAGCACCTTTGGCCTTCTACGCTAGCTCACTGGCCCTGCCTTTTCCAAACTCTTTGCTTCGCAGTAGGTAAAACACATTTTACATCTCATTTACTCTCACCTCCATGAGGTTATAAATTGAGGGCAGGGATTTCTTTCTCTGATGTAGGCATAGAGTCATGTCAAAATAACCACTGAAAACATGGGAGTCTCCCCTCACCCCTTTTCTAAAATAACAGACAGTCACACAGAGTTCTGGGGTTGAAAATAAAAGCAAAGACCACTGCGCGTTAGTTTGTCAACATGTAATGCCCTGGGTTTATTTTGTGAGAATTCTATCACAATGTTTCCAGGTGGGATTAAAAACCTTAAGGATAACGTATGCCATTGGACTGGGCATTCAGACTCCGGTACTGACAAAGCACTAGTAGTAGTCTGGTAAGTACCATTCTCTTCACAGAAGAGAGGTCAAATATTTCCAAAGGAAGGCACCCGATATTTGTGGCTCTGGCCTCGCAGCCTTCTGGAGAATCTTAAAAGGAAAAAAGCTGGCTGGCTGTTTTACACACTGGAATGACGATACACGGACAGCAATTACTGCATTCTTCTCCCTATATCCTTTCTGTAAGAACAAGTAAAGAATGAAGTCTTTAAACGATTCCACAATAAAAAAGTACATCTTTTTGTGCTAAAAAAAGGGCAAGACAACATAAACTCCAGTTGTAAGGACTCCGTTTGCGTACTTGATTTAACACTTTTGGTGGGAGGAAATGGGACGACTGGGCTGTTTGCAGAGCAGCAACGTAACATTAGTGCTTTAAGTACCGGGGCCGCCCAAGCTTGCAGGCGGGCGGGCGGGCGGGCGGGCGGGCGGGGACGGGAGGGTCAAGAGACTTCATTTTTAGCTTGTTGCGCGTCCTAATGGTAGAAGACCAGAAGATCCCCATTGAACAGTACATTCCCCATTTTAAAAAAAACTGGTGCCTTTTTTTTTTTTTTGTAAAATTCTGTATGTATGTCACCATTTTTTTTCACATGATACACAGAAAACTCAAGGACCCAGAGGGAACCAAGTTATGTTATACCATTTACAAAATACCAAGGAGTCCACAGCTACCTAACACACTTACTACAGCACAGGAACCAATGAGGGTACAGTGTACAAAACCTGTAAACACGGCACAATAAATAGACAGCAGGTTCCGCACCATGCACATGATGTGATGACACCAGCTACACAGCTCACACTCTGGTTGCAGTTTATTCCCCACCCCCCGCCCCCAAGTGCAAAGCATCACAAATGAACATTTCTGTATTCAAGTAACATATATACAAGGGTATTACAAATATGCAGTACTATACAGATAATTGCTGTATTCTTAATTTACAGATGTTGATTTTTTTTCCTATTAACAGTAAGAAAAGAAAAGTTGAAGCATGAGAGATGCGCAGTGCTGCCGAGTCCCACAGCTGCCATGGAAACGCATGTGTGCATTCCGTCCTCCCCTGCGTTCCAACGCCTCTGATGCATAGCACCTGATCGTGTCCCCAGGCTGCAGTCCCGTTCCCAGGAAGCTACGTCACCTCCATCGCTACTGTGTTGTCGGCTAGATTGTTCAGGGCTGGCTTTTCCGAGTCATGATTTTCCCTGGTGGGATGAAAGCTCAGTTACTTAACCATCACGTACAAACGGAGCACACCAAGGAAGAACACTAGTTATCTTCAATTACGGGGAGAATCTTTACTTATGGACAGCGGAGCGAAGAGGAGTATGAATTTTTATAATTATGAAAAACAGGCAAGCAGAAATCAGGTGTCAGCAGTTAATTCCGTGGCCAACTGGCCTGCTGAAAACTTGTAGAAGAGCCCGAGTGACCCAGAGGCCTGCACACTGACTCCCCAGCTTCTCACGCTCTGCAAGGCACAGCTACAGCCACCGCCTTCCACACTCACCTTCTCTTCTCGCATTATTTACTTATTTATTTAGTGTGCATGGGATACACAAGTGTGCTCGTGACAGTATATCATAGTATGTCATAGCTGAACTTCTCGGGAGTCAGTCTCTTCTTCTACCATGTAGATGCTGGGGGTCAAACAGCTTGTGAGGCTTAGTGGCAAGTACCTTCACCTACTGAACCAGCTCAGCAGCCTAAGCTTTTATTCCTTTTTAGGGTGTGTGTGTGTGTGTGTGTGTGTGTGTGTGTGTGCGTGTGCACGTGGAGACCCGAGGCAGATGGCGGCCCCTTTCCTATCACTTTACCTTACTTTCTGAGATAGGGTTTCTCACCTAACTTGAAGATCACAGAGATGGCTGGGCTGGCAAGGAGCTTTAGGGATCTGCCCATCCCATCCCTTGCCGCACCTCCTACAGTGGAGGGGTTATACGCACTCAACACTACGTGTAACTTTTTTAAAAAAATGTGGGATCTCAGGGTCTGAACTCAGACGCTCCTGTTTGCATTGGCAAGTAACTTACCAACTAAACCCTCTTCCTCGGCTGGGAACCACTTTGAACCTCATATAACCGTATGTGGGCACACGAATGCCAGTGTGGAGGCCAGAGGACAACTGGCAGGAGTTGCTGCTCTCCATCCACCACGTGGGTAAAGTGGGTCAGACTCAGGCTGTCAGGCTTGGCGGCAGGCACCTTCACCCACGGGGCCATCTCCCGCCTTCAACCCCAAACACAAACGACTAAGATTCACGTCAGGACTTTAAATCTGGGTCCTAATGAACCTCACCAAGTGAGGCAGATGCAGGACTAGTAACCAGATCACTAAGTTCTAGAGGTATCCCTGGAAAGACCACTGACCTCCAGGAATTTGTTTCCTGCTTTTCAATAGAGACAAGATCTGAGAAGTCCCACGTACTATAAACGTTCCCATGTGTGTACAATTCCACAGCAACGGAAGTCATGATGGCTGGTGGTGGGGGAAGAGTGGAACCACAGTCGGATGATCAGCCACGAGTGGCCCAGCAATACAGCTGGAACTGAGCGGACAGGGATTGTGGTGTGCAAAGTAAAGGCTCCCAACAGGCTGCGACAAAACTGCTCTCGCTCTTGGATGAAGTCTTTTTTTTTTTTAAAGATTTATTTATTTATTATGTCTACAGTGTTTTGCCTGCAGGCCAGAAGAGGGCGTCAGATCTCATTACAGATGGTTGTGAGCCACCATGCGGGTGCTGGGAATTGAACTCAGGACCTTTAGAAGAGCACTGGCTGAAGCTGCTGGTGTGATCTGCTCTCCTCCTGTCACTCCTTTTCTCCTAAGCTCCCTGAGGCCCTAGGAAACCGAGCACTTGTTAACCACTGGTATTTCCCCGCCTTTAATCCCAGCACTCTGTGAGTTCGAGGCCAGCCTGGTCTGCAGAGCGAGATCCAGGACAGGCACCAAAACTACACAGAGAAACCCTGTCTCGAAAAAAAACAAAAACAAACAAAGTATCATTATAAATAGAGAGAGTGAGAGAGGCCCAAGTCACATAGGCAATACTCACTATCTCAGTGAGTGAACTGGCTCATTCTCAACTAAAAGTGAATTCACTAACAGAATCACAACATCCACTTGCTTAGTTCTTAAGTAAATGAGGGTTCTTGTATCTAACTTTTTCAATACGTAGAAGGCTGAAGTGAGGTGCCTTACTTTCCCACCATTTTAAGCTTAGAATAACTACTCACCTTGGAACGGAATCTACAGAGGATGAGGAGGGGACCTTGGAAACTTGACAGTTTGCCGCGGCAGCCAGCTTTAAGGCAGATGACGGAACAGCACTTAAAGTCCTAGGTATATGTCGTGCGTTTATTGGGGCGATAGAGTTTACAGTGGGGACCGATGAAGGTACAGTTAATCGAATGTTGTTCCCAAACAGAACCTGAGTTGTCGCAGAATTGGCAGCAGTCACTTGATGACTCAGTGCACTGTGGGAAGCTGAAGTCTGTGTCATATTTGAAGGCTGTAACAAAGCTGAGCCTGCTGTCGACGGAGTCGTATGCACAAGCGCTGTTGGTGTAGTGCCGCCGAGGTGTAAGCCCTTGTATACTCCTGGGGAGGGAAAGAAAGCAGGTAAACACCGCACTGGGCGGCTGCATCACAACGTGTACAAACATGCATGCGTGTAAACACGAGGCCATGCAGATGTCTTGATCCTCACCTGAGGCCGGAAGGACGCCATTCACCCCAATCCCAAGCACCACATCATCCTTCATCTTGAATCCCATCAGCTGTTCTGACGTCATCAAAGCAGAAGCAGCAAATTGCGCACTAGCAGAATCCAGAGTCTTAGAGACAAAACCCTGGAAGGAAAACACAAGGCCAGCCGTCAATGTAACGGCTTCCACCAGCATACAGACACACAGGTGCACCAAAGTCAGCTTCAACAGCACTGAAAGCTGGCTGCCAGGAAACCTTAGTCTCTTCTCAGAGACAGAAAAGTTCCCCATCTAAAGGTTTATACATTTTCATCTTCCTATAAGATAATATAGTGTATATAAGACAATTATCAAAAAAAAAAATAATGCCTTTAGTACAGAATGCGATAACAGCAAGAAGTTCCAACTGAGTGGTTAGAAATATATTTCTCAAACAGTCAAATTTATAAGGCAAATACGTAAGCTTCCATGTAACCTCTATTCACCTGTTCTCTATTTCCCTCCCTCCCTCCCCACCCTCACTGCTCATACCCAACCACCACACAACCAAAGACATCTCTGAACTAGTAAGACAATCATCCCTTAATAAAAAAGATATAATTTAAGAATTAAAAAGGCCTCTTGTGAAATTCCCTTTAAGACGCTTACAAGACTCAATTCTCAGCCTTTCAGCCCCAAATCTATCTATACAGCAAATATTTCCCCCTGCTTTAAGTTTAAGAGTCGTTTTAAAGAGCAGAACAGGTTTGGGTTTAATTCTGAACCTGGAGAGTGAGCTGCACGGGGGGCTCCGGGCTGCGGGCAGCGCCACTGCAGACACAGGTCAGACCGCAGCAGCTTTACAGCTAAGGGAACTACGTTCTCATGTTACTCTGTACAAAAGGCAGCAGAAGGAACCGCTTCCATACTCACCTGGAATGTTCTTTCTAAACCCTGTATATTCAGGCCAAAGCCACTTTTCTGCTGGTTAGATGCAAGGTTCTATGACAACACTTGGCAATTAGAGATGAACTCTGGCGGGAGACAATGAGGATGATCATAAGACACACAAGTCCCTCACCTGTGGCGCGGCGGCGGCGGTGGAGGAGGAATTACTATTTGCTTGCTGTTGCTGAGTTTGTGCAAGCTGCTGCTGCTGCATGAGCGCCAGTTGCTGCTGGTGTTGCTGGTATTGTTCGGCTGTAAATGCTTAACAGAAAACAAGGAGACGATTCACAAAAATGCACACACACCAAAGACACCTTACAACACTAAAAAAAAAAAAAATATCCAGCATCAGAAAAGGATGGTTTTGTGCAAAACTGAAGCATTTGGGTAGATATGATCCTGCTAGAGATCACTTCTAGGTGGAAACCCCAGCTTCTTCTGCCACATTTAACAAAAGTGGCTTCAATATAAAGAAAAAAAGAGAGTGAAGCTTCCCGAATTAAATACAGGAAACTCTTGCTTTTCTAAGCTGTGACCCTTGTGCTGGACAGTGTATAAAGTGCTCTTGTGTTCTCAGTCCACAGGCTTGGAGATGCACTTTGTGCTGAGCATGAGGTGAAACCTGCTGACCACCATTGCGCTCCTACTTTATCCAGACTGCCATGCCAAGGCGCCCAGGCCTTCCCCAGAGCGCTGTGTGCAAACACTAATTTCCACATAGCTTCTTATTTTAGTCATTACAAAGGTTTCCTCTAAATAAAAGGTAAATCAGATAGCTTATTACTTTAAAAAAAAAAAAAAAAACAAAAACAACTAATCTTTTAAGTTCAACAGGAAGAAAAGGAGTTTCCAATGTTAAGTTAATGACTTTTCCCCACCCAATTAACCCACCTGGACAAAATCCAGTCAATAAGAACGGAGTTATGCTGATTACTGTACAGAGTGATGACTGAGGAAAGACACTGTGTTATGCTACTATGTGTGTCTATGGAGAGCTCAGTTCTAAAAAAGACAAACAAAAAAATGTTCATTTATTACCCCAAAAAGTGTGTGCAGTTTTAAAAAGGAAACCTGTTTCTTTATTCTTTTCCTTTTGCCAGTTTAAAAAAAAAAGGGGGGGGGGGAGAGAAAAGCACATAACACCAGAACTACCTGACTGCAAGGACTTCTTTAAAGCAACCTTTCCTGTCTGAGTAGAAGTTATTTTAAGGTATCCCCCAGGTACCAGGGCACCTACTGATTACCCAAAGCTCCTTGAGCTCAAGCTACAGTTTTCAAACACACCCACCCGATTTGCTTGCTACGAAGTCTCTTTTAGTTGGAACATCAGCCCACTCAGTCAAGTTTTCTTGTTTTCACCTAACCTCGAGGATCCGGTTTCTGCCTGATACTACTAGACAACAGCCAGCATGCCCACCACACATGGAATGGACTGGGAAGGACCTAGAAGCCAAGGGCCGTACAACTATTTGCACCTATACACGGTCTTCTAAATTCATGGGCCACATGGGCAAAAAAAAGTACCTTCTCACTGGAAAAATGCTCCCATTGATCCTCTTCTTCTGTGTGTTACAGCTCCATTGAACTGGTCTCTCTGACTTGTAAGTTTTTTCCTACTGTTTGTAATCTACACATCAAGCTCTATGAGATACTTACTGATACTAGGACATAAGTTATTCCTGTCATGCGCACATCAACACTTAATAAAAGTGACTGGGTCTAAACCATGAACGCTGTCTGGAGTAAAGGTTCACAGTTAATGTAACTATTTTCTAGAAGACTTTAAACCTTAAGATACTTAATTTATTAGATATTTTTTTACCAGTGTGTTTGAAAGTTACTTTAACTTCCTAAAAGCAAATGTGTTGCCTCGGCCTTTACTTTTCCAATAGGGAATATTTAGTAATTAAAGTAAAAATATTTCTAGAAGGATCAGGTCATCACACACTTAGAAAAATCCTAATTCAGCATTCACTCAAGACCTCTGGTATGAGTGAAAGCAAACAGAAATGCTCATAAATAACAATGCCTTTTCCCTGCAAAATTCTTCTGTGTATCTTTGATATTTGTGTTTTAGTTAAGCATTTAGTGGTAATTAACTGGGAATCAACTTTGAATGAACTTCCAAATACTTTTGCCCTAGTTAAATCAAGCTCACCCCAGTTTCTGGGGGTGTGTCAATCTCATCCTAACATCTGTCTCCTGGCGATGCAGATGCAGAGATAAAGACATAATACTTAACCCACAGCCAGCCAACTCCCAATCTGAGATGGCTGTTTCTTTTGGTTTTTCGAGACAGGGTTTCTCTGCGTAGCTTTGGAGCCTTTCCTGGAACTCACTCTGTAGCCCAGGCTGGCCTTGAACTCATAGAGATCCACCTGCCTCTGTCTCTTGATTGCTGGGATTAAAGGTGTGTGCCACCATCGCTAGGTTGAAATAGCTGTTTTTTGATGAAGCTATTCTGTCTGGAGTCTAGGTGTAAAATCTGGCCTGGATGTTTCTGGTAAATGATCTGTAATTAACAGAGCAACAAACAGGCTGGCAGTGAGGTGATACAAGCCTCTCACAAACAGCAGCCTCAAGAGCATGCTGCCCTTTGTGGTTCAGCATCTTCATTTCAACGTGACAGGGATGAACTGCCAAAGTCCTCTTAGCTCCCTCTCAGAAATAAAATTAAGGATGTGAATTTGTACAAAGGCAAGGTAGTGAATGTGCATAATTAAAACGTGGACTGGATTTTATATTCCTATTTATCACAGAGTTGTAGAAGCACTCAAGGTCTAATCAAATGCTCCATGGAGTAAAGTGAACGTGTGGCTGCTTTCTGAAACTTCGACTATGAACCAGGGCATCAAGGCAGGAAGTTTCCAGGTTTACATCTACTTCAGATAAAGCGCAGCAGTCAAGTCTAAGAAACGACAGGCATAGGCAACCAAGCAAATCTAGACGGCTTTGCAGAACCAAAAGGGCTGTGGTCAGGTGAGGGTGTTGGACCCTAACTTCCTCCTATAACCTCACACTGGAGATGAAGACTGAGGTCCTGGAGTCACAAAGCGGATGAAAACACACACACACACACACCACCACCACCACCACCACCACCACCACCACCACCACCACCAGTTGGTGAGACTTCAAATTTAAAACAGAGAAAAACAGCTTTAGATTTGGAATTCACAAGCTATAATAAAAACCTTAGCTATTCATCTGTATGAGCAAAATGCTTAGGAAAAAAGAATCCGTGCATGCAGGGTCCCTAACCAGCAAGAATGTTTGTGGAATAAATGCAGAAGTTAAGCCCCGGGGCAGGCGGAGGGCTGGGGGGCAGTGGGACTGCGATCTCTGGGGGACAGTGTGACAGGGAGAGTGCACACACCTAGCACACTGCCATAAGAAGACACAAGTCTGAACTCGAGGAGGCTGCTTTTGGCATGATGTATGGATAAGCTTCTAAGCAAGATCCTTCAGTGTAGAATAACTTGATCTGTTTTATTTCCCCCTCATCAGAAATACTCAAGCAGATGTCAGAAACCACCCTCTTTTTTTCCCTTTGCTGGTTTTTCCAGAGAGGGTTTCTCTGTGTAACAGCTCTGGCTGTCCTGGAACTCGCTCTGTAGACCAGGCTGACCTCGAACTCATAGAGCTCAGTGCTGGGATGAAAGGCATGTGCCACCACCACCACCCAGTGCCTGGATCTGTCTAAGTTACAGGCACACACCCCTGTAGCGTCAGCAGTCTAACTGAGGTGCTTAAGGGGGTGCGGGGTGTGGTGTGAGGGATACCAGAAAGAAATGAGCCATTTCAAAATGGAGTCTGGGTTATTTAAAGGCATTTATACTTCATTAAAAAAACACACAAAAGCCACAAATCTGTTTTAAAACATATCCTCGAGTCAGCAACTTCTGATTCTAACAGGCCTAAAAAAAAAAAGGTGATTAAAACAAAAGTTGGGGATATGGCTTAGTGGTAGAGCACTTGCCTAGCATGCAGGAGACCCTAGATTCAAACCCCAGCCCCACAAAAACAAACAAACAAGCAAAATAACTCTGAAGTGAAATGACTAATTAGTAGGATCCCTGCATGAAGGAGCTGAAATCAGTGGGGTTCCCAAGCTTTTAACCACCTGAAAAACCCAACTTGTAAACAAGGGGTGTTGCAATCCAGTCGGTGGCCAGCTGTGTCAGAGCTGGGCACACCGGCTATGGACGGCTCCAATTTGAGCCGCTCCAATGTGAGCGGCATTTCCCTAGCCCTGTGCTAATCTGGGGGTGCCGTGCCTGCCCGTGCACCATCTACACACACTACATCTACATGCACGGTGTGCCGAACTCACAGGGCACCTCACGCAGGTGCCGAGTGAGAAGTCCATCGTCCAGAAAAGATTCTGGATTAGCAAGCTTTCAACAAAGCTCAGGGTCCGGGAGACTTCCAAATGTAACAACAATCAGTGCACAAGACTATAGTCCTTCCCACACACAGATTAAGTCAAACATACTAATTCTATGCACAGAACATGTCACTTACAGAAACAAAGCGGATTTTTACAGATGGTGTGAGTCTAGGCAAACAACTTACAATGATGCTAAATTTCATTGGGAACTAGAATTTTAAGGCATCACTGTAGTAGGAGTTTTAGTCTTTCTGAAACATCCACCCACACATACATTTCCTTCCGTGTGTGTGTGTGTGTGTGTGTGTGTGTGTGTGTCTTGCCCTCTCTATGAGAGAGACAGAGTGTGCAAGTGCACCAGAGGGACAAAGGACAACTCGTGGGAGGTGACTCTCTCCTTCCACTATGTGGATACTGGGGATAGAACTCAGGATGGCAGGCTTGGCAGCAAGCAGCCTTTACCCACTGAGCCATGTTGCCAGCCCCTGAAATAGTGTCTTGTCTAATTATGGTAATTTGATATCCCTTCAATTTCAAGTGCACAAAATGAATGCTTAACTACTGAGCAAACACTGAATTTGAAAAGGTGCTATTATAGATTAAAAGGCCTAGAAAACTATTTGGTAACAGTCCAAATTACAGATTAACTAATGATTATTAAGAAGAAATAATTTATTCCTAAGTAGCTCTAGCCCTAGAAATTCTAAATCCTTATCAGCAGGTCTCTCCAAGATCCTCATTCTGTTACAAAGGGGATGCAGCTGCAGAGATGGCTCAGGGGTTAAGAGCACTGGCTGCCCTTCCAGAGGACCTGAGTTAAATTCCCAGCACCCACATGGTGGCTCACAGCCATCTATAGTGAGATCTGGTGCCCTCTTCTGACCTGCAGGCAGAACACTGTATACAAAATAAATAAATAAATAAATAAATAAATAAATAAATAAATAAATAAATATTTTTAAAAAAAAAGTGTGTGTGTGTGTGTGTGGGGATACAGGATCCACCAACACCTCCACAGAGGCTACCCAACATCAGACATGTCCTGTTCGGGACACCCTCTGTGGTACACAGTATGTGATATGGCCGAGACTGGGAAGCAAGCAACGTGGATCCCAAGCAGCGGGAACAAGCTACACAACCAGGCACTCTTCAAGGAAATGAGTGGACTCCTGGCACCTTCCTTCAGAATTTCCTTTTCGAAAATGAGTGTTTAAGAACTCACTAGTAACGACTCAGGAAAGGAGCCTGGCGGGTGCTGTTTGTGTAGAGCAATTTTAGTTATCTGAATCAGTAACTGAATGATCCAATAATGATTACATTTAAGCCATCATTCGGCCTCCCCAGCAGGGCCGCGTGTTAACGGACTCCCATCTGCCCCGATTGTTTAAGTCAGCACAGGTAAGCTCAGCTTGGCAATGCTTTCAGAGAGAGGACGTGGCTAGAGACTGAAACATCTTGGTATAGCCAGTGATTCCTCTGGCATTGTCCAAATCATGGCTTCTTTGGTACCAAGTGTGGTTTAACATCTAGGGGTCATGGTGTAAAGGAAAATTATTTTTAAAACCACAAGTATGATGGAGTGAGATGATTGGCCTATGAGGCAATATCTGGACTCTGCACGTCAACATCAAATGAGACCCTCGTCCGACCCAGGCTGCCTCTGGAGAGTGCTTTCTTAGAGGAGAATGTGCTTTGGCTTCTCTGTAACACGTCCATAGCTAGGTTTTCTTCTCTGTCCCCGAGGACTGTCAGCTGAACTCACCTATGTTTAATGCACACATGACATAATTTACAGAGCCACAGAGAGAGCTTTAAGATCTCACAAATATTCACAAGCATGAAAGCAGAGTGTCACTGTGTAGTCTGTTGGTATTTATTCTCTAAGTATATATGAAAATAAATACAGCATTTTGAAAAGCCCCATTGTCAAAAATAGTGATTAAGGTACAAAATTACATGATTATCAAGGGTCTTTTTCCAGCTAACTTTTGCTAATGTTCACCTTTTAATGACATTTGAGAAACATACAGGAAACTTCGCAACAGACACCAACATGGTTACGTAAGTAATGTGCCAGCAAACTACCTCACATAAAATAATCCTAATGGAATCTGGAGGTCTGTTCCATGTTTCAATGTCTACACCATAGGGGGTGACATGATGCGGATTGATGGAAAATGGCTATTTTTTCTATAAGGTCTCCAAACCTTTTCTACACCTTAAAAACTATTCTTGAGTAACTATTACAAGTTCACACTTTAAACTTGCCACACTTGTGCTTATCTAAGCCTCCATACTGAACAGCTCTTTAGCCTGACGTTAAGGACTATACAGGACAGAAGAAGTCACCAAAATTAGTGCAATTATAATCAGTTAAATCCCAGAAACATATTTTCCAATTCTCAAGTTTAGACAGTTCATAGAATTACATTTTTTGTAACTAATGAGTATGTTAGTTTATGAAGCATTTTCTGAAGGCTTCTGAAGATGACAGTAAATTCTCATCCTTAGAAAGCACTTTAATTGTACCTAAATAGGTAACTAGGGAAGCAATCCTTTAAAAAAAAATCTATATTAAAATTAATCTAGAAGAGCTTTAACAATGTAATTTAAAAATATTTTAAACATTAGTCAGCCATGGTGGCACATGTCTTTAACTCAGGAGATAGAGCCAAGAAGCTCTGTGAGTTCGAGGCCAGCCTGGTCTACAAAGTGAGTTCCAGGACAGCCAGAGCTACATAGTGAGACCCTGCCTCAAAATCACAAGTAAATAAATACTTACTCACTTATTGTATTGATATACTTGGGTGTGTACATGCACACACGTATGCAGGCTAGAAGACAGCCTGAATGGGTTCTTTCCTTCTACTGGTGGGGCCTGGGGACTGAACTCAGGTTGTCAGGCTTGGTGCTGAGCACCTTTACCAGCTGAGCCGTCTTGATAGTGAACTTCTGTAATTTATACAACTTAATGTAGACTCAAATGATTCAAAAAAGAAAGCCAAGAGTATTGTAGTATTTTCAGTATTTTAGTCTCATCGCACCAAAGTAGGTATTACCAAAAATGTTCCCAAAGCATTAAAATTCAGTTTCTCTCGCATGTATTCTACATAACTATCTCAGCATATGTTATGTGTAACTACTGACTCTACATTTAAGCAGACCAGATGAGGCAGGTGTTCAAGTACGTACCCCAAACAACTGGGGGGGCCCTTTTATTTTCTTAGTACTTAAATTTATGAGTCTTGCGGTTCATGGGCTGCCTCATGGTAACAAATGAAACATTAAATACATAGCAACACACCATCTCTTTGTGGTTGTGGTTAAGGAAGGATACATGCACACAAACAACAGCACACAGCAACAACACTAGTGAGCAGAGGTCGAAGAAATCCTTCAGGTGTCTAACCGTGGCTGTCACAGACCACATCCTCAACAAGATGGATGACCCCACCCTGCTATGGCGATGGGTGCCACAAAGGAACGTACCACAGTGTGCGGAGCCACTGCTGCTTTTACTCTGCGCGGAGGTACTGCACGTGTGGGTCCCAGGCTGTGCTGCTCCTGTCCGAGTTATACTCCTATGTAATTTCCTACTGGAGAGTTCATCACTGTCACTGTCATGTAGGGATGATGTCCGAGGCCTAAAGTGGCGCCATCTACATGATTTGATATCGACTAGTATCTGACTGAGGTCTTTCGAGGAAGATCTGTCCGAGGTATTGGTTTCTGAGGTATTGGCAAACTGATTGACTGGAGAAGGTTGTGGTGAGGAAAGCATGTCCAAATCCAGGTGGTGAAACATACTGTCATAGTCTGAATGCGCTCTGTCCAGCAGGACCCTGCACAAGGAGCAGACGTCAGAGATTACATCAAAGAGGTTTTTTTTTTTTTTCTCTTTCCCGAGAGCCCCAAAGCTGAATAAAAGTATACTGCATATTTAAAAGCCAAAGTTCATCACTGTAGTATCTGGCTCTTTACACAGTGGGTGTGCATGGCACAGGGCACAGGGCACAGGGCACATGCAGAGGTCAGAGGACAGTTTTCAAGAGTTGGTTCTTTCCTTCCACCGTGTGGGTCCTGGGGAAAGAACTCAGGCTGTCAGCTTGGTGGCAAATGCCTCTTTCCACTGAGCCATCTTGCTGGCTCTGGGTCTTTGGCCTCAATCTCAGTGCTGGATAAGAGTTTCCTGTGCTGTGCCGCTCCTCTCTCCTTCACTGTATGCATGAAGGGATTCTACTCCAGACCCCAGAACCGAATCCTGACCAAGTGAGCCACGAGCACAAGAGGCAACCACTGCAGTAGTTAACGTCTACTCTCCCTCAGAATTCAATGACTCTGTTTGTGGTTTCCTGAACCAAATCCTGAGTGTGTAAACACACTTTACACTTGTCCTTCCTTAGAATTTTATCCTGTGGTAACTTGGTTTAGACGTTAGGAAGTTTGGGGAGAAAAGAGCCTGCACGGGTCCATTAGAACCATGCAGTGGGGAGGCTGGCGGGAGGAGGAGCGGGTTCATGCAGACAAACCGGCTAGGCAGTGAGCTGGAGCCGCTCGTCTGTTCTCAAGGAGGGCCTCAGTTTAAACTTGGATTTCAGTGTCTAAAAGCATTCGGTGCAAGGGAAACAGACGCGCATTACCTTCCACCGCGCCCAACCCGTCTTCGTGCAAATCCGAGACACCTCTGGGGTACGGTGAGAGTTGTTAAGCAGTATCTATAGCGAACATCCCCCAATCCTCCATCTTTAGGGCTAGTCCAGGGCCAATTGCCAGTTTGGTCTAAATGAGGCTTAAAAAAAAATCCAAATTATTGTATTCTGTCAGTTTATCTGACGCCTGCTCTTTACAAACAAAAGTGGACACTTACAGCGTAGTACTGACAGCCTGCTTTCCTACGGAAAGCAAAGGGGCCGTCAGGGTCATTCTCTTCCTCAGCTTCCGAAGAGCCAGACAAAACCTTGAAATAAAGCAGTGAGAGGTCAGACCTGTGGGCTCCTGCACTCCTCCTCCTCCTCCTCCTCCTCCTCCTCCGCCGCCGGCAGAGAACTGGTCTTCTGTTTACCTGGGACAGAGGCTCTTCGTCTGAGCTGGGGAAGTCGTACTGGTTTAAGTCTTTAGCACTGAACACGGGCAGTGCAGCAGGGCTCGGCTGCTGAGGAGCGGCGGCCGACGACGGCGGTAAGACTTTGGGCTTCTTCTCATATTTGCGCTTGGGTCGAGTAAGGTCGGCTTTCTCCTGCTGCGACACAGACACAAATCAGTTACACACCAGAAGCCGTGTCCACAGCCTGCAGCTTCTGTTAATACTTCTATTAATTATTAGCTGGGGAGTGAACTGCTCACACTATTAAAAAAGGCCCCAGTTTCCTCCCTGGCAGTCCCCGCAACCCTCAGAGGTTCATTCTGTTTTCGAATAATCTACATTTTCTCCATTCAAAACAAACATGCTTCAAAGGCTTTTAAAATGTACGTCATGGGTACGTGCAGGCGCCTGGGAAGGCCAGAGACCATCAAGTCCCCTGGAGCTGGAATTAGAGCTGTACACCATCCATGTGGTGCTGGGAGCTCAAGCGCTGTCCTCTGCAAGAGCAGTGTGTGCTCTGACTACGGAGCCTTCTCCAGCCCAACAACATTTAAATGAAAATTGAAAAAACTGTTCTAGGTAAAAGAACTATTCCATTAATTACCCTGTCTCCCCCCCCCCCCCCCCCCGTTTTTTCAAGACAGGGTTTCTCTGTGTAGGCCTGGCTGTCCTGGAACTCACTCTGTGACCAGGGTGGCCTCAAACTCACAGAGATCCGCCTGCCTCTGCTTTCCGAGTGCTGGGGTTAAAGGAGTGTGCCCCGCCCCCCCAAGCTGACGCACGTTTTTCAAAAAGGCACACTGACTGTCATCTTTTATTTCCCTGGTTTCCCCTTACTAATTTTATTTCCCCTTCACCAATTTTATTCCTCACAACTTGTGAATTATCTGGTTAAGTATTAACTTGTCCAAACACTTCCCCTTCAACACCACTACCCATGTCACCGACTGTTAAAAGGTCCCTTGGTCGACTCTTTCCTTCACTCACACTGCCAGGGAGGCTTCCTATTCTCCCCAAGCCTCCGCCCCGTGAATCACGTCGACACTTCACGGCCCCTAGCAGCAACCCTCCTCTATCAGACCTCGTCTCTCGAGGAAGAAAGAGAAGCAGGAACGAAACTGGCACACGGCTGGTTTCCTTCCAGTGGACAGCACACCTTACGGTAGAATTTACTTATTTCTCCTCCTTACGGATGCTACTGTCACCAAGCCTTACTCACCTTATGAACTTTGAACTCCTTCACATCCGTGACTTCCTGGTGTTTGAACTGACTGCTGTTAGTGATAGGGATGATGGGGATGGCGTAAGTAGGCTTCACTGGCTGTCTCTGGGCCATGACCTCAGACATGATCTCTCCACTGTAGTCACCTAAATTATACCTGAAACGATAGAGAGGAGACTTTAAGCTGTATGTAGAGTACAGTGAAATGACTCCATAAACACTGAAATGATCTACAAGTCAGACTAATCCAATATCCACCTTCCCAGTTAGTTACCTGGTGTGCCCACTGCAGGTGGGGTAAACCACTTAAGAGCTTTTTTTCTGAGACATGTATCCTGGGCTGGTATGTACTCAGTGGTGACTTTGAATGCATATGGGTGGTTTGTCTGCATGTATGTCTGTGTACCAAGTGTGTACCTTGCCCCTGGAGCCAGAGAGGATACTGGGTCCCTGGGAACTAAATTTACAGAAGGTTGTGAGCTGTCACATAGATGCTGGGACTCAAACCCAGGTCCTCTGCAAGAGCAGCCAGTGCTCGACCTTTGAGCCTTTAAAGTCTTGACTTTGAACTTTGGATCCTCCTGTCTCTACCACCTCCTGCAGGCCACGGGCCATCATACCTGGATCACCTGGTGCTGGGGCTCAAACCCAGAGTTTCCTGCCTGCCAGGCGAGCACTCTACGGATGGCGTTACATCCAGAGCCCTGTAGCTTTGTCTTGGGGACTGAAGGGGAAGTCCTAAGGCTGTAAAGCCCCAAGTCCTGCCAAGGAACCTCCTGCTAATAGGGCTGTCTGTGCTACAAAAGTATTTTTTTCTGAAAGAATCACAAGAAATTCAAGTGATATTTTTGGGGTGGGGGGAGGAGGAACTGAGAAGCAGGACCCTGAGACCTGGGGCTTTTACTGTTTACCTCACCAAGTGGTCATCTGAGTATTAAAATTTATGCATATCTGGTGCTTAATTGCAACATGCTTGACTACAGTGTGCGAGGTCCTGGGTTTCATCTCTAGTACTAAATATCCCCCATGAACCCACAAAACACCCCAAATAGACAACCAGCATTCAACAGCACACTCTCACTCTGCCTCACACAGCCACAGAAACAACTCAAAAGAACAAAAGAATTCCTCAATAGAAACACCCGATCATTGTTTGTGAAGCCAATCACTTTGAGAAAACAAGACAGAATTGTGACTAAAGTCTCAGAGTTTGCATCACAGCCTCTGTTACTTAAGGAAACCATTCCCGTAATTACAGCACTTAGAAACACACGCACTGTGACTGCCCTCAGTCCTAACACACGAGCACAAGCGTCACCTCTTTTCCATGATCTCCAGTGTCAGGTGCAGCAGTTCCCGCTTGCTCTTCTCTCTCCTCTTGATCATCTCCAGGATAGTCACAGCCCGGCTCAGATCCCGACGCAGCTTAAGCATCTTTTCATATGACGCTTCATCATTTTTGCGGTTCTGGAAAGATAAAGTTGCTTCCTTAACCTCAAGAAGCACTTCTAAGCAGCTGCACATAGAATGTGTGCGTTTACAGGTTACAGTTTAAAGACACAGGAGGGGAACACAGAATAGCAAGACAGCAAGTCTGTACAGGGTTTTTTTTTTTTTTTTTTGTGAGCCAATATTAATATGTATTACTAAGAGCCCTATAAAAACTAAAGGTCAACTTATTTTAATATTTTCCAGTGTAATTAAAAAAATGAAAAAAACAGTGCTTGCTTTGGCAGCACATACACTAAAATTGGAATGATTAAAAAAACGATTTTGTGTGTGTGTGTGTGTGTGTGTGTGTGTGTGTGTGTGTGTGTGTGTGTGGGCACACGTGCCCACAGGTCAGAAAGGGAGTCCCGGGTGTTGGAGAACTGTCCGATATGGGGACAGGGATGGCGACCCTGCCCTCTGACAGAAACGAGTGCTCTGAACCACTGGACAGCCCCTCTAGTAGACTTTCAAGGACTGTCACATGAAGGCACAGATTAGGGCACAAAGTCCCGTATCAATAACTACACTTCTTCTTCAAAAGGCACTTACTTTTCGAGTTTGCATCTTCTCAGTCCGCCTTCTAAAAGCCACATAAGGGTCATTTGTGCTGGAGCCATCTCGCTTTTCTTGTTTGACCGATGGGATAAGTGATGGCCCTCGACAGTTTTTCCTCTTTTTAATCCAGTATTCATAAACTTCTCTAATTAACTCATCATCTTCTTTTAGCAGTAGTTTGGCTTCCTGCAGACTGACTGGCTAAATGTAAAACCATTACGTCACTTTCAAAAAACACATATGCAAGGACTCAAAACCATCCATTACTGCTTCATTAAACGACAACAATCAAGCCAACAACAGTACTGACAGTATGTTTTCTTAAACAGGTCTCAGGTATCCCAGGCTAGCCTTGAACTTGTAGAGGATGACCTTGAACTTCTAATCCTCCTACCACCTTCTAAGTGCTGGAATCAAGACAGGTGCACACCACTACAGGAGATTTACTGGTGCCGGGGAGCAAACCCAACATGCATGCAAGGCAGGTATTGTACTAAGAAAGCCCCATCTCCAGCCCCATCTCCAGCGATCTCCTATCAAATTCCACAGGTCACGGTTTACTGTATTTCATGACTTTAGGACTTGATATTAGTCACTTTCTACTTGTTCACCAAATACACAAATGGCAGTTGAAGACTTTTCTGCTTGTTTTTGTTTTGGAGACAGGGTCTTACAATGTAGCCCTGGCTAACTTGGAACTTAAAATGTAGAGCAGCCTGGCCTTTAACTCACTGAGATCCATGCACCTGCTTCTGTTGTCCAAGCACTGGGATTAAAAGTATGTGTCACCACATCCCTTCCAGTTTATTATTTTTATCTCTACATATAGCTGGGGGTGACTGAGGCATGAAAAACTTAAATATATTGCTCAAAATTATACAGGTTAAGACTAGGCAGATGTAAATTCATGCCTTGAGTTCCGGAGTCTGTTGGCTCAGCCCACCTTAATACTGCATGGTTTCACATCATACAGGCATTTATATGTAACACACACATACAGAAATGAAGTTGTACCTGCTGACCACTGCCTTTTTCTAGACGGTCAATCATCTCCTCAAACTGCAATGGACAGATGTCCATTTTCTTCTTCAGTTTATTCACAAACACTTCATCTTCAGAATCCAGATCGTAGTCAGGCTGCTCGGCGTCCAGACTAAAAGCTGACAGAGGAACCATAAGCAATCATTTACTGAGTGACTCCACCAGACGAGGCTGCACAGACGCTGCATAAAGCAAGGCCTGGGCTCCTAAAGAATGAGGGCTTCTAGGCTCTGTCTTCAGAGTCACACACACTCTAGGCTCTGTCTTCAGAGTCACACACATTCTAGGCTGTCTTCAGAGTCACACACATTCGAGGCTCTGTCTTCAGAGTCACACACACTCTAGGCTCTGTCTTCAGAGTCACACACATTCTAGGCTGTCTTCAGAGTCACACACATTCGAGGCTCTGTCTTCAGAGTCACACACACTCTAGGCTCTGTCTTCAGAGTCACACACATTCGAGGCTCTGTCTTCAGAGTCACACATACTCTAGGCTCTGTCTTCAGAGTCACACACATTCTAGGCTCACTTCCTGCTATGTCTTCAACACTGAAAGCCAAAGACAAACTGGATGTAGATAAAAGCTATAAAGAAGAACAAACAGGACGCCCCGTCCACACTTTACATGGGATTTTTTCGAGATTATTTAAGTCCTATTTTATAAATCATTTAGCTATTATTCCAAAAGACTAAGGAGGCTACGACTCGCAGTGGTGACAGCTCCCACGGTACAAGTCTAGAGAATCACCACCACCTTGCCAGACACAAATGCCTTGCTGCTTATGTACGCTGTCAAGAATCGCCATTCTACAGCATCCAAAGGCATTCAGTGGCTTACAGACACCAAGGGAGGATGATATCAAGGAAAACTAAACAGCTTGACATCAAAGCATCTATTTTTTCTTTCCTTTGGGTTATTACTTTCAACTCTGCAATCCAATGCCTAGGATGGTGAGGCCTTTTTTGATTGATTGTTTTAACAGTCTTCCTAATGTCAGTATTTGATGACCCAGTAGTATATCAAGATTCCATCATACAGCATGAGTTTATGACTTCAGACCTTTGTAGCAGTCCTTTTTTAGCTACTAAGCAGGTAAATGCCAATGCAATCTTTTAAAAATCCAGCTTGACATCAGTCCTTTAAAGTGCTTTGCCTATCACTCACCCAGGAAGTGGCTCCTGAGCTCTTCTGTTTCAGAAACTAAACCCTCAACAGAAAAACGGGCTGTGAAGATATAGAACATTCTGTATAAATTAGAGGCATTTCAAGCAATCCTGGAAGCTTTTTTTCTTCCCCCGAGACAGTTTTTCTGTGTAGCCCTGGCTGTCCTCAAACTCAGAAATCTGCCCACTTCTGCCTCCTGAGTGCTGGGATTAAAAGTGTGCGCCACCACCGCCACCACCACCACCAACCACCAACCACTACCATCACCACCATCACCACCATCACCACCACCACCACCACCACCACCACCACCACCACCACCACCACCACCACCGAGTTCAATCCTACCTAAAATTTTATACACAGCTTTAACCCCCACCCCAATCATGCCCTGTATTCGTCACTCTTGCACTATTTCACTTCAGTTGTTAAGCGTGTTCGCCCCATGTCTTCCCTATGAACCTCCAAGTGTTCTGAGTAACTTCTTCTGTGCCACTATCTGCAGACTCCACTGAGAAGCACTTCAGTGTTATGTAAATCTACTTACTTAGGAGGAAACCACCACAGCAATAACCAGTCATCTGTGAAATAAGGGGACACTCCCTGGGTGCCCAGAGAACTTTAGTAAGAAGTATCTGCAGAATTAAACACATTTCACTGTCTTTTCCATTGACTTACTAAATGTGGTGGGAGTGATACAGTGGATGTCTGGACTTACACAAGTCTCTCAGTGCTAGCTAGCACCTGTGTACGCCAGACTCTGCAGCCATTGGCTCTTCAACTGTTTTCCAACTGCCTGTCACTGCTCCACAAGCAGGCTTCTGGAGACCCTTGTATGCTGGGGCAGAGGCAGAGAGCATCTTTCTGCTTCTAACCAAAGGATGTTTATCCCCTAACCATTTTGGTTAAACTTCTACTAGTCAAGTAAAATCTGAAATTCAGCCTCTGACAACATGAGCTGCATTCCAAGTGCTAAACACCCACACGTGCCTGGTGATAAGTGCAAAGCAAGGCCCTGGAACACGTTGTAGGTAGATGTGGAGACAGGCACAGAAATACTAGCTCGTGCATGCTTTCAGAATCTGGGCATAAAGACATAGTACCTGTTCTGGGAAGCAATGAAAACATGACGTTTGATTGTGTTTTAAAGTGTCTACTGGAGGAAAAACAACCTTTTACATTTCATTTATTTTTGTGTCTGTGCACTCTTGATGTCAGAGGACAACTTTTGGGTACTTCTTTCACCATGTGGGTCCTGGGGGTCAAACAAAGGTCATGAGGCTTAGAGACAAGTACCCTAACTCAAAATGAGCTATCTTGATGATCCACCACCCTTCTTTTTTAAAGACAGGGTTTCATTCTATAATTTACTATGCAGCCTAGGCTGACACTCTTCCTGCCTTACCCTCCCAAATGCCAGGTATCAGGTATGAGCCATCATACTCAGGAGAAAGAGAGAAAAACAAAACCTCCTTGCACCCCCCCACCCCTGCTTTTTCCTTTGAAAGTCTAAATTTCTGCACATTGCAAAATAAAAACATTTTGAAATACTGAGTGCCTTTATCTGTATTTGTAAAGATGCTAGGTTTTCTCATCTTATTTCCACATGTACCTGAAGCTATGCAAGCCGATGTCACACATGCAAACACATTTGTTTTTTCTTTTCTTTTTTCTTTTTTGGTTTTTCAAGACAGGGTTTCTCTGTGTAGTTTTGGTGCCTGTTCTGGATCTCGCTCTGTAGACCAGACTGGCCTTGAATTTACAGAGACCCGCCTGGCTCTGCCTCCCGAATGCTGGGATTAAAGGTGTGCGCCACCACCACCCGGCTAACAGGTCATTTTTTTTTTAAATCTGATTTGTTCCTCTATCATAATTAGATTGCGTTCTTGACTAGAATAGAATAGAACTGTTTCAGTCCTCAAAATATCACACCTGGAGGCACACAATATTTACCTGTTCCTCATAACATAATTACAATTTTTATTACATGTGCGCGCGCACACGCGCACACACACACACACACACACACACACACACACACACACACACACGCCAGAGGACAACTTTCAGGAGTCAGTTCTCTTCTTTTGTAACTTGGCCCAGGGAATGAACTCAGCATGGTGGCATGTGCCTCTACCAGCTGAGCCCCTTCTTGGGCTCCATCTGGGAATTCTGATTTATCAAGTCAGGATGCTGCCCAATGTAGGGGAAGAGCTTGAAATATTCAAATATCCAACTCTCCAACCCTCAGGTTCAACACATACTAGTGATCCCTGTGATGTCACCTCGATCATGGGACCTCTCCATTGTGTCACAAGCTCTGGCATTCGGCTGGAAGCATGAGCTACTCATCACCTTCCTGAGTTTACCATCCCTCTCCCAGTGGTTTATAATTTATTACTGCACTTAGATAGTCCAGGGTCATCTTGTCCCTCCCCTGCTTAAGCCTGGGGTCAGACACTTTCCTAACGACACAGGTACTTGGTGTGCTTATTGCTATGGAATATTATTGCTTTTTGATCCCGTGGATCAGGAGAAAATTGAGCAAAACTATGTGAAACAGTTTAGAAGCATTAGAGAATGGGGCTGAAGACAGTAATGGTTTTAATGTTTCTTCTTGTAGAACTCTGACTAGAATTAAAGAGAAAATAATGTCTTTGTTCCTGAGCCAAGTCAACATAAAAATAGAAGGAGTTTCCTAAGCTAATGTTTGGTGAAATGTTAATAAATAACATTCAGCGATAGATTTACAAACGAACACCACAAGGCTACTACCGCCTACACTACACAGCAGTAATAGCACTATCATTCTGGAGGCAGGGAGAGGCACACATTCCCAAATACATTTCATCATGGCCTTCTTAAGGCACATTTATTTCACCCTAAAACCACTAAATCTCACCCCCAGCCCTGCTTTCCAGCTGTGCCACAGTCATGGCAGACAAACAGGGAGGCACCAGCATACAAACAGACCTGCAGACCAGCGCCCCAGAGTTGAGCACACAGAAATAAACCTGTGCACCTACAAACACGTGATTTTACAAAAAGACTCATGAAAGAAGGCCAAAATATTCAATTGGGACCTCATAAACAACAACAACAACAACAACCTCTTCTGTAGAGCAAAGGAAATCGATAACTGAGCACAGAGACAGTAGGGAGAAGGGAAGAAAATCTTTGCAAGCTGAACATCTGATGGAACTAGTATCCAGACTATACAAACAACAGGCAATGAGACCACACAATGAATAACGAACGGGCTAATGGGATGAGCAGTCTTCAGGGGGTGAAGATCAAATAGTGAGTAAACACAGAAAAGTGTTCCACATCACTAGCTACGAAAGCAATGGGAATAAAAACTGCACCAAGATCGGGTCTCACCCGAGTCAGAGGAGCTAACACAAGGATGACAAGCATCAAGTGCCGGCAGAAAGCAAAGGCACCCGCCCTCACCCACCGCTTGGGAGCTGACCCCACTGCCTGCCGAGGGCAGTGAACCAGTTACCCACTGCTCACCCTTGGCCAGTGAACTGACTAATCCAGCCACACCAGAAACCAGCACAGAGATTCCCCCAAAATAAAAATTCATCCCATACATGGCCGACTCCCTGGGTTTACCCCCAAAGACTCCACATCAGCATGTCACAGACACATTGGACACCAGTGTTTACTCACAACAGCTGAAAGTTACAAGCCAATTTAGGTGTCCAACAGCAGAGGGATGGTTGGAGAAAGAAACCGTGGAACCTTTCAGCCACAGAGAACAACAAAGTTAGGTTCTTTGCCATACAATGGATGTGACTGGAGATGATCATATTAAGCAAATTCAGCCAGTTCAGAAAGCAAACGTTCATGTTTCCTCTCATTTGTGGGCCTTGGGCTTTACAGATATTAATAAACTCACGTATTTACAAATGACATGAAAGCAAAAGGAAGACTTTCTAGGGAAGAAAAGGGACTAAAAAGGATAAGAAAGGGGAGAGAAACAGGATGGGGGTGTAAATGCTTAAAACACATTTTATTTACATGAAGATGGCCTCACATAACACTGTCCTAGAACTCACCCTGTAGACCAGGCTGGCCTCGAACTCACAGAGATCTGCCTGTCTCTGCCTCCTGCTGGGGTTAAAGGCATGTCTAGCTGTGGAAGTTTCGATGTGCAGTGTGTCACACGGTGCACGATTGTGCCCAAACAGCTTTACTTGCAAATGTTTACTGCAATGAGTCACTGGACTGGCTGGAGGGGCAGCTTACCAGAGCGCCACACTGGCAAGGGGTAGGGCAGGCTCTCCTGTCCTCAAGCCCTCAGAACCGGCTCGTCCGAGGCCATGCCATCAGGGCCAGCTCTGCTGTGCTGCCTAGGCAAGAGATGGACCGATGTGCTCTTCCCAAACTATTCTTTATTAAATAACTATTGTGTTATTTAACCACAGTGCTGAGTCCTCCCACATCAGTCACTGATCAGGAATATGCCCCGTAAAACTGCCTACTGGCCAATATGATGAAGAGGTTTTACTCAACTGAGGCTCTTCTTCCAGATAACTCTTAACTTGTGTTACATGAACAAAAATATAACTAGTACAGCCTGCTAAATGCAGTAGGTTATACTGCTTGATTTTCAAATGCTGACCTGGCCTTCCAATCTTAATATAGCTCACTTGGCTGTGGCATATTGTATCTTTCAGTACATTGTTGGGTGAAGATATTTTCTCTAAGAGTTTATTGAGGACTTCAGCAACTATGTTCATAAGAAGTATTAGTAACATCTTGTGATCATCTGACTTACCTGATTTGGATGTCATTAGTATTGATGTGATAAAACATGTTGGGGAATGTTCCCTCTTTTTGTGTTTTGTGGAAGAGATTGAATACCATTGGTATTAATTCTTAAAAAATGATTAATGAGCTTTGTGGCATGCTAAGTAAGTACTCCATCAGAGAGATACATCCCCAGATGTAACATACCTTGTTAAAAGTGGAAAATAGGCTCTACTAACTTAGGCCACGATGGTCAATGAAACAGATTTTGCCAAGTCAAATAAAAAGATAAATACAGAAGAAAAAACAACCATTAAAAGAACACTCACGCTGTATGTGAATGAGCTGCTTTGGCATCTTGAACTCCCCAGGGTATATGGACTCATAGTAAGCGATGTTACTTTCTGCCTCAGGAACTGGAATAACCATATTATCCCGCTTCTCGCCGTACACCTGCTGTGCAGAGATAGCCCGCTGAAGATGGTGTTCCTAAAAACAGGGAAAACACAAAGTGTCAGCTCGGAAACGGACCCATCAGAAGGTTCAACTGAAGGAACTTTGGGAGACCTAACAGCACAGCTGGTGTAAGATTTTTTTCCCCCAACACAGGGTCTCATTATGTAGACAGTTATCAACTAGGAAGACAATCAGCATAAAAATGTCAATGTCATTTTGTTTACAGGGAGGAATCAGAAAATGCAACAAATCAGAATGAGCAGGGAGACATTCTAAGCCCACCTCACAGCAGCCAGGTTACAAAGGGTTAGCATTCAAATGGCAAATTACCCGCTAGTCTTCAAGACAAAAGAGGACCCACGAATGGTGATTTGCTTCTCATGGCAACTTTAAAATTTTCCCTTATGCTTTGCCAGTAAGCCATTCTGGGCTGGTGGACACAAGCTTAACACAGAACTAACATTTGGGGTATGAGATGGCAGCGATAACTATATTTTAGCTTTTATTCTAGATGCTTATTATGGGTAAGGCAACAGTTGAGGCATCCGAAGTGAAGGCAGTCACCCTTCAGTGAGAACCATGAGTTTCTCTCAGCCCACATATGAGGTACAACGCCCACACGAACAAGGCACTTCACACCGGCACTGAGTAACCAGCACAGATGCACCATGCTGATGCACTAAAACACAGTATGCTGTGGAGCTGACGAGCACAACCAGCGGTGTGCTGCATCCAGGAGAAAGGTGACTGGTCCTCCCACACAGCTAAGCCCACACCAGCTGTCCTCATGTGCCACAGCATCAGGCTTCCAAGAGAGAAACGATTCCGGGAAAGTCAGTAAGTCTCTTGAAAAGGGTCACATTTGAGAAGTCAGGATAAGGCTACATCTATCTTGAAAGCTGAAGACAACAAACAGTAGGAGTCCTAGTCCTGAGGAAGATGAAAAGGTCTCTAGGTAGCATATGCTCCCCAGCTCTGGGAAAGCATCATGTGTGTAACGGAAGGGGCTGAAGGAACCTGGAGGGCTCAGCTACATTGCACCGTGCATGGAATCTGAACCTCAGGTTGGAAGTGACCCATCGGGCTTTTCATAATGAGCATTATCTATCTAACGGCACGTTCAAAGGTAAAAACAGGAAGGACTATGATGGTAACCACAGTCCCAGATGTTGACTACGCTTGCCATTTAAGGGTCCTTCAATCCAACAGCATTCTGTCCAACGACTTCACAGGAGTCATGCTCACAGAAGGCCAACTCTGGGAGCAGAACCATCTTTCACTATAGATGTTACTTCTCCACTCTTAAAAGCAAAGCCAAAAGCACACCTAGGGTGGAGCTACGTCAGAGCTCCAGGCTGAAGACTTCACCACTGAGTCCCCATACCTCAGACTAACCAAGAAGGCTGGAGAAGAATCCAGGACTAGCTCCACAAATTTTCTACTGATTTAAGCCTGAGTCTAATTCTTCCATCTTGATCCTTACACAAAATGACTTAATGAAGGTGGTGGCACACGCCTTTAATCCCAGCACTTGGGAGACAGAAGCAGGCAGATCTTTGAGTTCAAGCCCAGCCTGGTCTACAGAGTGAGTTCCGGGACAGTCAGGGCTACACAGAGAAACCCTGTCTCGAAACAACAACAAAAACCCAAACAAAAGATTTCATGAGTCCATTGCTTCTTCCCTGTTGTATGAACTTCAGCCTCATGACTGACAGATGCCACCCCACAGTTTACACTAGGTTTTGCTACTAAGCCCTAGGCTGGGGCTGCAGAGGCCATAGGCATACTTGCACCAGTCTTTTCAATTCACCCCAGTCCCACATATTGAGAGGCTCCAGACACAGTTTAGGACAGAGGTTTCCATCCTGAGCAACTGGAGCAGCTTCTGTCAAAACTGCCTGGCCGGCAGGAAAGACAGTGCGAGCCTGATTGCTCTGTCTATATTCGAATCTTCAAGTGACAGACAAACAGCCATCAGTGCAGGTGTCTCCTGACTGCAGGACTGTGCACCATTACATCTGTGGCTGGTACTACTTCAGAGACCCAGGATGGAAAGCAGAGCTCAACTTACTATATATAAAGACAGCAGGCTATGTGTAAGAAATATTTTATGAGCCAACTATCCTGTTCATATAGTTTTATAAACTTAAAAGACTCTTTCATGGGGGACATATACTCAAAAGACCTTTTGTCTCAAGTAATAATTTTCCTTCTGAATTTCCAAAGTTCCCTCTGGACATACAGTAAGAATAGGGCTAGAAGCATGTGCCCTGGACTCAGGCTGTTTGGATTAGAGCCAACTCCAACATCTAACAGTTTGTGATTCCTGGCAAGTCTTCCAGTCAGTCCGTGAGGGGGGAGGGGAAGAGCCGAGAGTGCCTTTACAAAACTGGCTAGAACTTAAGATAACCGTGAGGCTGAAAGGTTTGGTGTAACAAGTGTGCAAAATAAGTTTTGATTTAGTTATTACTCAGAAAGCTCTTACTAGTTGAGAGCGCATCAGCTGCTATAAAAGGACTGTCCTCATCTAGCCCTACAAATGCCTAATTTAGCATAAACTAACTCTCCTCTCTCTCTCTCTCTCTCTCTCTCTCTCTCTCTCTCTCTCTCTCTCTCTCACACACACACACACACACACACACACACACACACACACACACGAGTGAAAAGCATTCCGGCTGTGTGAAAAGGTCACTAAGAATGCATATATTCACCTAAATACTTTTTCTGTATATATAAATACAACCTGCAGTATATTATAAAGTGATATACAGAGCCTTATTATAAAACAGTCTTACTACACGCTTTGTGTCACGAGATGTATCCCGACAAGCTTTCCATACCGAGACTTTACTCTCTTCAGTAGATATTCTAGGTTTCACTGTACAAGTCAAATCCATGATAATTTCACAATATAGATTGACAGTGGAGGAAACACAAACTACCTGGGAACAATCTAAATGTATAAACTTTCTTCTTAAATGCCACAAAAACAAATCATCACCGTTGTACTACGTATAAAGTATTTTTTAGACACGGGAAAGCATCTGCAGACAACTACAATGTGCTTAAACAGACTCCCAACATCTATTTCAACATTCCCTGGAGTAATACTATTCAGCAACCCCGGCCATTTTATTTATTTATTTTAGACAGGGTCTCACTATGGAGCCAAAGCTGACCAGGAGCTCACTACGCAACCCAGGATGACCTCAAACTCAATGGTACTGTACCCGCCCTATCCTTTTTTCCAAGCAGATGCCATCACCTGGCTCACTATCTCGTTAAAAACAAACAAACCCCGCCAACCTTTATTCATCTCAATTTATTTTGCATATTTTTGTTTTGGGTATAACAGGTGTGTATTTTCCTAACAAGTTATTGCTAGGTTCCCTCAAATGTCACTTTTCTTTGCTGAGCTCTGAAAGGGCTGCTTCCATGTAACATTAAAGGAATGAGTTTCACAGAGTAACCGTACAAACTTTTATCTTCTGGATTTTTTTTTATGTACAGAAAGTTCTATAAGTCAAACTTACAGAACACTTTAGTTTGTCACACTTGATCTCAGAAAAGTCGCACAGCTAAAACACTATGGTGTATAAACAAATGCTGTTTATAAATCTGTTTTACATTTGTATTGAAACTTTCAGATTACTACTGGTTCCTGGGGGACAGTAGAGACTAAGAGTGAATGGCGGGAGGAGGAGGAGGAGGAGGACGGAGCTCTAGCTGGTCCTGTCCTCTCCCCTATGCCTAGAGACAGGGTGTTGGGAGGCCCAGCTGGGAGGGCAGACACCCTGATGTCAGGAGGAGGAAGGGAAGGGGGGCAGGGCACTTTATCCTCAGTTTGTACACTTGTTCCCAGTTCAGACCCTTCAGCCATCCTTCAGTGCTTAGATGAACATGGAAGACAGTTTATCCTTTGGGTCCGCCTGCAAATCCACCCTGCACTGAGGACACATTCGAAATGCAGGAGTGCTGTAGTACATCTGTAATCCCAGCGTTCGTTCCTACAGTGAGATCGGGAGTGGATACAGGAGTCCCCAGGAGCCCAGGGGACAGCTAGCTTGTATACACAGCAGTAGACGATGAGAGAGCCTGTTTCAAATAAGGTGCAAGATGAGGCAGGGCTGACAGCCAAGATCCTTCTCTGACCTCCATACTGTGCTCTGTCAATAGGCTGATGTTTACTGCCTGATTATAAGAGCTGGTTGAGGGTACCTACTGCCAAAGAGTATACGGCTCTAGACAGGGCATGCCCTTCATTTTTGAAAAGTCAGAAAACATCTCTTTAAAAAAAAATCCCAGCTGGGTGATGGCAGCGCACACCTTTAATCCCAGCACTCGGGAGACAGAGGCAGGCAGATCTCTGTGAGTTTGAGTTTGAGGACAGCCTGGTCTGTTACACAGAGAAACCCTGTCTTGAAAAACCAAACAAAACCAAAACCAAAACCCCAGAGTTCTATTAGGTCCAGGAGATGAATCTGCCTGAAAGGTGGGCTTTGACAATGTGCCATGAGAATCTGCCTTTGCTCACTCACCATGGGAAACCCTACTTGTTCTTCACGGCTGCCTCATGCACACAGACACAAAACTGTCCCTCACATATGTTCCAACAGAAGCACATTTTATACTTAGGATAGCAGGCTGTCATTATGTTTACATACCAGTTCCCAAAATGCAAGCTCCTTCAGATGAAAGGCCTCTAGTGTGCCGCTTAACTTTTTCTTCAAGAGGTGTTTTTTCATGGTGTTTGGGGATAATTTTTTAACCTTGAGGACTAGACAAGAATATCTTTGCAAACTTCTAGTTATAGCCTGGTTTATTTTGTAATATTTTATAAATTATTTATAAAATATTTATGTATAAAATATTATACAAAAATATTTTGTAATATTTTATAAGTTATCACTGAGGAAAGCAGAGAAAGGAATCTCAACAAAGCACGAATCACAAGGAAACACGTTTCTTTCTGCTATATAACAGAATGGGACAAATGCCACAACCACTAAATCTATTTATTTAAGCAAGTAATGACCTCACAACAGTGGTAACAATTTGGGCTACATTTAGACTATTCTAACTGAATTAGAGACAGTTTGTTCTAAGTAGCAATAATATATAAAATTCCTTCTGGGTAAACAAGAGATGGGTAATTTTGTTAAAAATCTACTGAAGGGCAATAATCCAGCTATTATCACACCAGAGTCTTTGCTGTTTGTCCAACTTCCAACAATGCTTTCTTCTGCATTTCCTTCAAGTTTTGTATACAAGTCTCCTCCTAGAAGGATCACTGCTTACCAAGATTCTTCCACTATACTCACTAGAATGGCTAAAATTGAAAAGGCCAACATCAAAAAATGAGGAGTATTTGGAAGGACAGCATATATATGCTGTCATTGAGAAGTCACAGTAGTTTATAAAACCCAACATTCACAGTCCATATAGCTTGGCAAATCTACTTCCAAGTGTTCATTCAAGAGAAACTGGCTATAAGCTCAAAAAAGACCTGTGTAAGAATGCTCAATCATCTTACTAACAAGAGCCTCAAACTGACATCCAGTGGCCACAGGTGGACCCACTACAGTAACAGCTCAGGGAGAAAGCATGTGTACAGCATATGGGGATCTGGGATTTACCCCATTATCAAACAACCAGTCTCCCCACGCCCCAAATAGGATAAACTATGGTCTAGTGAGAAAGTGGAATACCAGTAACAAAAAGGAACTAGTTCAACTTTCCACTCCAGCTTCACCCACAAGAGCACACACTAGAGTCCACCTACTTAAACACACAAAGTTAGCCCAAGGTAGAAAAGATCCCAGCAAACAGCCCCCTTGGAGGAAAGGAGTCTCAAGGAGGATGATGGTGATGTTCTGCATTTTGATGTGGGGTTAGGTGATGCGAACTTATGAATGCTACAATTCAACTAATAAACACTATTTGCAAATTCCTCTGTATGTCAATTTTACCTCAAAATGAGAAAACAAACAATTGAACTCTGGTTGATGCTACCCTAGAGTTCTGAAACACAAACACGAACTGGCGTTTGAAATGAAAATGTACTTTCAACACAGGGTGATGGGTGAGCTCTGGAAAGCCCTTTCCTGGCTTGGGAGATGCATAGTTGAGCAACAAGCAGGCAAACCAACCCGTTAACTGCAGTAGCTGGCTGGTGAGACATCACGAATGGGCAATCACCGGGGAAGTCGTCAACTTTCTCTGTGCTTGAAAATGTTCATAAATTCTGCTTTTAAAAAAGCTGGGGATATAGCTTAGTGGTGAGCACTTGCCTAGCACACATGAAGCCCTGGGGTTTGATCTTCCAGTACCACAAAACAAAACAAAGGGAACCCCCTTACCCTGCTTCAACTCCCCCATACCGTCCATCAGCCGTGGAGGCTGTGGCTGCATTTGTTTCAGCTGAGTGTTCGCCTCCTGTTTTGCTCTAGGAGGAGAATCAGACCTAACACATTACAAATACTCAAAAAGCTTTTTTTAAAAAAATTAAATAAATAAATTGTCCTAGTTATATAAGGTCCGCAAATGACTATGGTTTCAAACAGACTTCATAAAAAATTAAGATAAAATTTCATAAAAGGCAAACAAAAACTAAATATATAATTTGATATTTCAAATGTTCAAGGGAATAGTTAAAAATGGTTGAAGGACAATGTGGCACAATAAAGTAGTTTAATAGTTTTCCAAAAGAAATAAACAGAAAAGGTAATTTTCCACTATACTTGAACTTAAAAGTATAATCCTGAAGTTCCAGAATTTAAAGTTATAAAGGAAATTTTGCTATTTCACGGTATGAATTAGTTGCTAATTCATTACTAAAGTCCAGCACTGGGCATGTTTGGGTGCCCTGAGGGGCCGTGGCAAGGAAGGATGTTCCCAGCCATTGCCAGTCTACAGCTCCTAACTCAATGGAGACGACGTTCTCATTCCACCAGAGTTTGACAGTAACGGGCAGCTCAGCCAGAGCCCTCCAGCAGCCATCACCTCTCATCAATACTGTGTGATACTGGTCAGCAAATCCCCAAAGTACAAATGACCTTTGTTTCTGAGACCTGGAGCTACTGAGAAGACTAAGTCATCAGGTCAGAAGTCCATCTGCTCTCCTGCAGCAGGAAGGGCCTCTCAGTCCTTGGACAACCATGCCCACCTACCTGAGCCTCCTTGGACAGCGGGGCAGAGAACCCACTGTTTCTCACAGAGCTAGCTTTTGTAGTCTTCCCCACACACCTTGTCTTTTGACCTAACTGGCACATGGCTTCCTCACAAAACAACCAGGGCCTAAGTTACTAACATGTTCAAAGGCAGAGTAAGTTTAATTTTGACCCTTGCCTTTAAGTCCTTCCTTGTAGCCCCAACGGGCTGTTTGCGCTGCACTTTTCAAGCTCCTGCAAGGCTCGATGTGATGCTCAACATAACAGGGAGAGGGCGAGAGTAAAACTATAGTTCCTTACTTTTAGGAAAGTCACAGTCCAATCAGAACAAGTCCCAACGCCCCTTTCCTTCCCTTCCTGGTTAGAAGCTCCGCAGCGACGTCTACTCCTCACATCAGCGGCTCCTCTCCGCTGCCTCTGGTTTCTGCTAACGCAGCAGTCAAAGAAAACACAAAGGCTATTTATTCTTTGTGAGGCCAGAGGAGGCAGCACGTTGACTTACGGTGCACACATCCGATGGACACACACAGCCACAGTTAAGACATTACCTCCACTTGCTGTCCACACTGCTCGCCACTGTCAGAGCCCCACTATTCCCATGCTGGCGGTGGGTCTGCAAGTTAATTTCCACTCAGATTTCACAAGAGCTCCGGATCCACCTCTATCCGTGTCCATTCCCCTCCCCCACTGGTCTCTTCTGATCTTATTCAGCTGTCCTGCCTCCCTCACCCAGGCCTGAAGCCAAGTTTCCCACCAGTGCCTTCCTTTCCTTCCCCATCTCCAAATCAGGCCCAACTCTTAGAGATTTCTGTTTCTGTTTTTGTTTTGTTTTTTTTTTTTCTTTTTCTGGAAGTCATTCAGTATTTTCCAAAGTTACAGCTCATCAGCGAGCAGAACACTGTCCCACCTTCTCTTCTGGAGCTATTGCCAGTGGTCTTTCTGAAGAGGCTGAACTCATTTGTTTTTTAAACGTTCTTTTTATTTATTCTTTGTGTCTTTCACATCATGCATCTCCACCCCATTCATTTCCCATCCCTTTGTACTCTTCCTCTGCCCTTGTAACCTCCCCACTGAAATAAAATTTAAGGGTTTTGAAAAAATGGAAAGGAAAAATCAATCTTGTCATGGAAGTTGTGGTGTAGCACAGTGAGTCACGCAGTAAACCCCTTTGTCCAGACATCTTTACTTGCAAGTGTTCATTGCGAAGTCACGGGTCTGGTTCGAGGCCTCTGGTTTCTGCAACACCATCAATGCTGGGCCCTCACTGGGACTCCTCTTGGATATTCTGCTGTTGTCTTGTGTCAAGGAGACCCTGCAGCTTTGGGTCCGCAGGACCAGTCCCTTCATGTGCTCCAGCAGATCACAGATGAGGTGGATGTTGGGGTGGGCCAACACATAACTCTGGTTCTGGGCCTGGGTAGTTGCAGGGTTGGTCAGAGGCTTAACTCTTAATCTGAGGCTCTCTACTGTCTTCCTGCTGTGAGCTGCTTGTGATGTGTATCTAACTAGTTCTTCCAACCTAATACCCCACCACTTTCCACCCAGAGTCAGTATCTTACAGAACTTTCAGGTCTCACTCCTTCCATTCCAGACCCTGCCGCCTCAAAAAGCCCACCAAGCAGCAGCCCCTCCCCGGGGCTGCTCAAGACCATGTCTATAGGCTACTTAAGACCTGGTAGCCATATTTACCACTCGACTCCTCTCCTGCCCTCCCGAGGGTCACCCAGGAGTTGCTTTGCTCTGTTCATTAAACCTGGATTTGTCAATTTGGTTTGAATGGCTTATTACATGGGTGGTGGTGGATATCCAATAACCGGGGATTCAAAACTTACCACTTTTGAGACAAGGCTTCTTACTGAACATGGACCTCCCAAGCCTGGCTAGACTGGCTAGCTAGCAAGCTCTGGGAGATCCTCCCTCCTCTGCACCCTCAGTGCTGTTAGAATGTGGGGTGCCACACCTGGCTTTTGATGGATGTTTTGCTATCAGTAAGCCCCAGGCCTCTGCCTCACCTCCTCAGTGCTGGGATTTTCCTTTTTTATGTGGGTTCTGGGAATTGAACTTGGGTTTTCACAGTCACTTTATGGATCAAACTTTCTGCTCAGCCTCTGTCCTACTCTTTTCTCACACCTCTTCTATAACTGAAATGATCTCCAAATAATCGTTTTTTTAAAGAGCAAAAAGAAACAAGTAGACTCGTAGCAGGAATGGATATCTGTGTCTCCTCCTCTTTGCTGGACAGCCACATAGCTTACAGGGTAGATAATACGGTAGCAGAATGATGGTATGGTACAGTTTTGAGAGGAAAAAAGTTCAGGGTTGACAGGATTAGTCACTGAATACTCTTGTACTGACCCACCTAGAAAAGGTGATTTTAAAAAGGTGTTCCTGGAGGGGCGGTTCGGAAGTCGGCACACTGTCTTTGCATCAACAATCTCAGCAAACAGGGAAAAAGGATGCCGAGTCCTCACAAGTGCCATGCTCTGCCCAAACAGACGATGCCTGTCCTGTAAACACTTATATAGCTTCCTTATTTATGTTAGTGTGATGTACTGAAAAGTCTGATGAGTCCCAATTCACACTGTATAATAAGCTTCAAAATCAAGTTATAATGTTAAGCTGTGATATGCTAAAATCTTCTCTTCTACAACAGAATCACCTATTTTGGGAAACTCCTGTAGTTCCTTCCACTGATGAATTTAAAACGAGCCATTTCCCATGAAGTTTACATTTTTATTTTTCATTTTTAAAAGGAGCTCTATTTACTACAGATGCTCTAATGCTGAACCACGTTTTATGGAAGAAGATTTGAAGTTAGCAAACTCCAGCTGGGGGGAGGAGCAAGTCCAGCCTAACAGTGCTTGGTCATTGAAGACTGCCCAAGCATGCTTTTGCCTCACAGCAGAGCGGAGGGGTTCTGGAAGACTGGAAGGCTGCAAAGCTAAGCATCTACTGTCCAATTCTTTACAGACCAGTTGTAGACCTTTGACATACATCTGTCTAGATTCTGACATGCAGTGGTCTGGAATAGGGAGACTCCCAGTGGCAGCTACTAGAATCCTCCATAATACAGCTTATCAAGTAGAAGTGTTAGACCATACAAAGCACACTTCGTCTTTACTTTTAGGTCTCTTACTATATACACCTATTTTACAGGAAAGCGAGGCTCAGTAAGATCATGCCACTTGCCCACAGTGGGAGAAGATGGATTTGGGTTCTGGTCTGGCTTCACAACCCTAGTCTTTCAAAGGTGCCTAATTCCTCTGAGTCTTTCCTTTCCCAGCTCTGGCTGAGTTCAGGTTGGTTGCTAATATTAAGAGGAGCCACAGATACCTTTTGTTTGTTTGTTTTCGACAGGGTTTCCCTGTGTAGTTTTGGTGCCTGTCCTGGATCTTGCTTTGTAGACCAGGCTGGCCTCAAACTCACAGAGATCCGCCTGGCTCTGCCTTCCCAGTGCTGGGATTAAAGGCATGTACCACCACCGCCAGCGAGCCACAAATACTTTAAGCAGCTAAGGATCTAAACAATGGCTACAAGGATCATGAGAAGCCATAGTCAGTTTAGGAAAGCAGTAGATTTCCTAACTTCCTTTATTTGACTGGAAAGCCAACAACATATACCTATGCTTCCTGGTAACTCATTACTCTTTATCACTCAATTTTGGACGCACTGAACATGGTGAAGGGAAATTACAACTTCAATAAGCATTATTTTATCTTGCTGAGTCTAAAACCAGAATATTAATATCTACTAGTCCTTCCAACACATGAAACTTTGACACCACACTAGTATGTAGGAATAACGTAGTTTCTTCTGTGTGTTGGGGGTGGGGGATGCTAGAGGTCCACACTGAGTGGCTTCCGCTATGTATGTCCACTTTTCCCTGAGTGGAGGGGGTCTCTCACTGAAACCAGAGCTCACAGACTGAGCTCGACTGGCTGGCTATATAAGCAGTGCTGGAGCACACATGTGTGTGCCCTCACGCCTCACTCTGACATGGTCGTCGGGGATCTGAACTCAGGTCCTCACGCTTGCAGATCAAGCCCTTTCTCCACTGAGCCGTCTTGCAAGCCTGTGATTTATCATTTATAGGATATACTCAGGAAAAGAAACTTATGAGGAAATTCATTTGATTTGAGAATTAAGTATATTAGTATAAAAACATTTTACTGTTTAAAAGAAACAAATTATTCACCATTCAGAGGGAAGACTTGTGTGATGAACAAATGTGGTCAAAACAAAGTGTCTATTTGATGAAATTCGACCTATAAAGAAATGTTGTTTTCCAGCTGGCTGATGTCACACACAGTATTCAGCTAGTGTTCCATTTACCTTATTACATATTTTGTGTAAGCCATCTGAAAACTCAAACCTTCAGAGTGTGCACAAGTGCTGAGACCTGGGCAATTAAGGAAACCAGGACAGTGGGAAAAAGTGACAGTTACTACTTTTTTCAAACTGAGACTAAAAATAATTGTACGTAATTCTCTGCCTTTAGTGGCACCCAGTCCCTTGGCTTCAGCAAAGCATACATGACCTCTCAGAGTGCCTCTCACCTGTGTGAACAGCAGTGTCTTCCCATCCAGTTAGAAAAGCCTGACAGTCTCAAAAATCCTTTCTTCTTCATTTGCTAATTAAATGCAGAAGAAAAGGAATATCTGATAATTTCAAATTACTAATAAGCTTAATGTGACACAAGTTGCTTTTGTTTTTAATGGCATATGAAAATAGTTTGACTCTAGTAGAATTTTTCAACAGTCAAGCAGAAAGGCATGCAAAGAGCAACATCAGAAACGTGGGCTGAAATTCCAGTTTGCCATTTACCGATTTGGTGTGGCATTCTTTAAACCTCAGTTTCTCATGTATTTGTGGTGCACACGAGGGCCAGAATAGAGCTCCAGTGTCTTCCCCCAGAGCTCTCTGCCTTCTTTCTTGAGAGAGTGTCTTGCTGAACTTGGCGTGCCAATCGGCTAGGCCAATAACCAGGTCAGCCAGTCAGTGGGCCCCCAGCATCTGCTGTCCACCTCAACCCTACAGCATGGGGTGGGGAGTTACAGAGGTGTGCAGTCATGCTTGTCTTTAAGTGGGTGCCGGGACTTGAACTCAGATCCTCAGGGTTCACAGTACACACTCTTATTCACTGAGAAACCGCCCTAGCCCCTCAATTACCTTTTAAAAATATAATCAGGTATTTGCTATTATAAGGGCAAAAATGAAATAGAACCTCTTAGTACCTAGCACTTGAAGTACCTAGCACTTCAAAATCAATTTAACATCTGTTTTCTTACTGGTAAGGGGCTGAAAAATAATACCTAACTTACAGGGCTATATTGAGAATTCCAAGAAGTTCTATCAATGAAACCTTACTGCTGCTTATTATTCTAATGGTCATTATGATACAATGGACTTGAACTCAGACTAACAGAAATCCTTTCTGTATATATGAAGCTCACAAGGCCTTAGATTCACTCCTCAGTACTACAGTAAAAAAATTTACAAAACCCTCCCAAACACTAAAACAAAACTCAGCAACTACTTTTTTCTTTTCTTTCCTTTTTTTTTTTTTGGAGGAAAGATCTACTCTAGTTCACAGTTCCCACCTAATTTTTATTGGCCAATTGTCACTGTCGATAGTTAAACCTCTGAAGATCATCCAGTCCCACTGGCAAGGGCTTTCTCTGAAAACTTTAGTACTATAAAGCACACAGACTCCAGTCGGCCACTTCAGCTTTTCTAGGACAGTGAGGCCTCTACACACTTTGGAACACAAAAGGAAACAAGTGGGAGCCACACAGGATTCTGTTCTCATGGCTTCCAGTCAAAACCACAACTGCACTTCATTTCAAATTCACACACAGAGTGTGACGACTCTGTGTCCAGCTCTGAAATAAATCTAGTCACCTCCTTCCACGAAACAGAGAAATGCATTAATCACTGACTGTGGGGAAGAAGGGGAAGAAGGGGAAGGAGCCGCAACCGTCACCCGCAGCGGCTCCAGGCCGGCCCCCACCGTCAGCTCACTGTGTCTTTAGCTGATGTGCGGCACTGCGACGGACAACATGTCTTCTTATAAAAGCCTCTGGCTCACATAAAGACTAACTGCAGCTCAGGTAGCACTTAAGAGAGACTCCTTACAAAGATATTAAGTAAACCACACTAAATTTGGAATTTAGAGATTCCATTAAATTTGGTGAGAATAATAGGCTAATTCTATGAAAAAAAAAAACAAAAACCCAAAGTAGCCATGATCTCATTCCAAAAACATAAATTTTAACAGACAGTGCCAATCAATCTTTTTATTTTTTTTAAAGCCTAAAATCGCACGTTAACATTGCAATAATAAAGGCTGGCACAGGAGTGGTGTTAAAACATCTGTTCAATTAGGGAGTTTTGTTCAGTCTATAAATTTCAATCACAAAATAGCTTTGAGAAAGTAAATGGTATTTTAAACCCCAATCAAACCATGGCCAGAAAGCAAACACTTTTTTTTTTTTTTTTAAACAGAGGGGAGGCTAGATTAATAACTAAAGCATTAGAAAATACAACCATCTTAAGACACACATCTAATCTGCTCACAAAGGTTCACTGAACTGGGCATGGTGGTACACCATTAATCTCTGTGAGTTGGAGGTCAGCCTGGTCCACACAGGACTTTCAGGCCAGCCAAGGCTACATAGAGACCCTGTCTCAAAACAAACACAACAAAAGGTTCTCTGAAAACAGGACAGTTAGCAGACTGCTCCAAATACAAGGCACTGTTGGGCACATTTCATCTTCCCCAGCCAATAAAACAGGGACACTCAAAATGCCTTTCCTCAGATGCTTCTGGGAGGACTCAACTTTCTGGCAGGAAATTCTCAAAGTTACCTCCATCTGGACCACAGCATTTAACTGCTAGGCTAAGATTCAAAGACTTTCAAAGTTTCAAAGTGCTTTCCAGCATCACCATGTTTGAAACAATGATTACTGTAGTAGCTTGGATCCCCAGCTGACCTATGGAGATATAAAATGTGACAAGAGCAAGAAATCATCCCTGCTCCCTTTGTGTGTGTGGGGGGGTTAGAGACAGGGTTTCTCTGTGTAGCCTTGGCTGTCTTTGAAGTGCTGGGATTAAAGAAAGGTGTGTGCCACCACAGCCAGCCTAAGAAACAAACTTCTGACATTATTATATCCTGAGATTTTTGAGGTAGTTACCACAAACATACCATAGCTTGACCTATGCCTATCTTAACATATAAATAGGGGGAGGGAGTATAAACAAAACCTGAAACATTAAAGAAAAACTAAAACAGATGCCACAGATTAAAGAGTCAGGAAGTGAGAACAATGACAATCCATAGCATGCATGGTGAAAATCACAACAACTTGAAAAGACTGATAACGTACTTTAACTAAACCTGCAGCCCTAGGGAAGTTTTAAAAAAGTGAAAGAAAAAACAGTTCACTGGTTGTTCTATTTAGCATTACACAAAAGGGCACACTGACAGACAGACAGACAGGCGCGCGCGCGCGCGCGCGCGCACACACACACACACACACACACACACACACACACACACACACAGTGAGGAGAGACAACGGGCAGGCAGGCAGACAGACAAAGCCAGCAGGGAGGCCGTCTTTGGAAGAGAGGCATCTGGATGAGAACACTGGCTCACACCGAGCAGAATGGAAACACAGCGGAAGCCAGCACAGCACAGAGCTTAGCTGCCAACAAGCAGATGACGGACATCCAGAGCCTCAACGAAGCACCCGACCCAATTAGAGGCCAGCTTCTGTCTCTGCCTTGCCATAGGCAGAGAGGAGGCTGTGAACTGATCCAAATCTCAAAGCCGAGAACGGCAAAAGACAAGGGGGACCCTCAGATATCAACACAGAAGCCACAAAGAGCTATGGAGCAGGAGCCGCCTCACAATGGCAGATGTGCCGAAGAACACGAATATCCTGTGGATTTCTGCAGCTCTCCTCCCAAGCTTCCTTCATCAACATGGAGTGTTTATTACTGTCATCCTGTCTCTGTTATCCAGCCAAGTCTCGGGTGTGGAGGAGGAGGAGGAAGGCTACAGTATTCATTCATATCCAGGGCAAGAGGCAACACATCCAGACCTACAGACAGAATTACTGTGCCACCTGGAAATAAAAAGACTTCACATTTGTAGTTAACTGGGACTTTCAGGTAGGCTGCACTGTGGAGAGGAGTTCATTTTACCCTAAGGGAAGATTTACTATCAGTATTATCTCCCCAAATATTTACATTTCTTTCAGTCATACGCTAAGACTGTAATTACTGGTTCCTCTATGGTTAGGTGTGTTACATTATTTTTGCTAGACAAATTCTGACCAGAACATTTAAGAGATGACTTAAGACTCATCTTCCTAAGCTTTCTCTTCCACTACAGTCACATTTGGGATTGAGACCACTCTGCCCGTCTGCATCCGGAGGGAGGTTATGAAGAATGGAAGCCGAGTCAACCGAAAGGCACTGCAGTGATGTGTGAGTCTTTGCTGCAAAGCCACTAGGATGGGGAAAGGCTTACTGCTTACAGTCTAGCCGTTCCTATCCTACCTGATAACTGAAAGGGACAGTCAAGTCAGAGTTGCACTCATGGATCTCTATTGTCGGTGACAAGAGTGTGGCAACGAAGCCTAGTGGTTGAGAAACTTGTCTCAGCACAGCAATCCCATGGGAAAACCAGTGTCTTGATATAACTAACTCTAAACGTTCAAGAGGAGCAAGCACACCCTTGGGATAGACTGGATAGAAACGTATGAGTAAGTTAACCAACCTAGTCACAAATAATGGAGGCGCTAATGGTACTTGGAGCTCAGAGTCCTATAGTGAAAGACTGTATCAAGCGACTTACATAAAATGAGTTTCAGCAGCAATTGCTAAGACAGTCTGAAAGAATGTAATGGATAACTAAGAAAGTGACCTAGCTGGGACTTGAAGGACATGTGAAATTAGTAAACTCAGGAGGGGAATGCAAAGGGAATGCTTTAATAGTGTGACTAAAGAGCTGGTCTTGCTGCTGAATGGAATCTGAAGGCTTCAGAAGTCAAAAACAACAGGCCAAATGATACAAAGCCCAGAGCATCTGTCCTAGCTAGGGTTTCCACTGCTGTGATGGAACGTGATGACTAAAAGCAAGTCAGGGAGGAAAAAGTTTATTTGGCTTACATTCCCACATCCTAGCCTATCATTAAAGGAACTCAGAACAGGAACTCAAACAGAGTAAATCTGGAGGCAGGAGCTGATGCAGAGGCCATGGAGGAATGCTGCTTACTAGCTTGCTCCTCATGGCTTGCTTAGCCTTCTTTCTTACAGAACCCAAGACCACAACAGTCTGGGCCTTCCCCCCCATTTGGAAAATACCTTACAGCCAGATCTTACGGAGGTCTTTTCTCAATTGAGGCTCCCTCTCAGATAACTCTAGCTTGTGTCGAGTTGATATAAAACTAGCCAGCATAGCATCACACACCACTTCAAAACCATCAGTAACAGGTTTTTCTGTCTTCAAAGAACAACTGATTTATGAATACTGAGGAGGCAGCAACTGGAATTTTGAAGGCTCAGTTAGGAACTACTTAAATCTGTGTGGACCACTGTCCCCTACACTAGGGAAGTAGCTGCCGGGGATCGCAGACTCCTTACACCCTCTACAGGACCCATCCACCGCCGGGGATGACTCCCGGCAAGTAGCATAACGATGGGAATAACAACATTAAAAATTCTTTAAAAACAGTATTAGTATTCTTTGTATGTTGTGTATATGCATAGGTGTGCATGTGGATAGCATAAAACAACATTGTGAAGTCAGGCTCTCTCCTTTCAGTTTTACATGGCTTCTGTGACTGAATTCAGGTCATCAGGCATTCATGGCAAACACTTTTACTTGCTATAACATTAGAAATATTTAGGAAATTACCATTTTATTCAGGGTTATTTTCAACGTTTGTAAGCCTGCCTGAACTGTCCAACTAAATTCTCAACTTCTTGCCAGCCTAACCTCTCTCCACTGGGATTCAGCAAATCTGGGCATGAAGTGGATGTAAGGGCAGTCTACCACCAGGCTGTTTATTTAGCTGGGTAAGAAAGAGACAGAATTCACACCAAGATACCCCTAATTAGGCATAGCAATTCTTTTATAAAACTGGGTGTGGTGTCATGTGTCTATAATTCCAGCACTTAGGAGGCTGAGGCTAGGAAGACCAAAGAGTTCATGGCCAGCCTGGGCTACATACATAGCCAGACCCTGTTTACAAACAAAAACCCGAAGGACAAATGCATCAAAGAACATGTATTTATGGAGTAGATTCTTTAATATTTCCAGGTACACAGAAGGAAAAAAAAAACCACTACTGTTTTATGTTAGTACAAATATATTACAGGGAAAAATCCACAAAAGAAAAAACATTATACAGAACTCTCAGGTATGGTGCTCCACTGCTGGACAGTGAATGGGAACTTCACTTCAGGTAGTAAGAAAGCATCTGCCATCAACCTTTTATTTTCAGGTAAGAGAAATGGAAATTAATGTAAAAAACAAGTTTTAACTCAAGTAAAAAAATCAATTTTGGGAATACGAGATTTATTCTGCTTATTTTTGCTTCCACTGGTAAACAAGACGGCTCTTCAGGAACTGCTGCAAGTTGGCTGAGCTTCCTCACACTGAGTGGCACTTAACTGCTGCAGATGAAAACTCTACTTCTCATCTTTAAAACCCGGGAATTTAATCCAGACGCTTCACCCTGTCTAATGTGCCCTATGAATTTTAAGCCCCATGAGAAGAAGAGACATGTTTGCAGACACCACGGCATTAGCATCACACTTTGAATGTAGCTCTTGATGTGCAAGCTGGCACACTCAGTATAGAACTTCACAGATTGTACTTCAGAGAAGCTCATGACATTCTCGCCGACTTACAGTTTTGATTCATTACATTTCTCATGTCCTTCATATAACCCAATCTTAAAATTCTACTTCACTAGTCTCACTCCCAAAATACAAATGCTGAGTATCATTTAGAATATGACGTTATTGAATGCCTAAGTTTTCCTAGAACTATTTAAGAAATGTTCAAGAAACATTTGTGACCTCAATGTTCAGTGTTTAAAGACGCTGCTTTCTGCCATCAAAGGGCTTAGAATGGTGAGCAATTACATACGTTAAGTTGTTCTCTAGGGTTCAGGAGCTGACACTTGGAAACTGTAAGACAGTTTTCATTTAAGCTGATGAAAGGGTTTACTGAGATGTCTGGGCAGTGGTTGTGGTGGCTAGCCTTCAAGACTAACCTGAGACACATTTATAGGACTAGGTAGCCAGAGATCAGCCTTTGGGTGTGCTCTTAGTGTCTCTTGGGGAAGTGACAGTGTGCCAAGTCATGCAGACAGCCAATGGAGAGGCCTGGGTGATGAGGAGCAGAAGCCATGGGCTTAGAACGTGAGCCTGGAAACAGTCTGCAGGCAAGCAGTGCTGGCAGTCCTGGAGGACTCTTCTGAACCTGAGTCAGAGCTGCCGGTCCAGTGGCTCCCGACCCTCCGAAACCATGAGATTATATATGGTGATGTTGCCAGCTGCTAACTTCAGGGCAGTTGCACAGTAACAGGCAACACACTTGTTGATACTGATTCCTTGCTTCCCTAACAAAAAGCCTAAAATAACCGAATAGCTTTGGAACTGGTCCATGGACCAGTGAGAGCTCATTAGTGAAGAGGCCACTAAGTGTGGCCATGTGTCCCAAGACGGTACAGGTGAGGACAGAAAATCAGGGGCAGGGCACTGGACACTGGAAAGCATACAGCCTTAAGCGAGGGGCAGGAAGTTTACACTTTTGCCTTTAGTTGTGTAAAAAGTGCAAAGTTTAATTAGTGAACTGGGTGTTGGAACTAGGGAGACTTTCTGAACCAAAGTTAGAAATGCTATTACTTTTCTGTTATACATAGCAATAAATAAGAACAATTAAAATAAGGGATCTTAGAACAAGAGCCAGGCTGATGGTTTTGAAAAAATTAAAGTATATCTTCACAAATAATGCAAACATTTGGAAACGGATGCTCAGCCAAACCAAATCCTAGGCACTGCCAGAAATCACGGTCCAAATGGCGTGCTGAGAGCAACATCTTTCTTGGGACAGGGTCTCACTATAGCCCAAGCTGGCCTCAGCTGGCTCAGCTGGGGTCTTCCTTCCTTAGGCCCCACACGGGACTGCAGTGGAATACAGAGACCGCAGGTTCAGGCCTTGCCTCAGAAGCATCAGAAAAGGCGCTAGAGCACTTGTTTTACCGATTAGCTCATAGAGCCTTTCAGAAATTGAAGAGTGTCGTCTCTCAGCAGGACTAGTAAAGGGGTGATCTCAAAGACTTAGTCAAGATGCCAGGTGTTAGGTATAGGTAGCTCACACCTGTTACACCAGCACTTGGCTGATGGAAGCAGAAGGATTAGGAATCCAAGGTCATTCTTGACTACATCCCAGTTCAAGGTCAACCTAAGCTACAAAACACTTTCTCAAGCAAAACCAAATGAATAATTCAATTATACAAATAGTTTCAACTAATAGAATTCAATACACTTTGAAGAAGACTCAAAAAGTTTTAAAAAGAATTATATATGTAGAAACACTGGTCTCTTGAGCTGAAAGAGACGAGAGGTGGTAGAAAACAGACCCCATTAGAAGCCCAAATGTTGGCAGAAAGCAAACAATGGACTGGGTTGAAAATGTGACTCAGTATTACATGTTGGAGTGGGGTAGGTAATAATAACCTTCTTTATTTTTGGATTTCTAGGTCAAGCATAACGCTTGTGAAGCTGAACACCAGGAACTATACCCAGCAACTCTCAATTGTACTGAATTTGACTTGGGTAAGATGCCAGCCTCAGAGCTGATACTGTAATGAGATGAGCCTTAGGGGCTTTGGGCCCAGGTAAGTAAGAATAAGCTGCAGATGGAAGGGATGTGAAGCCTATGGTTGTGTCTCTCGGTCCTGGCCATGTGTAAAACCCCTCTTACATTTTGCCTAGGTAGACCTATGTGACCAACAGCATATTAACGATGTATAAATTCTGAAATCAGATCATAAAAGACTACGGCCCTCCCCTAACACTTTTATTCGGGGGAAGTGAGGTGCCATGTTGGAAGGACAACTACTCTAAGGCTTCAGGACAGTATCATGAAGATAAGCCACTTCTAGATCCCCAGGAAGTGTTGTGGGGTACCTCTGCACTGTGAAAATGTGTTGCTGTGATTGGTGTAATAAAAAGCCGACTGGCCAATAGCTAGACAGGAGATATAGGCGGGACTTCCGGACAGAGAGGGAACTCTGGGAAGAAGAAAGCGAGGAGGTCAGCCAGATGCAGAGGAAGCAGCATGAGCAGTCTGGAGAGAAGTAACGAGCCAGACAGAACACAGATTAAAATAAACGGGTTAATTTAAGTTATAAGAGCTAGTGGGACAAGTCTAAGCTAAAGCCAAGCTTTCACAATAAGAAGTCTCCCTGTCGTTATTTGGGAGCTAGTGGCTCAAAGAAGAATTTGACCACAAAGAAGTAGTATTGGTTCAAGCTACTAAACTTGGGAATAATTTGTCACGGAGCAAGGAACTACTAGGACAGACTTAAAGGCGTTTCTTCCCTTGCAGCCCCGTCCACTCTTGCGAGTTCTGTCTCACCTTCCCTAAATACATCTAGTTCTGCTCTAAAGCACAGCAAAATGAAACAAACAAAAAAGGTGGAGGGGAAGGGCAGGAAGCGCAAAGGAGCCAAGTCAAAGAGTACAAGCAGAGACCTTAGATCACACCAGGCCCCATGTGTCACAGCAAGGGGTTTCTGCATCTTCATCTAGGAGACCAAGAGCAGTGATAAACCTTCCCAAGAAAGTGCTTTAACCTTGGTACAGAGCAGCTTCAAGAGCTTCAAGTTACTAAATAGCTGGTCATGGTAGCACATGCCTGAGGCAGAGGCAGGTCGAGCTCCATGAGTTAGATGTTAACTGGGTCTACATAGTGAATTCTACTACTACCCAGTCAATGCTACTTGGGGAAGACCCTGTCTCAAAACAAAAACAAAAAACCATGAAAGTACACAGAACTTTTTTTTTTTTTTTTTTTCCCCGTTTTTTCAAGACAGGGTTTCTCTGGGTAGCTTTGCGCCTTTCCTGGAACTCACTTTGGAGACCAGGCTGGCCTCGAACTCACAGAGATCCACCTGCCTCTGCCTCCCGAGTGCTGGGATTAGAGGTGTGCACCACCGCTTGTTAAAGGCACAGAACACCTCTCTCTCCTTAAACCCTTTAGACAGCTAAGAACTTTTTTATAATGTACTTATGCCCTTGAGACATCCCACGGGAAATTGAGCACATAGGTAAGAAAACAATTTATCTGAATTGACTTTTGTGTCCAGTAGGCAATGCTTCTGAATACATTATGTCACACTAAATATAAATAAAAAACTAGACCTGTATAAAAGTCAAATCCACTGACTAGTAAAGCACTCCACAACCTTCATATCCTCATGGGTAGAGAGTTGTTGACATTTTAAAACCCACTGAACAGTTTTGTCCTTCAGGGACTAAAACCAAAGGAAGTTCCAGTGACTTGAGTCCTGACCCTGAAGCATTACAATGAGGTGGTAACGCCGACCGAGGTTCTGAGAGAGTCCGATAACTGTACACTACATAGCACTTTACATACCAGCTGCACTCCTGGAAGATGCAGTTAGGTCTCAAAACTACATGAAGGAAGAAAAGAAAGGAAGACTTCACAGAGAAACATGGAATTAGGGCCAGACACAGATAATTCACATACAAATTTTATCTATTAGAATGTTCTGTGGGACTATTTTTGTATTGTGAATGTATACAGGCCACCTTCTGATAACTCAATGATATCCAATAATTGTGACAGTTGAAAGTAGCTTCTAAAATTCCCCGAAAGTATGAATTTCCTTCAGGTATGAAAACAGTTAAGCCTCTGTCAAGAACCAATGTAGAGAAAGGAGAGGTCTCAGATAATCTGTAACAACTCATAAAGGTCTACTTCCTGAGCATTAAAAGAGCTGTGCTATGTAAAAATCCTTGGGCAAGTATTTATGAGGCATGGTGATGCACATCTGTAATCACAACACTCGGGAGGCAGTGGCAAGAGGATTGCTGCGCATTTGAAGCCAGAGAGGACTACACAGCAAGACCCAGTCATCCCTCCCTCCAAAGGATGTGACTGTCCATGAGCAGTGATAAGCATCTCTTCAAGTTCCGGGGGCTGAGACCTTTTTACCCAGGGAGCAGCGCTTCCTCAGACTCATACCACCCGACTGCAGCATGGTCCCTTACAGCTCAGCTTCTAGTAGGGCTGCATCGGTTATTATTGCAGAGTACAAGAAACAACAGGATGGCCGGCTGGCTGGCTCTTCCCAGCATTCTGATCTCCACAGCAGCTAATGTGACCCAATCCTTCCATGCTTCCTGACTTCTCCAATTCTTCTAGTTCCAGTTCCCTCATCTTCTGGCTCTAAGTGGTTCTGCAGTGCCCCCAAGCAGCACTCATGCGGTTGTCCTTTTCCTTAACACACACACACACACCTAAGGTGGGTACCACCTTCCTTGATTTCCACAGCTTGCCCACACCATGCTTTTTGGTTGTTCTTTCATACTGTCTTCTGATAGTCACCATATGCTTTGGTCAGCCAGAGCTCCCACCACAGTCCCAATACATACCCTGTTATCATTAAGAGTCTCCACACCTAGAATTACCTAATAACAAGACTCACAGACACTTCTACCACTGCTCCTGAGGTTCTACCCCAGAGAGCTTGCTTTTACCATAACTGTACCTCTAAAGTCTAAACTCAAGCATCCTGCTCTTTACTGTCCTGACTCAGTTCCTTTCACCTATCCATGCACTCCCATTTTCGTAATCAATTTAACGAAACCTTCCATTCCAGTAAGCCCTATATCAATTTTCTGCTACATTAGCTCCCCTATGTCGTCTTCCTCTGTTTACATAGTTTAGATTCCTATGCTTCAGCATCATAATTTGCTTCACAATACTTCTGATTTCATCATTCCTCTCATCCTCTTCTGAACTTGCTGGGCAAACTGCAACCTTAGATAAACCCCACTGTTTACACTTTGTGCCAAAAATCAAGTGGAATGCTTGACTTTCATTGAGCTGTTCACATGATCACTTTAAAATGATCACAAATACTGGCTTTCAGCAAATCCATCAACCCTATTACATTTTCCCATTAAGTTTTGCCATGCCTTTGACTGTCCAGGTTCCCTCTTCACTGGTGATGACCTCACTTCATGTCACAGAGAAACAGAACTTTAGGATATGTGACCACATCCTCATTACCAACTCTACTAACTAATCCCACCCCTCCCGATACAGCTTGCCTTCCTTCCTTAAAAAAGAGGGATATTCCTTTTCCAACTAGTAACCAATTCCTCCATCAAATGGATCCAGGAGAGGCAGAGAAAGGTTTATGAAGAGCAGAGCCACTGAGTTAGAGAATATGGGATTGGCTCCTCTTTTTAAATGAAATCATTGTCATACTAACTCTAGTAATTTACTGTTACCTATAACTTTAAATGCTTTTATCCACTTATGTGATTACCTAATGGGTCACATTTTTCTGATCTTTGTATATCTGGAAATTTTCTTCTTCTTTCTGAGAAAGGGTCTTACAATGTAGCCTTTGCTAGCCTTGAACATACTGTATAGTCCAGGCTGATCTCAAACTCAAACCAATCCTCCTGCCTCAGCTTCAGTATGTTAAAATTACAGGTATGTCTCACCCTGCCTGGCCTCATCTTGGTGATTTTAGTTGGATGCCAAATGCTCAGTTCTATGCTGCAGGATATTTGTGCATTAGCTTCCCAGAGTTGTGGTCTTTGTTCTGGAACACAAGTTGCTTTAACCTCAGATTCGTTTGAGCCTATGTTCAATCTTGGCAAGCCCAGAACCGTCTTTAGCCTAGAATAAAGCTGGTGATAACTCTGGAGTGCTTTTCTAGATTGATGTCCCTTCTGGCCAGGCAGGGTACCATTCCTGGCCCTGTGTTTCTAGAACAGTTCCTCCTTCTCCCACAGACTTGGAAGTTCCTCCTCCGCTCAGATCAGCTTCAGGAACGCTCAACGGGATCCCTGGTGCTCTTTCTGGGCAGCCCTTGTACGCCACTCCAACTCTGTCTCTTCAACACGTGGTGCTGCCAGGCTGTATTTGGGGTTTCTTCCCTGTGCTTCGACCTCAGTACCCTCAAAGCAGTCTGAGGCTCAGCTTTCTTCACCTCCTTTGTCTGAGTTAGGGCTAGACCTCAGGCCCTTCCAGTTTCTGCCCTATCTTCCCCTTCATGGCAAAGATACTCCCAAACACCCGTACTCGCCACATTCTCCCTTTCACCTTCTATCATTCTCTAGCAATGAACATTCCTTCCCAGCACTTCACTGGAACAAGCCAACAGCACAAAGCCAACCACATTAACCTTTCCTGGAGTCTTGGCTGGCACCTCCAACAGTCCTTCCTGAGTTGCAGGCCATAACTTTAAATACCAACCATACGCTAAAGTCTATCAAATGAAATAGTACTATTAGTTACAATTTCCGTTGCTTTTACAAAAACACCAGACAAATCCACTGTGAGAGTGGAAAGGCTCATTTTGTCTCACAGTTTAAGGGAATATACACTATAATGGGGACAAAAGTGGGGCAGCTGGAGGATGTTGCCATGGCTGCTTGTTACAGGGTGTTGACCAAGGAAGACAGGTCCACTGGAAGTGAGACAGGGAGGGTTACTTCAAGACTGGATCCTCAGTGACTCACTTCCTCCAGCTAGGTCCCACCTTCCAAAGGTTCCACACACTCCCAAGCAGCTTCATCCACTGAAGTTCCAGAGTCTAAATACATAAGCTCACCCATTTCCCACCCAGCCTATAAGTCAACTCGTGACTTTCAAATCATTCACACTCAGCTGCTCACTGTACTACGGTCTTATATTAAGACCTAATTAAATTTGGATTAAGAGGCTTTTCAAATTCTCTACCTTTTCTATATCCTCCTTACTAATTTCCCCTATCTCATTAAGTGCCCCCATCATCTGTCCAGCCCTCAACTAAAACTCAGGGCATCTTCCTTGCATCCTTTCTCTCCACCCAGTGCATTCAAATTCATCAAGTTCTGTTGGTTCTAACTCAAAATGTGTCTCAAATCCACTGAGTTCTCCTCATGTCCATTACTACCACCTTAAAAAATCCAGGAAAGGTGCAAAGCTACACAGAGAAACCCGGTCTCGAAGAACCAACCAACCAACCAAACAAACAAACAAAAAAACCTTAAAAAACAAACAAACAAAATCCTCCCACTCCTGCCCCAAAGGACTCATTCCCTCCATGGTATTTCAGAATGATTTCAGGGGGAAAAATGGCAGAGTATGTTGCTCCTTTATATGAACCCTCATTTCAAAGCACTCCAGCTCCTCACCCCTGAGGACCCATGGGCCTCATGGTGCTCTAAGGCCTCATGGTGTTCTGGTCACTCAGGTCTTCTTTTGGGTCCATCCTGGGCTTCCTGCCTGGAAGGTTCTCTAACTTGAGGTTCTTCACAGGACAGGATCTTTCTCACTACAAGTCTCAGGTAAGTGTACCTTTACCAGTAATGAAAAGAAAACTGTCTTCCTTCTATCTGGAATTCTGTGTTTTTATCGTACTGCCACTTTAAGAATCATGTTAAAAGTTTACTTTTATACACTCTGGTCTCAGCTAATCATTTAATAAAATATTGACACTTACTACACGCCAGACATTTCAGACTCTAGAAACCATCCACAACTGAAGCAGATAGAATTCCTACCCTCATGAAGCCAACAGGCTGGAGTGTAAGCTCCACAGAACACCCTTCTGTGGTCACTGCTGCATCCACAGGACTCGTTAGGCTCCCAGAGAATGCAACATTTGCTACTTAAGGGGACAAAATGGGCTTAGATGTGTCTACTGTCTGTACAATGCCTTTCAACTCCAGGAGCTCTACAATAGTGACCCGTTTTTGATTTATACTTCAGAACCACTATGTTTATATATTTAAACTTCAGACTCCTGTACTCATAAAACATTAATTGAAACCGTGATTACAGAATTTGGTTCTAACTCCAAATTCTCACAACAACCAAAGTGCTCTGTGAAATATATCCATTTATTTCCTATATAACCTTCATAACCTGGCTTTAAACTTGAGCCTACTGAGACTAAACCAGAACCAATAACTCAAGAACCTTGACTACCTTCTTTGTAAATTACAAGCAAAATGATGGCATTAATTCATTCAAGATTTAAGTCACAATGCCACCTTAACAAGAAACTATTATAGACCAGGACCTTGTCTTTCACATCTTAGAAAACATTGCCTGTGTATACCCTACTGACATCAGAGGCTGGACTAGACATATTTCTAACTAACTCTCTAACTAAATTCAAAGACAGTTTTTACAACTGTATTGTGGGACTCTTTAGGGAGGAGAACACATTTTATACCAGATAAAGATTTCAGATTACATAAATGTTAAATTACTTGAGCACCAATACAAAGGCCATTCTAAAAACTAACTAGTACTTGGCAACAGCTTTTGTGTGTTCACCATTTTTACATGTGGTTCTCTACTCCTCAAAGTTATCCTGTAAGGTGGTCAGAAGACTGTCGACACACCGAGACTCAAGTCCACCCAGGAAGGCTAAGTGACTTATCCAAGGACTGGTCTAGGTGCATTTTTAAAAAGCATATATTAACTGCTATTTAAGGTTCTAAATTATTAAACCAATTCATCCCAATACATAAAAAGACCAGAACTGAGAAAAATATCACCCCCAGGACATTTTAAATTGTTATGTGTATACCTGCTAATACAGAGGGGGCCATACTCCAAATGACTTCTTTCAGGAATCTGCTGCAAAATTCAGCAAGCTATGCCACAATGCGCATCCCAAGCTAAAGGAAGCCTTTTAAAGCTAACATGGTATTGTTCATGCCCGCACTCCTCCAGGCTGCACCCCCGACAGAATGCCCTGCCCTTGAAGCCAGCAAGTTTGCTGCTATCCGTTTACAACACAGACAGTGACTGCTGGATGACATTTACTTCCTGGGTCAAAGGGGCTGAGCTGGGCGCCCCGAAGTTTAACACTTACCACCACAGGCTTTAAGAAAGTTAGCAAAGCCTTCAGTCTGTGAACACGCTGAAGAGAACAGCACTGAGTAATCCATTGAAAGTAATTCTATGAAGGTAGTTAAATCAGTGACTTCCTTATAATCTAACTTACGCTCACCACAAAGTCATTGCTGCTTTTCCTCTTCTGCGACAGGGTCTTTCTTACCCTTCAGCCAAGGGTAGCTTCTGACCACACCCACCCCCTGCAGGACTACATGAGCCACCATGCCTAGCTTTAGAAGTAAGGTTTTAACAGTCCAAAGCTTACTTCATAAGTTACATGCACTCTCTTGTCTCTAAGTTATATTTTCATATCACCTGTGTACCCAGAAACAACTTGTTTTACTACCTAACTGTAATACAAAGTCTCATTTCCTTGTGTGTTATCTAATTCTAAGGAGTAGAGTCAGGATTTTCTTATGTGTAAGCAGAACACTTAACAAGTGCTTAAAGACACAACCAAATATTGTTATTTGTGTATTTACATGCTTCCCATAGCTGTTTCATCACCATTACTATTATTAAATACTGTGCCATGGAACACAAACTATATTTAAACAGTGATTTTAATTAAATTCTACTAATCAAAAAAATATAATTTGGTAGAAAATTTCAGTGCTGATCACAAATAACCCACAAAAATTCCTTTAGATATATAAGCCATTCATTTTTATCATAATTTCTTAAGAAAATGAAGTTGGGGGGGGAGTGGGAAGAAGGATGAGAGGATCCGTGGTTGGTATGTAAAATGAATAAAAAAAATTTTTACATAAAAGAAAAAGAAGTTGAGCTATAAACTGACCCCAAATATCAAACTGCAAAATACAATGGAAGTTAAACTCATGCCAAGACCCACTCCCTGCCACCATCACCATGGCTCTGTGCTGGTCTGAACAGCCTGTCTCTGGAAAACATGACATGACTACTGAGTGTACACTTTTACAGAAGTACTCCTTTACAGAACTTGGTTTCCAAATAAATATAGTAAAAGCTCTAGAAAAAAAAGTTAACAATACTTGAGGTAACCAGGCATGGCAGTTTTCCATGGGTCCCTTTGGTAGTTTCTTCTTCAGTCTCTTTCTGGGTTGCTTACTCATGTTTTTCAATTATTATCTCTTTATAGATTTATTTTAAAAATAACTGCCATACTGAGATAAAATCAAGAGTCTCCATTTGAAATTTCAAGAACAGCAGATATTAACCTTGAAGAAAGTATGAGCCTTCTCCTTCAAAAGACCACACAAAATGTTATGTGCTTGTCAAGGGAATTCACTAACTTCCAGAAGCTGTGTAATCTCCAAACCCCAGCTTAGACACCTTTACTCAGTGCAGAGGTGACTCCACACTCCTATAATCCCAGCACTCAGGAGGCAGATCTGAGTATCAGGGGTTTCATGGCAAGCCTCAGCTACCTGACAGGCTGTCTCAGATAACCAAAGATCATCTTGAAAAGTACCTTGGACAGACTGAAAGTGGAAACTGAACTTTATTTTCTCAAATTATCTTTGTGTCCAGACCTTTTGCTATCTAATGCAAAATGCCCCAATCTTCCCAATTCCTTCCTAATCCACACAATCCACAGTTTCTTATTTCTGCCTCTGCTACAATGGATATTTCACTTCATTTGTAAGACCATCGACAGGATGGAAAAATGAGCTGAATTTGAGAGTTTTAGATACAAGAGATAAACTTGGCTTAGCGTATTAAGGACAAAAAAGGTCGTCTTTCAAAAGGAACCCAGAGTTTCAAACTTATCACTCAAACTGTCAAACTTATTTTCAAGAAACTGAAAAACTTGATCTTGTAGAAAAACTAAATGTGGAGTTTTTATATTAGGAATATGTGCATATTTCCAATTTTTCCTTACCTTAAAAATTTTTTAGAAGAAAAAAACAAAACTGTCCATAAATCCTTTACTTGGGTGTGGTAATACTATATACCAGGCCGGAATGAAGGTGAGACAAGGCAGGGCTACCAGATTGTTGTGTCTACTTAGAATCCTATAAATCTATGGAGTTGGATTATGATAACTAGATTTCTACCAGTCACAAGAGACCACATGGCTAATATCAACGTGGTATCATTTGCATTCCAATTTTTTTCAACTATCCCAGCCAACCTAGTCTAGCCAGGAAACAGGCTAAGTCTCCAATCCTCATAAATGATGGCCTGTTCCTCTATGTCCCCCAGAAAAAGTTAAAATAGCTTAAAGTTGCCAAATACTATTTTAAATACAACTAGTTAAGATCTGCAAATGTTTCCATACAAGAAAACTGTTAAGTCCCAATTTTAGTCACTTAAGTCAGCTGTAACAAACCCATCCAATAGTGCGAAATCTCTTTGGAAAGGTACCCTCCAGTTATAAGTAAAACTGTGGCACTGTTCAGACCTTATAATGAAATTATTCTATATTTAAGAGATGCTAAATGATAACGGGTTACCCTCCTCTCATTTGTTTTATAAACATTTGTCTTCTTTTAGTCCCCACCCCCACCAGTGCCCACTTTTCTCATGAAGTTACTATTGTTTCCCTGGACTTTAAAATTTACAGGTGACTAAATACAAAATGTCCATTAACTGTTACTTTTTGACTTAGCAAGGTGCGCCTTATTACACTGTATCAATTGAAACAATTCCCCAACATTTACAATTTAGTCAAATATTTCAAGCACTACAACCCAGTTATTTTTCAGTTCTACATTAAAAAATGTTTTTAAATGGAGTGACAATGTTTTGCCCCCTCCCCCCAAGTTGGGGGGAGGTCATCATTTACGTAAACTCATTTCTTAAAAAATTAAGCATACCCAATTAGGCCAATACATTCATCTTGAAGGTACTGGCAATGGACCTGCACTTTACACAAGGTAACATTCTATCACTAAAGCAGGGCCTAGTCCTTTGCTTTTGTATTCATTTGAGGGCAGGGTCTTGATGAATTCCCTGGGCTGGCCTCAGCCTTCTGATTACAGATTTGTGCTACCAGGCTTAAGCTTTATTCAGTTTTATTAATGAAACTGGCAGAACAGGAGTACACTGAGAAATTTTCCTCCCAGTGCCATTAGATTTCTAAGCTGATATGATGGCCACCAACCTAATCCCAGCACCCAGGAGGCTGAGAAAGAAGGAGAGTGTGTTTGAGGCAAGCCTGGGCTACACAGGCAAATCAAGACCCAGATTTCCTTAACCACAAAAAATATTATAAAGGCAACAATTATATCCTTAAGTAGATACATCCCATACTACAATTCTGCAGATGTATGTTTATCATGAAATGCTCTTCTTATAAAGCAATGGGTAAGAACCTAGCCTCATCTAATTCTCTTGTGTCTAATTAGAATCCTATTAATACATGAAGTTGGATTATGATAAATATATTCTAGTTCTAAGAGTCTCAAGACTGAGACTAAATTGAGATGGTATTATTCCCTTTCTTAAAACATCAGTTCAGGCCCCGGGTTACAGGACCTGTCAGGAGGATGGGTCACATGCCCATGGCTGAACTTCACTCTTCTTTTTGCAAGTATAAAGTAGAACTCCAAATTACAACATGTTTGGCACTTTTCAATACTGCACACCATACTACTTTCAATACTGCGCTTACAGAGCCTGTCACTAGGACAGCAGCGGGACACACAGCATTGTGGAGCAGTTTGTTTACCAAGGACTTGACGTTCTTCTATCAAGAGATCTAGGCTTCACTCATACATAGTTTATGGTTGGCTGTGACTTGACAAATTCTAAACAGATGATGGAAAAAGGTACTCTAAAGGGAGAAAAAGAAATCCCCACATCTCACAAAAGTTGGGCTTTCAGCTGCTAAAACCCAGTGACAGTCACTGCACAATACCAAAACTGTTTGTGACCAAAATTATCTGTAAGTGTTAATATGCACGGACTGCCCCTTCAGTTGAACTCAGCTCTCGTTTTAGGTTGTAGCTCTTGGGACTGTCCAAGACTCAGATAAGCAAGACCTAACTCAGTTTCTAAAGTGTACTGTTGTGGGTCTTGCTCTTGCTTAATTAATGATTTCCCACCTTAGATGCACAAGAGCTACAAATCAATTCCTCAAGCAGGGTAACACCAGCACCCCCACTTGAAAGTAGTATCTGTAAAACTTATGTAGAGAAACAAAAATAAAACAAAAAGACAAGATTCTGCAGTCACAAGTACTTTAATTTTTTGAAAGAAAAAAAAAACAAACCACTTATTTTAAAAATAAACAAATGGCACCATTCTACTCTAAGTTGATACAAGTCAGTAAGGCGCACTGCTCTCCCAGCCAACACGCTGCTGAGAAGTCAGTACGCTGCCCCACATGACTCATCTACTACATACACTTAGCGCTCAGCTGTGAGGTTAAATTCAAGACCCTCCGCCCCAAAGGAACATTCGACTGTCAAAACTATTTTACTTTAAAAGGTTAAACAACCCAAGCAGTTTAAAGAGTTTTATTTTGAAAAACATTACAGAGAATCGAAAATTCTTACAGAACCAACAGAAGTATTACAGTACAGTTTTCCACAACAAAATTGGAGCACACAAGTCCATGGGAGTCCTCGACTTCCTTGAACTGTCAACAACACTGCACCCTGATTTAAGTGGCTGTACCTGGAAACCAACGTATGCAATCCCTTAGAAGTCATCAAGTTATAATGTTAGCGATCTGGGGGAAATGAGAGGAAGATTCTCTGATCTCTGTGTCCCGACCCAACTTCCACAGCAAGGTATAGGCCAGGGCTCTAGTAAATCATCTACTAGTTGTATAAACAATGTAATTACTGCAGCCCACCCAGTTAGGACAACTTAATATTAGGATGTCGGTGAAGAATTCACTCAACTTTAGCTTGGCTATTAATAATAAAGAAGCACCTTCTTTCAAGTTTTAGAGTTTTAACAAGTTATTGAACCGGGTCTTCTCTATCTTTACTTTGAAAGCAGGCGAATCTAAATTTCACTTAGAAGTAACTAAAAAGTTGCAGGCTTTGGGAGAGAGCTATGCGTTGTAAACAAATCTGCAACATTGTCTCAAAGATCAAAAAGTAGGGGAGACTTTTTTTTTCTTTCCCTTCCTTATCCGCCAGGATAACCGGCACTGCGGGTGGAAGCAAGAGTATCCCCGGAGTTTTAGTTTCTGCAGAAGTAAGGGCGCCTGGGCAGCCTAGGAGCACCCTCGGCATTTCCCTGCAGGAAGGGGAGAGAAATCAGCCTGAGCCCCTGAAGTCAACATGACAGGCCGCTCGGAGGCTCCACGTGGGGACTGCACCGAGCCCGCGGGGGGAAGTGCGCCCAGAGCCTGCGCCGCCGGCCGGCGGCCGCGGCGGCCCGGGAGCGCCACCCAGCGGCCCTGCGAGGCGCCTGCAGGCGCGGCCCACTCCCGGCTCGCCCGCTCGCTCGCTCGCTCGCTCGCACCCCCACCGCCGCCCAGCCCGCTTCCCTCTCCGGATGCACAAGGCCCAACCCAAGCACGGAGACCACAAAATGGCTGCCGGCGGCTCCGTCACGTGACCCCCTTTGTGCCTTTCGGGCCCCCGAACTCCGCGGGACCCGGGGACCAGTGGCCGGGGGGCGGCGGAAGGCCTTCGAGTGGGCCCCGCCAGGCCGCAGCGGGCCCGGGACCGAGCCCCGGGGAGGCGGGGGACCGGCCCCGGCCGGCGACCGAACGTCGGCGGCGGCGAGAAGATGGCGGCCATTTTGTGTGGGTCTGCTGCTCCGCCGCCGCCGCCGCCGCCGCCGCCGCCGCGGGCAGCGGAGGGCGCGGGCCTGGCGGCGGGTCGGACAGGGGAGTTAACACGTACCGACTCCTCTTCCTTCTCCATTCCGGTGGGCATCTGCGGCACGGCCCGGTTTATCGAGGCGTACTCGTGCAGGTCGGGCAGATCCTCACAGCGGAAGACCGGCAGCGGCTTCGAGGCGTCCAGCGCCCGCGCCCGGAACGACAGTTTACTCATCTCAGGCGCAGCAGATACCTCTCCGCTCTGGGGAAACGGCCCCGGCCAGCGGGATCATGGAGAACCGGGGTTTCGGTCTCCACTCGCCTGCCGCTGCCGGGGACTTGGGGGCGGAGCGCAAAGCCCGCCGTCCGGGCCCTGACACCAGCCGGGAGGGTGGGAGGCTGTGCCGCTCCGCGCCTCGCTCACTCGCTCTCTTCAATACGCCATGGCCAACATGGCGGACATTAAAACTCCACTGTGCGCTCTTCAGCCAACCCCAGCCATTCCCCACACTGCATCGCGCAGCGGCGCGGGCACGCGCGGGGGGGAGCGCGGGCTCGAGCGGGCGCCGGCGCGGCGCGGCGCGGCGCGGCACGGAGCGCGCGTCCCGCCAACCCCCGGCCCGCCGGCCCGCCGGCCTCGCCTCGCCTCTCGCCTCGCCTCGCCTCGCCGGCTCCGCCCGGCCGCCTCGCGCCCGCCCGCGCGGGCCTCGGACGGGCGAAGGTGCGACGAGCTCTCGGCGCCCCGCGCGGAGCCCTGGAGAGAGCCGCGGCCGCCAGGAGCGGCCGGGATGCTCGGGCCTGCGTCCCCGGCGCGGGCACCTGTCACCGCGGGGCTGGCCGCGCAGGGCGAGCGCAGCGCAGCGCAGCGCAGTGCGGGAGGTCCAGGGACTTAGAACTAAAAATGCACGTGAAATCACCGGCCGACTCTTAAGACAGACAAAACTTTTGAGTCATAATCCTTACCAGGCTCGGCATCAAATCAGTGGCCAATCTCCCATCCAAGGTTCTCTATAAATACTACTTATATATTCAGCTCCAAAGTAGCTCTTTCCCCCCCAACCCCAATCCTACATTTTATTCAACCCCTTTTAGTTTAACTGAAGCAAGCTGAATAATTACCGCAAATTGTAACAATCTTTGGTGCAACACTGTTTCCAAATCCCAGAGCCAGTCCCGTATTGCTAGCTAGCTGGAACATTTCTGCTGCCTTAGAAGAAACGTTACTTCAACGTAGACGGAGCTTCACACTCTAGCCATCTGTTCTCCCGGAAACTTTTATAAAATCGAATCAAAGACCTGTGGTGGTTCGGCGGCCACACCAGAAACAGGAGATGAAAAGTTAATTCACTAAGAAAAAATAAATGTGTTTATAAGACTTAATAATTTGGTTTGTATTAAACATGAAAATAAGTACTCAGATATCTCTTTTCAGTGAGATATTTTATAAACTGGGAAGGCTGTTGGGGTGGATTTTAAAAGTTTGGCGGCAAAATTTCAAATGTTCATCACGATTTTAAAAAACGTGTTATAAATCTGCTTTCTTCCCTGAGGGCTACCTAGTAAAAATAATCACTACTCTTAAATACAGGGTTTGATACGAACTGTTAATTAGTTTAGCGTGCACAGGCAAACTATCTCTGAGGTTTGTTGCTATGTAACATTAATTACAACCTTTGTCCTAAAAGGGCATACTTGGCTCCACTAGACCAGGGGCAAGCGGACAAGCAGAATACAGACTGCTGTTCTCCAAGATTATCCTAACACTCCAACACTGACCGCTCGTCTCTGCGAGGCAGCAGGACTCTTCACCTGCCTTTCCTCCAGCATCTCGGATCTAACTGCCTCTCCCGAGGAGGAAAACCAATGCTTATAATTGGAACTGGCAGAAGTGGTCTGCAGCCTAGGGTGAGGCTCTATTTAAGGATTCACAAAAGGTGTGGGAGATGATATCCCAGTGAGATCATGTAGCTAAGCATGGGTTATGGAAGGGGAGAAGAAACGGAGGGAGAAGGAGGGACAGACACATCTCAGAGCCATGGAGACCAACCATATCATATTCCTGGAACCCAAAGAACTGCCAGATCCACCATGGAACAAAACCCATATTTAGCCAGGTTCAACAGTCAGGGAAACATGGGCTAAACATTACAGTTGCAGTCCTCTGGCCTGTAATATTAGGCTACTGAAAATCCTTGTAGGAGAATTTATAGTTGGGGAACTGAAGATTTCAGAAGACAAAATAGTGTCTACTGAGTGAGCCAAGGGAATAAATTATTTTGATCTTCATTGAGATGACAACCTAAGGGCTCCCATGAAGGGATTTGGTAGCATGCACAAGGTCCTGGGTTCCAATCCCAGCAATATAAAACAGACTGACAAGCAGCTTGTGGATATATGCTTTCTACATCCTACATCAGCAGTAATGGACATGGCAGAAATAATTCTTCTGTTCTCTAAAAATTTTCAAATCATCCTTCACAACAAACTTGGATCTACATGCAAATCAGTGTGCCCTTTACATACAACATGCCTGCCAAGGAGCACCTGTCTTCCAATCAGTTCTCCATCCATCTCCTCGTATCCTAGACCCAACTCTCAGGTCCTTCCATGTTTCCCAGGGCCCAAAGGAGTTCCACTCCTCGGCTGCACTCACATTCACTTCATACCTCCTCGTCCCGAGAAGCAGGACAGAGTAATGAAGGCTCGGATCTAACTCTCAGTTCTTCTACTCAAAGATCCCTTAGGAGGAAAAACCACAAGCCCTGCACTACCCCCCCACCACCCCCGTTTTTCGAGACAGGGTTTCTCTGTGTAGATTTGCACCTTTCCTGGAACTCACTCTGTAGCCCAGGCTGGCCTCGAACTCGCAGAGATCCACCTGCCTCTGCCTCCCGTGCACCACCACTGCCCGGCGCACTGCACCACCTTTGACTCTCTCATCCATTTTTCTTTTTTACTTAAAGCTCCCCAGCAAAAGCTACATGAAATTCTCAATGCGGCAAAAATATACCAGTGCTACATGCTGAATACATTTCATTTTCCTCAAAAGGAAACATCTCCAGGAAGAGATTTGTGGTCAAAGAACTATAATTCACATCACAAATAGATACCGGACAAAGAGGTGATAAAGTGTAGAGGACATGAACAAGGGAGTGGTGAACCCAACGTAGTAGCCCAGGGAAATGCAAAAGAAAGCAGTCAGGGCAGGTGTGGCAGGACACACCTGGGATTCCAGCACTCAGGAGGCTGAAGCAGGAGGATAGCAGTGTTGCAACCAGCTTGGACTATAGAGGAGACCCTGTCTGTTCCCCCCCTTACCCCTAAAAAAAGTCAGCAACTTCTCTCCCTCCCCCCCACCCCCCCGTGGGTGTGGCAGCAGACAAGCTGATCAAACATCATAGACGGCAGCATGGGACTTGGTTCCCGAAAGATGGGGAATGAAATGGCAGAAGAAAGAAAGGCATTAGTGGAGGAGCTGAGCCGTATGAACTAGACAGAGGAGGAGCGACTGCCAGGCACTCAGGAAAATGGAAGTGACTCAGCCAGGGGACAGAGGGGGCTCCTGCAACAATCCTGGTAACTAGCGAGGAGAAGTGGTGGGAATTTGAATGGACAGCGTCGAAGCAGAGAGTAAAGAGATATGTAAGTCTCTTTGGAGTGGGATTACAGGTGCTCTTGCTGTTGGTTCTGAGATGGGGTCTTGATGTGTAGTCTAGGCTAGCCTGGAACTCACAATCCCCCTGCCTCTGCCTCGGGAGTGCTGGGATGCGAGTGTTGAGAGTCTGTTTGTTGCCCCCTGCTGTGAGATGCAAGGTTTAATCAATGGAAATAATAGTTACTTATAATATTACCACCCTGATATTAGGAGCACAGTTCAAGCTGTGCCTTTAGCAGGGCTTCGCAGTACACACCACAGGTCAACTTGCTGAAACCCAACTTCTACTCCATGTCCTCTTTACCCAAGTCATAAGTCTGTAATTGTTCCGTATTTTGCCCACAAGGAAAGCTTAAGTTGGTTCTAGGATGGGGGTCAAGACCTCCTGGGATGCTGCCAACATCACTTGTCATTACCCACGTCAAGCTCTTCACCGGTCAGTCTTACTAACTCCAGCAGTCAGCGCGGCGCTCCTACCTCTGGGTTTTTATTCATGCTTTTCTTCCTTCTTGTCCAGCTCTAGACTATCTTCAGAAATCCTATCTCACAAGAGTGTCTTGAATATTAAATGAAACAATATGAGAAATTGGCCTACAGAGAACAGTCCACAGATACAAGTCACTGCATTCGATGGCACCGAGAACAGAGAACTGATGGCCTCACACATCCTGGGCAAGAGTTCTATACTCAGCTTCATACATACTCTGCTCTTGTTTTTTTGAGATGTTTCCCCTACATATTTAGGTTGGTGTGAACTCCCCATCCTTCTGTCTCTGCCTCCAAGCGCTAGGATTACAGGTACATGCCACCAGATCGAGCTAAGACCAATTTTATTATCCTTCAAAATCCAACTTAACATCACTTCCTCCATGAAACTGACAACGTAATTCATCGAAACTCTACTTCCTAATCTGAAAACCAAACAGTTAGATGAACTCAACAGTCCTTAGGCCTCCATGGACCTCTCTCTCTCTGAAGTCAACTCCACTTTAAGACAGCAAGAACAATGCCCATCACTTCCTGCACATTTACCACACTTCCAGCAATGGAAAAGAGCTTGGCAAGAACTTCACTGCTTCCACAACGGCCCTATGTGACGCATCTGCAGGGTCAGAGAGGGCATGTGTGTGGCCTACAGTCATGAAGCTGGTGAGAGACAATAAGGGGGTTAGAATACAATCTCTCGTTACCTGACTTTAGAGGGGGAGTCTCAGAAATAAGATGTAAGTGGGGAGGGAGAACATAAAACGGGGGAGGAGGGACGGTGGGTGCAAAGAGCTAGCTGGGTGTCGTTCTTTGGGAAGGTGGAAGAGACATGGATGTGTTTGTACTGAAGGCAAAGAGTGGCACAGATGGCCTGGCTTCAGGGCAACCTTCTCACGCCTAAGAAGACAAGAAGGCAGGAATGCAGAGGAATACAAGGAGTTCAATTCTTTGATAGGACAGCAGGATTAAATGTCATACTGCCAGGTCAGTTAGCAGGACTCCAGCTTCCTCATTCCTGTAAGCACTTAATAAATATTTACCAAATACTTGATTCAGACTTAGGTCCGAGCTGGCGGTGCTAGAGAAATGAGAAAACACCGTATGTATAGCCTCTCAAAGGGAGATGCTACTATTGCATTTGATTGGGGAAATAGGAAAATAAATCTTGAAGTAAGAATGGGCTAAATGAGAATGCTGGTGTCGAGAGCACTGTGCAAGAGCAGTGGTACTGAGGGGACGTGTTTTACTTAAGGCAGTAATTTCCCTTACCTTGTTGTTTTTTATTTTCATAATAAGTCACACAGAAATGGCAGTAAGTAATTCTTCCAACATAACACAGAATTTAGACTGAGTACCCTTTATGATGTGTTGGGGTTTTTTAAACCTAGAAAACACTAGAAAGGAAATGTTACAGTTTATATGGCAATATATTTAATAGAGTATCCCAGAAATCATATCTGCATGTGATTTACACCTACAATTTTAAAACTTTAAGAAGTGATTTCACCAATATAGACATTAAAAATAAATCTCATCCATCCCATCTTATTGTGTAAAGTACATTCTAAAGTTATAGAAAACCTACTTACCACCACACAGATTTTGTCAAAATTCAGAACTTCTATCCCTCTAAGGGTGAGTGAATTTGACAGTCTTTAAGACGTGTCCCTTCAGGTCCTATAGGCCATGGGTTTTTTGCTCACCCCACAGGCAGGCAGCTGAGCCCTTGGATTGCATTTTAATGAGGAGTCCACCTGTTATAGTGGGAGAAGTGGAGGAAAGCCCAAGTTGGAAACCACTGAAACTTGAGCTTGAATAGCAGTGACCTAGTGTTTAACCGAGAAACCAGAATTCTTTTCTATGTCATGGATCTGAACAACTAGGTGGGCCAGAAGAATAAAATTCCATCTAAAAAATTATTTTAAAATGTAAGAATTAAACTGTCTATCTTCAAAATATTTGGCAGAGTGTATCTCAAGTGAGTTGTGTTAATTACTGTAAACTCATTCATCCTGCTCCGGGGCTCACGTGAGGCTTGGAGTTCAGGAAGGACCAGTAGGCAGTCCGAACAGGAGGAAGACCCTGAGCTTCAGAGAACAAGTCTCAAGCACCTTACAATCCTGGGCAGATGGGACTGCCAACCTGTGCACCATTTCCCAAGGAACACACATGTGAGTCAACAAGGCACAGTCCAGGAGGGGACAGGGGGTGAGATCTGAAGGAACAGAAAAGCAGCCAGTAAAGCGGTGACCAATGCGAATGATCACACAGGTGGGCTGGTGGGAGATGAGCGAGCATTCGAGAAAGTGCTGAAACACCAAATTGCATTCGCTTCCTCAACAGCATGCAATTTTCTTCTAGTTTCTTTTTAACCCTGGGTGCAGAATTATCTTTCCTGCCATCCAATAAGTTAACTTTAGTGAAATGGAGCGCTGTTTTTCACTGTGTCCATTTTCACTGACGCTGTGAGTAACATGGCCTGCATAAGCACTCTGCATCCAGTTCCTCGTCACCTCCACAGGAGGGAAGAGAAAGTGAAGATTCCAAACCTATGGAGTAAGATTACAGGTGACAGAGATGAGTCACAGAGCAAGAGGAGAAGAGTGCAGAGGATGGAGCCCCAGGGAACGCCCGGGAGTCCAGACAGCGGGGGAAGAAGGGCCAGGGAAAGGACTAGAAGAGAGAGAGTTGGGAGAAGCTTGGAGACAAGATGAGCTCATCAGGAGAACAAAGGAAGGAGCTGGTCACCAGAGAGGAGAGGATCATTTCCATAGGGTGCTGTGGGCAAACAGGCTGGGGAGTTAACAAGCGGGCTGGAGGAATGACCGGCTGTGGTACCTGGAGCACCTTAGTCATCCATTGGCAGGCCAAAGCCAAGCAAAATTTCCACTCATTTCCAAGTGCCCTCCTATAACGATTTTCTTCACATTTATATATTTCTCTGTTGTTGGAGGGGAGGCATTGCCACGGCCCATGTATAGAGGTCAGAGGTCAGGACTCTCTCCAGCTGTGGATCCTGGACACTGAACTCAGGTTGTCAGGCTGGGCAGCAAGCACTCTTCATAGCCACTGAGCCAGGAGCCACTGGCCCTGCCCTCCAATTAGACTTTTGTAGTTTGTTGTCCTTATAGTTTGAATTTGAAATGTCCCTCACAGGCTCATGGATCTGAACACTTGGGCTCAGCCAGTGGTGCTGTTTTGGGAAACCGTAGACCCTTGCAGACATGGAGTCTAGCTGGCAGACATAAGCCTTACTGGCCTTTTGAGGATTCTACGCTAGTCTTGACCCCAGTGTGGCTCTCTGCTTCCGGGCAGTGCCATGGAAGAAGCCCCTGCTACCATGAATTCAGCCATGCCTTCACCACAAGACTGGCCTTTCTCTTTCGACTGTTCTTCCCCTAAGTGCTCTGTCTGCTATTCTGTTACAGCAACAAGGAAAGTAACTAATTCATTCACCTGCCAAAAGGAATTGACGATTAAGTATCAGTCCAGGTTGAGGCCCCAGCCTGAGGCTCTCAGAATTCACCCACATGGCTCCCTTACATGAAAAGGACGCATTCCTCTCAGGCATGCATTTTGTACATCCTCCTTCTGGGTTCAAAGATGCAGGAGCTGCTGCACCAAAGACCAGTCTGCCTCCGGGAATCACAGACAGAGGTAGAATTCACATCCGGATCTGATTTCCGGAGTTCTGACTTTCCCAAACACAGGACACATAAGGCCAAAGCCATGACAATGGTACTGTGTTGCCCCTTGAGATGTGGTAACATATTTGTTTAATTGATTTATTCACAAGGTTAACATTTTGGTGTTTTCATCTCTGCCAATCTTTTCGGGCTTGCTTTGTTAGTTTTGGGTTTACTTTTTCCTTTGCTTGTTTTACATTGTCAGAAAAACACTACATATTCTTGATAAAACTACTGCTATCTGTTTTATGGTCTTTGTATCTCCATACATTTTTTGGTTGTTCCCTTATTACTAAATATTCTTTTAAAAGCATTTGATTATTTTTCGGACAGGGTCTCACTATGTAGCCCAAGCTGACCTCAAACTTGCTACCCCCTGACACAGTAACCCACTACTGCTATGTTCAGCCTAATAGTATGCACCATAGTTTTCTTAAGCATTATCCTTTTTAGGGACCCTTCCTGTACACTGACTCTTGTTTACTATAAAGAACACAGATACCCAGACGTGGTGGTGAGCATCTTTAATCCCAGCACTCAGGAGGCAAAGACAGGAGGATCTCTGAGAGTTCAAGGTCAGCCTGAGCTACAGCGTGAGTTTCAGGACAGCCGGGACCATAGAGAACTGTCTCAACAAACAAACACATATAATCTTAATAGGACACTTATGATTAAAAAAATGACTTAAAAGTTTCATGGTTGAAGACCGAAAAGAATGAATGTGTGTGGTTCTTTGAATAAAGATGATTCTGTGTCTATAAAAATTAAGGTTGACAACAGTTTTTCATCTTGAGTAAAAAAACTTGGTCTTAAATACTAACATTTCTTTCCAGATATTAATTTGGCATTTTCCAAAAGTATGTTTTTATAACACACCAGTACAGATACTCTAAGACAAGAGCTATCTTAGTTATATAAAAAACCAGCAGGGCTGGATGCCTAGCTCCATGGGAGAACACTAGCCTAGCATGCTAAAGACCATAGGCTCCACCCTTAGCACTGAAGAAATCAATGAATACATGAACTTATAAGCCTGGAAAATTACTATAGATTACACCTTGCCCTTTAAAAAGTTGTGGGTTCATGATGTATAGGTTCAGGGGCAACCTGCAGAAAGAAACCGTATGCTTAATACAATGTATCTCAAATGTAGCTGTGCTTAATACAATGTATCTCAAATGTAGCTGTACTTAATACAATGTATCTCAAATGTAGCTGTGCTTAATACAATGTATCTCAAATGCAGCTGTACTTAATACAATGTATCTCAAATGCAGCTGTACTTAATACAATGTATCTCAAATGTACCTGAATGTACCTATAGCACACTTTGGCAAATTCTAGTCAAGACAACTCAAAGAAACAGAAAATCTCTAACCACATTATGCATCTAATTATCTAAGATGCCTGAAACACAAACTTTGAAAGAGCTTGAAGATCTATATAGCCATAAAGGATTATATTTATTACCACTGGCTAAGAGTTTTTAAGAACTATTTTTTTAATTATGTGGGTATGTATGAAGAATGTGTAGATCCCCTGAAGTTGGAGTTAGAGGTGGCTATGAGTCACCCCACGTGGGAAGTGGGAACTGAACTGGGGTCCTCTGCAAGAGCGGCAGGTGGAACTGCTGAGCATCTCTTCAGAGCCTGATTAAGATTTTTATCCTAATAATAAACAATGGTAAGCAAAGAACCGGACAGAATTCCTACAGAAACTAGAGAAGATCACTACTGCTCCACTCCACAATAAAGCTCTCTATCTAAAAAAGTTCAGCTTTGTTTGATCCTCAAAACTCAAGAGTGAACTCTGGTTGGAAATTGCCAAAGCCCTTAGTGCTGTTCTTTGATGACATACTTCATGCAAAAAGAGTGCCCTGAGCCAGCTCCTTTTTTTCTCTTTTTTTCTTTCTTTCTTTTCTGAGTCAAGGTCTCACTCCAGGCTAGCCTAGAACTTCACCATACAGCCCAGGCTGGCTTCAAACTAGTGATCCTCCTGCATCAGCCTTCCCAGCGCTGCGATTATAGATATGTGTCACCTTCACAGGACCCATCTCTAAAGGACGTCTGTATCATACTTACTTTACTTTTCCCAGCTTTATTTTTATTCCTTGTTGCTGCCAGGGAACCAAACCTGGACCTCACGCATGCCAGGCAAGCATCCTATCCACGTCCAAGCCACGCCCACAGCTCTGCAGTTTACTTTCTGTGTGCTTGGCATGAAAGGTAACAGTGTTTGTAAGGGCCTCAACTCCTTTAAGTAAGGAAACAATAAAAACCCTCAAACCAAACACCTACATGATATTTTACAGAACCGGTGTACGAAAGCCCGGTATTTTCATAGTCTACAGGGGTAGACTGTCTCCTTTAATTCTTTTCCATTTAACAGATGCACACCATTCAGGCGAGGAAGGCTTGTACAAGGAACACCTCCCCTGCTCTCTTCACCTCACTGTCAGGTTGTCCAGTGACTGCTCGAGCTCCAATGGCCCAAAGCTTCCAAGAGTTACCAGGGGGAAACTGCCCAGCTACTGTTTGCCCCAAATGGTTAAGTAAGGGTTTACATTCAAAACACCCATAGGACCTGGAGAGGACAGTAGCTTCCTGGGTTGAAGATCTGGATCCCAATCTAATATCTACTATTTACCATGACTCTTCTGGGTTCAGCCCTAAGTGTCCTTGAAAGGCTTGTGTGCAGAAACCTCAGTTCCCAAGACAGCATCAGAGGTGGATGCTGGGATACTGACCCTGAGCTCAATGATTGACAAGACATTCATAGACTTGGGAGGGAAGGGGTTCTGCTGTCAAAGTGAACTCTTTCTCTCCCTCCCTCTGCTTCCTGACAGCCATTAGGTGAGCAGCTAAGCCCCATTACATGCTCCCAACCACATGGTACACAGCCTGCCACTGACAAGTTACCACGGGCCACAACCTCAAACATGTGAGCCAAAGTAGATCTTTGCTGCTGATTTTCTCAAGCATTCTGTGATATCCCCAGTTGACTGACACAATGGAACTACAGAAATGATTCTTTTCTGAGTGGGAAGACTTTAGATGAGCAGTCTAAGGAATGAACTCTTGGTCTCTCTCCTCGTAGGCAATTATCCAGAACAAATGAGATAATAGTACAGTGAGAACCATCTCTACAAATTCCAAAGTGCCATACCAATATAAGGATGAGCAGATGAGTCCATTCAGTTTCAAAAGGGTAGCTGGGAAGGGAGGGCATGCAGCCCTCAGAACAACACAGTAGAGCATAAAATCTACGGCCCGTTCAGTGCTCCCAATTAATCACAAAGGATTTAGCTGCTAGAAGGTTCTTCACCCAGTTTCCTTTCATACAAAACCTTTAAAACCATTTTACTTATTTTAAAAGTCTTTTCTTCTTCTTTTTAATTTATTTGGCCATAGTTCATCATTGGGCTTTAGAGAATGTTCAAATCAGGCCCATTATTCCATAACTGCTAGACCAGATTTATACTAACCTTTCCAGTCCTTCTTTCCCTTGAAGAAAACTGTAAACCTAGGCCTTAGCACAAATTGCAAAGTCTCTCTCTCTCTCTCCCCCTCCCTCCCTCCCTCTCTCTCCCCCTCTCTCTCTCTCTCTTCCCCCCCCTCTCTCCTCTCCCTTCACCTCCCTCTCCATCAATCTCTGTCTCTCTGTCTTCTTCACTAAGGATGGATCCCAGGGCTTTGTCATGCTAGGCATTCTGTATCTCTAGGAAGAGTTAGTTCCTGGATACCACCTCCTATTCGAGGCAACGTTAATGCACACACACTGAATACACACACACTTCTCCATACCAGGCTTTGGGAAATGCCTGCGTGCACTGCCCCTTTCTAGTCTTCCTTGTCTCAAGACAACTCTCTCTATCTTTGTTTTCTGGAGTTCTTCCAATGCTTTTTCCAGATAATTTAAAGTTCACGGTCTACTGGAAGAACAGTGGTTCTTAAGCATCAACTGTGAACAGACTCTGTACAATTGTCTTTCTTAAAATTCTTAATTCTCGGTGGGAATAAAATAAATAATTTTTTTGGTAAGTCTAAAAGAAGAGCATGGGGCTGGAGGGATGGCTCAGTGGTTAAGAACACTGGCTGTTCTTCCAGAGGACCCATGATTCCTGCGTTAACGAGTTAGTGAGGAAAGGGCTTTGTTGTAAAAGAGAATGCTCTTCCTCCCTCTCCCCATGCTTCCTGACAGCCAGGAGGTAGGCAGCTTAGCTCCATCACACACTCTCTGCCATGACGTCATGCCTCGCCACAGGCCTAAGCCACCACTGAGTCAAGTGCCACTCCCAGCACCCACGTGATAGTTCAAAACCACGTAAAACGCCACTCAAGTGACCTGACGCCCTCTCCTGGCCGTTTTAGGCACTGCATGCATGTAGGGCACAGACACAGGCAAAAATAAAGAAAAAAAACTGTTTAAAAGAGCATGATTTCATGATACTGCCTCCTCCTGTTGTGTTTCAATGACTTGTCTTAAAAAGAAGAAGGCATTTTCAGACATGTGATGTTTTTTTAGAACTGACTCACAAATAAGCTAAAAATTAATCCATAACGATCATGGTTATCGAGGAGCATCTTCTTTTAAAGGAACGAGGTTCCAATGTCCTGTTGCCAGCCAGCTGTGCGATCTCTGCCCTCTCCCTGTGTTGCTGGGCACCAAACCCAAAGCCTTGTTCATGCCACACCAGTGCTCTGCACTGAGCTACAAACACCCACGGCCCGATTCTGACCTCCATCTCCTGGCTCCCTGTCCTCTGCTCTGAAGACGATGAATTCTTGGTGATGACCCTTCAATTTTCTGACTACCTCTATTCTCCCACAGTTCATAGAAAAATAATATATGAAAAAAAAATTAAATATTGAAAAAGCTAAGTCAAGACAAGTCTTTGAGAAGCCAAGCCCATGCTCTCAAATGTACCTTACTTTCTGTGAGTACCTTTTTCTTCTAACCTTTGTGTTCACACCTATATTAAAATACTTTAAAGAAAACCTCCAACTCTGGTTCATTAAAAAAGAAGAAGGAAAGCTAATCAAAGATGTTCAAGGGCGAGTGAGGTAGCCTTGTGGGTGGAGTACTCACCATGGGGGGGGGCCTTGATGACTTGAGCTCCACCTTGGGAGCCCACCTAAAGGCAAAGGTGAGAACCAGATCCACAAGGCTGTCCTCTGACCTCCACACATGGGTCAGGACTCCCCCCAACCCCCCAAACAATAATAATGAGTAAAACATTTAAAAAGCTTTTGAGATCTGCGATTTGTAATGAAACTATGCTTTCAGTATTTTCTGATAGTATGTATATCTGTGTGGTAGACAAAGGCAAGTTTAGAGTTTTAAGAGTCCATTAAATAAAATCCTGAGAGATGCTTCAGGGCCAGGGTGACCGAATCAAGGGAGAGAGGGTGCATTAGGAAAACCTAACACTTGACAGCTGACCAAAGCGTTTTCTTTTCTTTTTTTCTTCATCACTGGGGATCCAAATCAGTGCCTCTTGCATGCTGAGTACTCATCCTGCCCCACAAAAGGCTCCTACAGGACAGCTGGATGAGGCTTTGTACTGTGTGATCAAATGTGACTTGAGGGCTCCAAGCAGCTTACAAACAATCATTAAAACTGGAAAAGAAGGATGCAGGATTAAATGAAAAGAAAGACGAAGACTTCATAACAAAGGCTGACACGGTAATGATTCAAAAAATAGTCTGGGGAGGGGAAAAAAAATCTACAACTAGTGTGATAGTCTTCCTGAAAAAGGATGGAGAATTTCCTTGTAGCAGGTTTAGAAAATAATTAACACAAGAGTAAGTCAAGAACCAAACAATGACAGAAACACTCCAGGCACCTGAGCAATCTGAAGTGTTACATGTATAGAGAATCAATTTAAGTCGGCACAAAAAGCTTGATCATGTTTTATATAACTGAGCTTTTCTGATCTGATTTGTTTACCAAGCCCTATCCCAGGCCAGCTTTGTGTTACAAACCACAGGAGAGAACAAAGGAAAGGATGTTTTTGACCTTGGTCAATTTATTTCCTGTTCACATAAACAGCCTACGCTATTTTTATACCCTATTTTGAAAGGTACCGTTTGTTGTCTTTATGCTTCCAGATTACAAAATTATTTATTGAAACAAAATATGGGTAGTAGTTCATAAATCTACAAAGTAATGTATTTATATCTAGCTTAGGCCAAAAGTATATTTACTGTTTCTGGTTCTCGTTAATAAAATTGGAAATCAATATCCAATAATCACAGAACAGTGCAGCCCTAATTAATTTGGTCTTTTAAAGAGATAAATGAGGTGTATCAATACACATAGAAGGCAGTAACATATAAGGCGGTGAAACAGAAACAAGGTGCAGCGTGCAAGGGCAAATTACAGCCTGCAAACGCGGGCCGGGTGCTGAGAATCGGGGGTGGGGGGTGGGGGGGGGGGGGTGCTCGCAGAGAGGGAGGGTGGAGGGAGGCAGAGAGGGAATTCCAAACTCAAGTGGGCTTCACTTAATGCTGTGTTGACAAAGGCAAATTGCAACATATAAAAAGGGTGTTGATGAGGAAGGTGAGAGGGTTCAGGGGATAAGGGCACTCACTGGCTGGGCAAGCCTGGCAGACGACCTGAGCTGACTCCTGGAACCCACGAGGTGCAAGGAGAGTCCTTGGACTTCCGTGTGCACACCATTGCACGCAAATTTGCAGGTGCAGTCATGCGTGCTACACACACACACACACACACACACACACACACACACACACACAGGTGTATAAAATAATTTTTAAAGGTATATGAGGAAACTTTCATTCTTTTACAGCTACCATCACTAATTAGTCAAACATTTAAAAAGCTAGCACAAGGTGAATTTCGGCGGTAGTATTTGAGTAAATTTATTGCAGACAATTTTAAATGTAGACATTATGAAAAGTTTCACTCAAAGTCCAACAGATGGTGGCCACGGTGGCAAATGACTATCAGTGCACTTGAGGAGGCTGAGGGTGGAAGAAATGGAGTTTGAGCTGCAAAGTGAGATGCTGTATAAAACAGCCAAGAATAACTCCAAAAACTTGCACAGTTACATGTTTGAAAATTTAAAATTCTATGTACTACTTAGGTAAAATAAAATGAACATTCAAGTTTAAAATGAAATGGTGTGTTTGGTTTTGAGACAGATTCCCATGCCATTCAAGCTGGCCTGAGCCTCTGATTATCATCATGCCTCTGCTGGGATCAGGGTATGAGCCAGTACATCTGGCTTAATTCATTATTCCACCGCAGTTTTATTTTCCAGAGTGACTGTGCCCATTCACTGTCTTTTAACAGTGTTGCTGAATACTGGAAAAATGAAAGATCTGGGGCTGGAGAGATAGCTCAGCTGTTAAGAGAGCGCACTGTCCTTCTAGAAGACCTGATTACAGTTGCCAGCACCCACATCAGGTAGTTCACAAGCATCTGTAACTCCAGTTCCAGGGAACTGGACGCCCTCTTTTGGCCTCTAAGAGCAATTGCATTCATATGTAAATCCCCCCCCATACATGTATACATAAAAAGAAAAGAAAATCCACTTTAAAAGGCAAAATCTTAGAATCATGTGAATGTATGCTTTCCAGTTGAAACACACTTGTGTGAAGCTCTGGGTTCCTATACACTGAAGAGGAAATGATGCCCAGAACGTTTTCTGTCCTCTAAGATAAACATCTATGCTGCTCTGCCATTAGCCTATCACAGTTAAGCTAGTGTTTTACTACTTGTTGATTTCTATTTATTCTGAGGAAGAGACTGAAAGTGTTAATGTAAGTTGTATTAGAAATATACACTCACAGTTGACAAATGTTAAAGAGACAAGCTACAAATTCCATCAACTTTTTGGTGCCTGCACGCTGTCCCCTGCTGCCCTGTGCCTGTTCACTAAAACCGTCTTCAACTTTCTTCCCACCTCTTCACTCCCAGTCAAAGCTGGCCAGAGACTGAGACTGCGGAATGTGGAAGCTTTCCTTCCGAAGACGGCCGGCTGGTAGCCAGCAGATGATAACACCCAGAGGCAGTTTCCCCCTCTTTAGTGGGTTAACATCTGGACTGTTCCGGAGGTACTGAGTTCTAGGTTCCAAGCGCCACCCCACTGTGTTCTAGTTCTTTCCAGAGGCCTTGTGCGTCCCTGTGTCTTAACCTAGGCTCACATTGCTTTCTTTACCTCACATGGCATGTCCGCTGGTCCATTTCTGCGAGTGCAAAGTCCGCCCAACACACAGGGCTCCGGTCAAAGCTGCCTCCTCTAGAGTTTATCCCCTTCCCAAAGCCTGTCCTTGCTGCTTTCTCTTTAAACCACAGTTGTTTTGTTTGTTTGTTCGTTTGTTTTGTTTCTTCTGGAGCTGAGGATCGAACCCAGGGCCTTGTGCTTGCTAGGCAAGCGCTTTACCACTGAGCTAAAGCCCCAACCCCTTGTTTTGTTTTTTAAATGTGGTAGAAGTTCAGTGAAGATTTGCTTAATAGGTGAAAAGGAGATGATACAGAAACTCTTGAAAAGTCTGTTTCATTCACTGGTGTGTGTGTGTGTGTGTGTGTGTGTGTGTGTGTGTGTGTGTGTGTGTGTGTCTGTGTGTGTGTGTGGTGCCTGCACATTAAGTCTGTGCAGGTGAGCATCCAAGAGTGCAAATGCAGAGCCCAAAGCAATATGTCGTGTGTCTTCCTTGATCACTCTCCGTCTTACTGACTTGAGACAGGGTCTCTGGCTGAAGAAGAAACTCGGCTCTGGTGCTGGACTGGCTGGATCAAGCTGTCTCCAGCCCCCAACATTATATAAGCATGCGCGGCCTTTTCACCTGAGTGTTGTGGATTCGAACCCAGACCTCCGGCTTGTAGCACAAGCGCTCCTACCACTGAAGCATCTTCCCAGTCCCTCGCTGACTTTTAACAAAGCCCCTGGAGAAGGCAGCACTCCAGCCCAGCAGCCGTTCTAACACCGAGAATCCATGTGTTTAAATGAGGCCACGGGCGTGAGGGTGGGGACTGGGCTTGACCCAGGGCCTCACATAAGGTAAGCAACCGCTGAGCGAAGTTCTCAGCTGCGGGGCGATCTTCTAATGCCCATCTTATCTCCTAGAGTTGGGATCTCAAGTTTCTTACAGTTATTAAAGATTTGGGGTCATGGTGGTGCTATGTGCAGATGGTGGAGCCTTTATAGAGGAGGTTGGGCCAAGTGGGAAGACTTCAGATCACTGGGGGCAGTCTCATGGGGAAAGATAGGGCCACATTCCCTCATCCTCTTTTGCTTACTGGCCATGACGTGGGTCTGCTCTGCCCCAGATCTCCATCACCACTTGGCGCCACAACACAGTGATAGGTCTCTAAGGACAGACCAGAAAGAACCTCTAAAGCTGAGGCAGTAACTCTTCTGTCTTTACAAGTTCATTATCTCAGATAACTTGTTGCAGTGATCATGGAAAAGCATGGAAAGGCGTTTTGATCTCCGCAGTCAGAAAGCGAGTGCAGAGAAGGTATTGGGTGCGTAGGTGCTCCGAACGCATTAACTCACTGTTCTCACGGCGCTAACATGAGGTAGCAGTGCCACCTGTCACAAGACACCCAGGGGCTGGGTGATGATCTAACTGGTCTAACATAATCCAGGTGTAAAGGGTGCAGCTCAGAATGCAGGTGAGTATGCTCAGGGGTGATTCATTTGTAGAGCATCCTCAGCTGGAAGGGAAGGGGTCTGGTTGGCTTTTCTGTATTACCCTGTTAACTGGGGCTCTCTGGATATAGGGCCATAGAGTCAAACAAACCCCCGTGAGACCTCTGGAGCCCACCAGGTATGTGTCGCATCTGCAAGAGCTAGCGGTTTTACATGACAGAAGGTGAAGCCATGTGGCATCCTGTCATGTTGAAAAGTCTCTGAGGCTTAGATATAAAAGACTATTTTATATTCTAAAAGATTAAGAAATACAAAAATCTAAATATCTGTCCGTGGAGTCACCTGTGTGAGGACCATAAAATTCTAATCCAAACTGAGTATGGTGGCACACGACTGAGGCAGGAGGTTCACGGTTTGAGGTTATCCTGGGCTACATAATGAGAACATGTCTCAGACTATCCAAAACAAAATAAAATTTAAGAACGATTTTAATCTTCCTTAAAAATAGGTAAAGGCAGGTCAATGTCTAACTGAAATATGCTCCTGGAATATCTTTTATTTGTTTGTTTGTTTGTTTGTTTGTTTTTAATCACATGCTTTAATGAGCCCTGGGAAGTAATTTTTTTAAAAAAAAATGATTTATTTATTTGCATTGATGAGTCTGTGTTAAGGTGCTAGATCTCCTGGAACTGGAATTACAGAAAGTTGTGAGCTGCCATGTGGGTGCTGGGAATTGAACTCAGGTCTTCTGAAGAGCAGCCAGTGTTCTTAACCACGGAGCCATCTCTCCAGCCCCGGAATACCTTTTCAATAAACTTGAACACAAGGGAAACCCAGTGTGGCTCAGCAAGCCCCCGACAAGGGTGTAGCTGTCTTGTAACTAAAATCTCTGCTTATCAAACCCCAGCTGCTTGCAAGTCACCTGGGAGGCAACTCCCAGGGTCTGTACACGAGGGTGTAACTGTCCCCTTAGTAGCTAGCATGCCACAAGCCAGAATGACTTAGAATGCACAGTAGAAAAGTATAGTGATGACTTCACTTTTTGAAACAGGGTCTCATGTGGCTAGCCTTGAACTCACTATGTAGCTGAGGTAGTCCTTGAATGCCTAACCTTTCTCAAGTGCTAGAATTACAGGCAAGTGTCTCCACGCCTAGCTCCTAGGTGATTTCACTGAAAAGAGCTGTACTGGTTAAGAACAATGGACTGGGTGGAGAGGAGGTCAGCCCACTACACTTTTAAGCAGAACATCTACTTAAGTTTGTGAGTCTCTCCCCTGGCTAAAGTCTGTGTGGCCCGTGGGCTGTCCACTTTCTGTTTCCCTTCACACAACAGGCTCGAGTGTGCAGTTTTTCTCCATTTATTTTAGCTCTCCTAGGAGAGGGATATCTAGCTACTAGAAAGGGTAGCAGCACTGGTCCACTGACAGCCGTTCCCAGAGTTTGGCTTCGTGGCTTGTTTCAATAGTTATGAATCTACTGATCTAACTGAGAGATCCTCGGTCTCTAGCTACATTGCAGAGGTCATGAATAGCTGTGGAAATGCTATGCCCAGCTCGATACAGATCAATAAACTCAGAATCTCCTGAGGTGAGACCTAGGCATGCTTTTGCAAGTTTCTAGGTGACCCACATGTAGACAGAAGGCTGGGAGTGTAGCCCAGACATGAAGTGCCTGTTTAGCAAGCCCAAGGCTCTGGCTTCCGTCCTCAGCACCACACACGTGAATAGACACATGCACACACATGGGCGGCACTGAGAAGTACTGGGGTAAGAGTATGAGCCAGCCATAAGTGTGGAGGGTCCAGATACACTCTGGAACAGGGCTACCCAAGAGAGCCTTCTAGAACATCAGAAATGTCTCATAGTCTGTGCTCTGCCTCGTACAGAAGTAACTAAGTAACCACTTGGAATGCAGACAGTATGACTGAGAAACTGGAACTTCAAAGTTTAAATAAATTCCAATTTAAGTATATATAGATACATATAGCAAGGGGCTAGTGCAGTGGAGAACCACAGCCCTTGAGTTTTATGCCATTTTAAAGGAGCCGAGTCTGTTACTAAATGTGTACTGAATGATGATGATGATGATGATGGTGGTGGTGGTGGTGTGTGTATGTGTGTGTGTGTGTGTGTGTGTGTGTGTGTGTGTGTGTGTGTGTGCAGGCACTGTGTCCTACATGAGGAGGTCAGAGGACAATTTGGGAGAATAAGTTCTCTCTCCCTCTGCCATGTAAGTCCCAGGAATTGGCCTCAGGTCATGAGACTTAGCTGCAAGCACCTTGAACCGCTGATTCTTTTAGGTTCTAGGCCACACTACTCACACCTCTTTGAAGTTCTTCACACCATTTTCCTGACAAGAACTCCAGCTGAAGGAAGGACAGACCGAAGGTTATACTGGCTTCTGAGGAAGATAAGGACCGTGAATTAGCTTCTTCCCCCTCCACCATTCAGTTAGGGGGAAAAAAAAAGTGAAGGTCTTCAGAACTAGATGTTCTTTAAGTCCTGTAGTTTAATAATGGAGAAGTGGGGTGATTAAACTCTGGGGAAAGTCCTCTTCAATCCTTGGCATAATACAGTGCTTTCCAGCTGGGGGTTGTGCCTTGGAAGATCTAGAGTTTCCAGTGATCTGTGGTGACAGCCTGAGTTCCAGGGCTAAAAATAGGTCACCGGCAATGACAGCTTCCCTCTCTCAGGCACTTGGAAACGGAGTCCTATCAATGAATGGGGTTATTCATGGTTGGTGGGATACGAGACCTAGAAGAGCCAGGAACATGGCATGGACAGAGAACTCTTCCCACGGTAACTTCCTACCGCATAGAACAAAACCGTGTTTACCTGATTTCCAAAATGACTGGTGAATTGTGAGTTGCTTTTTTGAAATTCTAAAATGCTTTTTAATTTAACAAAGTTTGAGAGAGCAAGAATGCATTGATAAAACTTAGTAGCAATCCAGACCAGGATACTTACCCACTGCCACGTTTTTAAAATATGCAGCACAAGCATGTGAATTGCAATCAAATAAATTTCAACTGTGAAATCAACACCCGTCAAGTCTTTGTCAACTATCACTTTCAGTAAGGCCACCCTGCCCACCCTATTTAATACAGCAATATGTATTCATTCATTATATCTGCCACTTATGACACTTTGTGACCCATTTTTTTGAGGCCCAATTAAGTATCATGACTTATAGCCTGAATGTACTGGGCAGTGTTCTCCAAGGGTGTACCCCGAAGGACGGCATACAGGTCATTTGGGACTGACTTAAAGAGCAGATTCTCATAGAACACCCCCAGACTTTCTGATTACAGAACCAGAGAGGTCCACGCCAGCTCTCTGTGTTTTCATAATCCATCCAGGTGAATCTGGAGCTAAAATTTAACACCCACTGACCTAAGGTATTGTGAATCCTCCCAAACATATGCCCCAGGAAAAGGCTTCCTTATAATTTGAAGTTGAAAATTACTGAAACATTTTATTATTTTCCTTAAGTTATCATCATCATCATCATCATCACTATTGCACATGCCAGGGAGTGTGTACATGTGGAGGGCAGGGAACAGCTTTCAGGAGTTCGTTTTCTTTTTCCACCATGTGTCTTCTGAGACTCAAACCCAGGTCATTAGGAGTGGGCATCAAGCGCCTTTATCCAATGAGCCTTTTTATAAAATAGAAGTTATTATTCTATCTGGACTTAATTTTATGAGTAGTGAATTTCCCTATTTCACCAAGGCTTATTTGTTTTTTGAATGTAACTCATTTTCATAAGTTTAAAATTTGTAAAAAAAAAAAAAAGTCAGCCTCTGAAAGAATCTCCCGAGACATGCTTGATGATGTCACCCAAGGGTACCTTAAACAAACTCAGCATAGAAGACTTTTGGAAGTAGGGCTGGGCGATCACTCTGCAGGTAAGAACCCATGCACTACAGCCTGATGACTGAGGTGGATTCCCAAAAGCCCAGATGGGAAGAGAGAACCAACACAAGTTGTCCAATTTCCAGGTGCACATACCAGAAACCACACACGCACCCAATCGTAATAAAGAAAAAGAAAATTTTAAAGAGGCCGGGCGGTATTGTAAAATAAAATAAATAAAATTAAAAAAAAAAAAAAGAGGCCGGGCGGTATTGTAAAATAAAATAAATAAAATTAAAAAAAAAAAGAGGCCGGTGGGTGGTGGCACACGCCTTTAATCCCACCTTTAATCCCAGCACTGGGAGGCAGAGGCAGGCGGATCTCTGTGAGTTCGAGGCCAGCCTGGGCTACAGAGCGAATTCCAGGACAGGCTCCAAAGCTACACAGAGAAACCCTGTCTCAAAAAAAACAAAACCAAAAAGAAAAGAAAATTTCAGATGCATATCACTGCTAAATGAGGATCACTCCTCCCATGAAATGATTATTGGTTGTGAAATAATGAATACACTCACTAGAAAATTATGTAGTTAATAACATACCATGCATTTAAAACATGTCAATTCACAAAATGCAAATTTGCAGCTGTCTCCTGTGGCAGCAGTGAAGAAGAGGGAGTCTACAGGCTGTGACCTCAGACCTCTCAGTTCCAACTCTGGTTTTTCATTTACTAGGTAATGTGGGTCATGCCTAAGGTGTGCCAATTTCTCTGCCTGTTTCCTCCATAAAAATGAGTTCAACTGTCCTTTCCTACTTCGTGTGCAGATTCCGAGACAGTCAATTGGGCTGTCACCGCCTTTCAAAATACTTGTTCACTTATTTGTGTGCGTCTGCACGTGTTTACATACACCATGTACGCGGTGGTGCCTGTGGAAGCCAGAAGAGGCTGTCAGATCTCCTGGAATGGGAGCGACAGGTGGTTGTGAGCTGCCATGCAGGGGCTGGGAATCGAACGTAGGTCCTCTGGAAGAGCAGCAAGTGCTCTTAACTACTGAGCCATCTCACCAGCCCTGGTTGTTCCTTTTTAAATTAGCTCACCTGTGACTAGTCTGGTCACCATGAACACAGAAGACACTCACACTTCGTCACTTCAGAGTACGCACATAGTTAATTAAGTCTACACAAAGCAAATACGAGCTAATGCCAGTGAATTCTGGACACCCAGCAAGTACACACCCTTCTAAGCATTTGTCTCTAGCCAAACCCGCTGTGCGTGACTGGGTAAAGTGAAGTGTGTCCAGTGACCTCTGTGCTTCCGGGAAAGGACATCTCCCTTTGCAAAAACAGAGTCTCTTTATTTCAAAACTAGAACCCTAGACTGCTGAATGCATCTCAGCAGCCATCTTGGTATCACGGACAATGTCAAAGGAGAAAATCCCCAAGAAGGTACATAAAATGGAGAGCTAGTCAAACCTAGAGCTGGCTTTCCTCCAGATTGCTAACTTAGTTAAATAATAAATAGCCTTAGTTTTAACATCATTATCAGCAGGGTTCTGTGTTGGTGCAAAAACAAATCAGGTGATTAACATACCCAGCTAGTATGAGCTAAGTGGTTCTCTAACAAAATAATTTTTGCTATCTTAAATCACTACAGCAACTCCTTAACCATTCCTTCTTCAATTTGTGCAGAAATAACATGAATTTGACTTTTCCTGCTCCATACGTGCTTAGTAGACTAAACGTTAGCTAGATGTCTAATGTATTAACTTCATAAAATATTTGTTTTTTCTTTAAAATTTCTGCTCTATGTCATTAGGAATCGCTACAGAGGATTTTAAAATAAGAATGCATAGGAAAAGGAGCTGCTGAGAGGGTTCAGTCAGGAAAGTCCTTGCTGTGTAAGCATGCGGACCTCAGATCAGATGAGCAGCACACATGTGAAAAGCCAGGCATGATGCCATGTGCCTGTAATCTCAGCAACAGGAGGGTAGCAAAGACAGGTGAATCCCAGGGCTTTCTTGCCAGCCAGCATAGTGTGTAACTAGTGAACCCTGGGTCCCAGTCAGAGACTCCGCCTCAAACATGTGAAATTACTTCTAATGTAGTCTTTGGTGACTCTTCTTACTTGTCTATATTAATGTAATGTTGATCATGAACACAGTGCTGTGTAGGTCATGGCTATGTGAGTAAAATGTACAAAATACATTCAATAATAAACATCATGAGCCAGGAGTGGTGGGGCGCACCTTTAATTACAGCACTCGGGAGGCCGAGGCAGGTGCATCTCTGTGAATTTGAGGCTAGCCTGGTCTACAAAGTGAGTTCCAGGACAGCCAGGGCTGTTACACAGAGAAACCCTGTTGTGAAAATAAAATAAAATAAAATAAAATAAATAAATAAAATAAAATAAAAAATCAATATATATTATCTTTTTGTTGCTGCTGTCTTTTCTTTGGGGTTCTTTCTTTTCTTTTTGAGACAGAATCTCCTATAGCCCAGGCTGGCTTTGAAATTCTAAGTCTTGTGTTACCATGACCCAGCTAAACAGTTTTGTTTTGTTTTTATGTGCATTGGTGTTTGTCTGAATGTATGTCTGTCTGTGTGTGGGTGTTGGATGGTGTTAGAGACAGTTGTGAGCTGCCATGCAGGTGCTGGGAATTGAACCTGCACCACCCCCCCACCCCCACCCCCACCCCACCCCGGAAGAACAGTCAGTGCTCTTAACTGCTGAGCCATCTCTCCAGCCCCCAAGCTTAACAGTTTAGGGAACCCCCCAAGCACTTTCTCACACAAATAAGCCAATGTTGTATTTCTTGCTTTGTAATGGGAATGTACATCACATGGCTACCCAGTTATGTATTCTGTTTGGGCTATCAAGGCTGAACACCACCTCCCCAACCTGGCTGTGAGTATTTGGTGTCCAAATTATGATCCTTTAGTGGAAGGACACTTGTCAGATCCATATAAGCAGGGTGAAATGTACACATTTCTCCCCCTCTAGAAATTATACATGGTCAACAGCTCCAGATGGGAACACCTCACACCTAAGGCCTCAGATTTAAAACATCATTAGAACAAGGAGCCATGTTGGACTTTCAGTTGCATAAGAGAAGGAATCTTTCTTTTCTCCCTCACTACCGTGACCCAGCACCTTGTCCTATAGATGGAGAGAAGAAGGTCACAAACAACCAAAAAACCCCTGGTAAAACCCGTGTTATACACAGCAAGCAGAATCGTGTTTTTCAAGAATGAAATCTTCAGCTCTGCCTTACGTTCTGCTTGGGGTCTTCGTTTGAGGGTCATTGTGGAAAGATCAAAACCAAGTCAGAACACCACACACCCATTTTGCATGTTATTTTTCTTTCCTTGGCAACATCAGGCCAGGAACAGTCAGTTGCCTGTATAGATAGAACATCTGTAGTGTGTCCAAGAAATAACAGAGAAGAGGCAAATTGTGCAAGATGGACCAAACTGTAGCATTTAAAACATGCAGCTTCAGCTCTGGATTGAAGTAGCACTCGGAGAGTAGATATTCTTCCCTTTAAAAAAGTTCGTCCCAAGTTAAGGGAGCCTGGCCCTGAGTGTGGTCAGCACCACATCTTACCTCAAGGTCTCTAAGTGCTTCCTCCCTTTGTTGCCTCATGGTACCATTACCTATTACCTAGTGGGCTTGTCTAACCTGGAATGTCCTCAATACGTCGGAATAGAAACAGCTACATAGTAAGGAATCAGGGAACTATGCTGGTTCAGTACATTCAGTCTGAATACAATCTTCACTTTTGTCCTAGTATTGAAGATCCAAAATTCATTTTTCTCTGAGCTGTATTGTTTAGAATCCAACTTAAAGATGGTCCCTGTCTTCTGTATCCTTCCTTCTGCAACCTGTTTCCTGGCCATTTCACTGTTCATTAATCTCTCCCTCCACAAGAGGGATGGGCAGCGCACACACACACACACACACACACACACACACACACACACACACACAGATATTTTAATAGAATCAATGTTGCTACTTGCTACTACTGTCTCTGATAAAATTATATGCAAAGAAAGTGTCAATTTGACTGAAATGACATAGCAGAATTCTGAAAATTTTTTTTGATTGTCCATGATCTAGCAATTACTGCCATGAAAAATTGAATTAGTTCTCTATGTTAAATTTTATAAAGGATTTTTAATGACCAAAGGAAAAATTTGGTTTTATAATTCTAAGCATAACCACACCAAACTCATGAACTAAATGTCTATAAAATCTTATCAATTAAAAAGAATTAATTCCCAAAGAATCAAGAGCTGAAACGAAGCCCCAGGTACATTTTAAAATGGAGACTAATATAAAACAGGGAATTCTTTTTACCTCATGGATTGAAACCTCTTTACTTACACAATGATGGAGAAAGGTCACATCGAGAAGAGTATGTGTGACAGAAATGTCTATGGGTATTTTCAAAAGTAACGACTGAACTCTAATGGTTACTTCCTAATCAATGATGTAATAGTCAGGAGGAGAACAAAGAGGATGCATAGCTACGGATGGACTTCCCAGTTCAGTTTGCTCTTAAAAGACGTGACATTAGACAAACATCGGTAGTTTCAGAAATTGAACAAAATGAAAAATCACTGCATTATGGAGAACCGAATATTTTAGCACTGAATGTGCTGGGAGGTATATTTTATTCAGCTGATCAACTTCCGAGAACTAAAGTCTCGAGCACAACCAGGTTAGATAATACGTTTACACCTGCAATATTTCATTCCATAAATAATCTATACTGTCAGAAGCCACACTCGAAGCTGCATTTAGACTCTACAAAGAGAGAAAATGAAACGTACCGGTGAACACATCCAAACCTTCCGAGCAGGGGATAAACAAAATATAGGCACTGGGCATGATTATTCTGAAGTTCAAGGGAAGAGATAAACAGATCCTAGGAAATACTATTTCTACTCATTTCCACACATTCTTTTACTCCAGACTGCTGACGGATTAGTGGAAAGGTCATTTACCTATTTCCAAGTAAATAAAGACACTTAACAGCTCTTGACATTGTCACTCTCTCGAGACATAACCTATTAATCAGATAATCCAAACGCTATTTCAGTTGCTTTTATTTTATTTGGCAAATAATATGTTTCAAGGTATAATTACTGATTCCTCCCACTTTCTTTCTGAACTGAGGACACCCCTATTATTTTCACAAACAACTACAATCTTTACAGAGACCAGTAAAACCGATGTCATATTGTGACATATTTTTGTTCCTAGCAGGCTTTGGGCCTAAATCCCATATTCTCTAATCAGATAACTCTCAAGAACAAAGATGTAACCCCATCCTTACATGTGTGCACACCAATATTTTTAAGTTAGAAGTAGGTGTGCAATATTCTTAAAAAAAATTATCTTACTTCCGAAAATATTTGCTTTTTTTTTTAAACAACAACAACAACAAGGCTATCTCTAAATTCAAGGAGCAGCTCAAAATAAAACAGACATGACAAGCTACTAGAATATCCTCAAGACAGACTCAGAATAGGTATTTGAGAATTCCCTTGATTCAAAATGAAATTCAACTTTTACAACGTCCAAGGAACTAATACTCAAATGTTTTGTTACGTTGAAAGGGTCCTAACAGGCATGGTTTTGTAAAATAAGAAAAATAATATAAAACGCTAGTGAGGAGAGGGAGGGTCAACGGCAGCTTATTATTAAAGAATCTGATAGGGATCATAAATCAGATCAGATCAAACACAACTGGCAACTGAATGCTTGTCCATAATGTCCCCTGAATTGGATGTGACGACATGTCTGCCCTCACCACGGTGCACAGTGCACAGAAAACGCCGAAATAAGAAGAGCTGACCAAATTGAACTTTCTTCATGAAAATTAAAGGATAATAGATAAAATCTTGCCCCACCTTTTTTCTTCCTTTTTTCTTTTAGTAAAACTGACAAATTGTTGAGGAGCGCCACAGCGCCACCAACACAGATCAATGCAGAACAAAAAAAAAAAAAAAAAAAAAAAAAAAGATCTCCCACCGTGTGCAAAAAGAAGAAAACTAGAAAAATACCAAAAATTACAAAATGTCTCCCAAATGTACCTCTCCGGAGAAAACACAAGACAGACCCACAGAGATGAATCGACAAAGAGCTTTAAAGAAATCACATCCTAGACCACAAGTTAGATCCGCTCAGCAATAAAAGAGCCACTATTTAGCAACAGCCATAACTTAAACCCGGTTCTGTCAATCTCCACCTTCATTATACCAGAGCTGCTTTCGGTAGTATGTATTCAAGTACTCCATCAAGGGAATCACAATAGGTCCATTAAAACAAACAAACAAACAAAAAAAACTACAACGGTAGTTTGCTCGTTGATAATTGACTCTGGACAAATTAGGCAATAGATAATTTTTATAAAGAGGATATGTACATATTTGGCACTACCAACATCGCTGGCACACAAAAAAAGTCCATCTTGAAACATCTGAGTTCCCCTGTAGTTCACAGCAATTAAAGTATAATTTTCACTATATATGTTTATCTTTAACAATGGAGAGAAAAACTGTTTTTCCCCCCCTTTTGGTAAAAATTAACCAGATAAAATTACGTGGAACGTGCACAGATCGAAGCTAAAGAAGGAAAAAAAAAATACCAAGATTGGTTTTGTGAGAAGAAACACAATGAAAATCTCTCTTAATCTGGTGCCCCTTTCAAAGATGTAATGCCAAGAATGTTTAAAATTATAAACTTACCATCAGTGTAGGCAAAGCAGCAACCAGCTCTCAAAAAAAAATTGTAACAATATAGGCTGGGGACTGGGTTGTCCAGAAAAAACAGCCTCCGGGCAGCGTACGGATCTTCAAACATCCTGAAAATATTTGGTAAATCAAAAGTGAGACTTTCCTCCATGGAGGGCGGCGGAGCGGGGCGGGCAGCCGCAGGATCCGAGGGCGTTCGGGGGAATGGAGCAAGCTGGAGGATGCGGAGCGGGCGGCGGCGGGAGGCTCGGGGTTAACAACTTTGCGCTGGCGGGCGGGCGGGCGCGCTGATTGGCTGGCGGCCGCCCAGCTCGGCCCTCGCTCCCGCCTCCCGCAGCTCGGAAAGAATGCACGACTGTGCCATTTTATACCGGGCTCGGGAGAGCGCCGCCGCCCGGTCCTGAATCGGGGGCTCGGGATTAAGTGACAAGCACAACAATGGCAGCGGCCGCGTCCTCGGAGCATCTGGGCACGCCCTTTGCGCGCGGGCGCGTGGGGGGCTCCACGCGAGACGGCGTCCGTGTGGGATGAGGATGTGGATGTGGATGCGGACGCGGCCATTTGGAAAAGAAGCCCGTCCAAGTGTGCTCGGTGTGCCGTCCCCCAGGCCCTCCTGCAGCCACGAGCACCACGGCCCCTGCATTAAGTAGCCGAATCCTGACATAAGTTGAAACCATATTCAGCTCCCCCGCCTTCAACACTGCTTCCAAACCCCTTCCTGGCCGGCCCAGTTCCACCGCTCCGCCTTACAAACAAAATGGCTGAGGTGCCCAGTTTTTTTGGATCCTTCCACCCGGCCTCCAGGAAGTGGTAAAAATTCAAAATAAATATAGCACTAAAGTACACCCTTGAGTCTGAACTCCGGACCACCCTTTGGTGCTGGTGCTAGCGGGGTGTCTAGGAAATGCGCTGCTCTTTGGTTCTTTTTTAAAAATTCTTTTAATTGTTTTGAAAAGAACATCAATCATTAGGGATTTACTTGACTGTAATTTGAACTTCCTGCTTTACATATTTATAAGGTCTTTCACCTATCTTGGCAGGCTTTCAAATTAAGTGGGCTGGGAAACTTGATTCTCTCTAGTTGTGAGCTGAGTAGGGTTGTTGCAAACAGGCTTTTCTAATAAAGACAGTCTGAAAAGCTGAACGTAAAAATGTTAGAGGAATCCAACGCTTGAGGTGGCAATTGTAAAGTCCCCAAAGTCAGCTAATATCAAAGCGTTTCAAATACTTATATGTGTGAACTGGACGTGGTCACTGTACAATTCCTTGCCAGCTAAATTTCCAATGAGCCAAGGGTGAAAGAAGAAAACACGAAAGGCTGAAAAAAGGAAGGAGAATTGCCTACATTCTTCAAGACCACCCCCACCCCCTCAGAAGTCTGCTATGCTTGGCTCGTATTTAATGGGTAATCGCCTTAAAAACTAGAGCTAGGCTCTATCTTGAAAAACCAAACTAAACAACAACAACAACAAAACTATAGCTAGGATTCCTATATCACTCATTGTCTACAGGACTCTGAGAAGGAGACAACAAATGCTATTAATTACAGGACAATTAGAATAAACAGGACCTGCCTCCAGCAAACCAGAAGGCTGACAAAACCAGAATTTTGTCAGACAGGTAGTGAGTGACCCACAGGCATGTGGATCACTTAGAGTCTGGACTAGGTTCCCTCTCTGGCCTCTATATATCTTGCACTTGTTCTGCAGTCAACTGAGGTAGATAAGTGGGGTACACCTGGATTCACATACATTTAATGAGCAGCCCTGGTAAGAAAAATATCTAGACAGGAATAAACACTTATGTAAGTATACATAAAAGATAGGTCCCTTTTATTATCTGTAGGCTAGACTATTCTGAGCACTTTGTGAGGTTTGCATAGTTTAAATTATAAACTTTATGATGAAATAGTTTGCTTTCCAATTTTTGAAGCCATATTCGTGGTATACATGAATAGATTTCTTGTTTTTTTTTTTTCTGTGTGTACGAAGGCAAAATGTAGGATAAAGTATAGAAGAGTTCTCAGAGAAAAATGGAAGAAAAATAACTTCCAGGTTTATTAGGGTTCTCGAGAACTTTGCACTTGCTGTGCACAGTGGTTGCTGCTCATGGATATTAATGAATAAGCATATGGCTTATCTCCTATTTCATGGAACTTACAATCCAGACAGAGACAAGCTAACAAACATATGATTGAAAATGTCGGCGAGTGCCATCTATGAAGCAGTGTGGCGGTCCAGAGAATGCATCAACCGGGAGACAGAGAAACAGCCTCTTAGCAGATGACATTAATGTTAGCCGTGAAAGATGGGGAAACCTGAAGACTACCTGGGAAACAACATCGCGACCTATACTAGGGCATTGAGGCAGATTCCAGGGGCACGTTCTAAAAGAGACATGGAGGCCAGAATGGCCAGAGCATACCCAAAGAAAGGAAAATGGCACTCTGGTTATATCTGGTCAGAGTTGCAAGTAGGATTGAGGTGAAGAGTGAATGTTAAAAAGAAACAGGAAAGGAGAGGGCTGCTCCTAGGCTTGGTGGAGGAGAAAGTTGACCGTAGATGAAAGGGGGAGCATAGCCAAAGGCAGAGACGTTTGGGAGAGCCCAGAGTGGACATGACCCTGAGGCATGTGAGGGGAGAAGAGAGGAGAAGGATGAGGTGAGAGGGGAGCTGGGCGCAGCAGTCTGGAGGGGAAGGTTCGTTTTGATGTGTTAAATAGGCATCTTAACCTATTGTCCTGGCTTTGAGACTGAACAGGGGACTAGATGGGTAAATCAGACTGAAGTTGAGAAGACCCGGGCCCACACTGGAGCTCCATATTTAAGCAGTGAGTTACAGGCAGTGACAAGGACGGTGCACTTGGAGATTTTGATGGTGTTAAACCCCAGAGAAACCCATGAAGGTGAGCACAAAACCCACAATGCTAATTTTGAGTTCACACAGCTGCATCATGGAGTTTTGCTCTCCATCCACATGGTTATAGCTAGTGATGATGGATGATTTAATTCATTAATAAATATGAAAAAGAGCTGGGTGGTGGCGGTGCACATCTTTAATTCCAGTACTCAGGAGGCAGAGGCAGGTGGATCTCTTGAGTTTGAGCCAGCCTGGTCTACAGAGTTCCAGAACAACCAGAGCTGCACAGAGAAACCCTGTCTCAGAAAACAAACAAACAAACAAACAAACAAAAACAAAAACAACAACAAAAAAACAACAGCAACAACAACAACAAAATTCCATAAATGTGAAAAAGAAAGACATAAAGCAGATCACACATAATAGTAGTAAAAATTTCAAAAAGTAGCAATACAACTACTCGACTGGATTTTCTTTGGTTTGTACTTTGGTTGTTTTCCTCGGCAGAATCTCATTATACTTACAGCTCAGGCCTACCTGACTTTAGCACTTTGATGTTTTTTAATTCTTACTTTTTTTAAAAAAAAAAATTGGGTATGGTAGTACATTCCTTTAATCCCAGCACAAGGAGGCAGAGGTGGGTAGATCTCAAAATTCAAGGCCAGCCTGGTCTAGAGTGTGAGTTCCTGGACACTCAGGGCTATATAGAAAAACCCTGTCTCAAAAACAAAACAAAACCAAAAAAATATTATATCTTTTTAATTAGTTGAAAAAAATCTGAGTATCTTCTATATTTATAAATGATGCAAAGCATTGTTAAAGCTAGAATTTAGAATACTTAATTAGAATAAAAAATAATTTTCTTTCAATTTGGTACCTGACTTCTAGCAAACTGAAATACCATGTCCACATGAGCAGAAACAGCATGTTCAACTACTTAAATCTAAGATCTAGAATATTCATTGTTCTAGCAACTCAGTGACTACTTAAATCTAAGATCTAGAACATTCATTGTTCTAGCAACTCAGTGACTACTTAAATCTAAGATCTAGAACATTCGTTGTTCTAGCAACTCAGTGACAATATCCCGCGAATGCCCTTAGGAACCAGAATTTTCAGACACTTCAAATTGGGATCCAGTGTATGAATAAACTCTTTCCCTCACAGAACTGAGAAGTAAGGGAAGATATGTTTTTGAGTGCAATCTTTTCATTTTTAAGAGGTGATACAGAAATCTTTCAACCCTAATTAAATTTATTACTGTTTTTGTAGTCAAATACATATGGCCAGTTGCAATAAGTGGGTAAATAAGACAGGTAGACCACAGTAATTTGAATCAGTTTTTCCCACTAACTATGAAAATGCAGCTTATTACTAAGCTTTTCAAAGATTTTCCTTCCTTTGTAACCATAGAGAAGGGACTGTGGATCTGTAGACTTTAGTCTCCTGAAGTTAATTTAGAAAAAAAAAATGACTCTTAGCTGAAGTTAGCACCCATAACCCTATTGAGCATGGACAGCTCCAATTTGGAAATAACCAAATTTGGGGTTGCTAGTGAATTATAGTATTAAATTTTATATATTCTTGGGGAAATCTCAATATTACCCCTTATGGTTTCTCCATGTTTCTGCCTTAAAAATAGTAAAGTCATCCTTTCTGCAAACTTACTTTCGAGCAACACCTGACTATTGGTTTTCCAAATGTTCTGGCACCTTTAGCTGAGATTTAAAGTGTTGATTTCAGAATGTATTGTCTATTATGGGGTGGTTTTAGATGCATTTACTCATTGCAAGATTTACTCATTGCAAGTTTAATCATTTCAAAGAAAGAAATTTTCAAGTAGCATCACTCTTGGAGCACTCTGTGAACACTGGTGTAGCCAAGAATAGTCTCTGACTAATCAATATCTCTCCTTAATTTCGGGCTCATTACCCAAACCAGTGTGTTATGACACAGTTTTCACCAAGGGGATGTAGCTGAAATTGTTTTGTAGGACTCACAACAGGTCAATTAAAGACTGACTCTAGACTCTGAAGCTCCAGGGCAGTACATGATACCCATCGTGGCATCTCTCCATCAGGGTGACTAACACTAACGAGGCCCTGAAAGTAGTCAGGCAGGTCTTCTGTCTCAGTTAAACTCAATGCTGTGATTACTTCCAACATCCCAGTGCGCTCGAAAGGCATCCCTCGGCTAAAACAGCCTTTTCAGGGGCTGCCATCAACAGTAGACAGAAGGCAGTGGTTAAGTGTGGTCTGCAGAGCCCTGAATACACAGTCACCAGCTCTAGTGAGCACTGGGTGCTTGCCCAATATAACTCAGCAACAGTGTAAAGCACAGGGAGGTCGGAAGTCCTCAAGCAGAGCTCACTCCGCCCGCGCACACACACACACCTCTCACGAATTCCGAGGGCACAGAGCACAGCTGCTTCACCACTTCATGTCTGTCTTTCTATTTTGATATGATTCTTAGGGTTTTTCTTCTTTTCTACACATGTAATGGGGTTTTTACTTCTTTATTGTATTTAAAATTCTTTTTTTAATTAAATTTATTTTATTTTATATACATTGGTGTGAGGGTGTCAGATCCCCTGGAACTGGAGTTACAGACAGTTGTGAATTTCCATGTGGGTGCTGGGAATTGAACCCAGGTCCTCTGGAAGAGCAGCCATCTTTCCAGCCCATATTTAAAATTCTTATGCTTTATTCATTACCCCTCACAAACACACATCCTATTCTCATCTAATTTTGTTTATGTATATTTTTCCTTTTAGGGCAATGTTTTTTCATTTTCTTATTTCCTTTTTTGCCTATATGTCTACACACACACACACACACACACACACACACACACACACTTAGTAGTCTTTCAACTTTACCTAATTGGCTTACAAAATTCTCACATATTTTCATTTATTATCCCCTCTGATATATGTATTCACGTTTATTTCTAAACTTGATCACTGTTGGAAACTTTTCTTTCCTCTGAGCTCCCCTTTCTTCTCTCCTTTATACTATTCCTCTCCACCCCCTTCTTATTTCTCCTCTGTCTATTTAACAATCCCCCCCTCTCCTTTCCTATCCCCTTTATCTCATTTCATTTACTGTTTACACAGTTACCCTAAAGAGTTTTTAACAACATAGCACATTCCACTCAGGTCTTACCATTTTTAGTTCTATGATCATTGGTGATGAATTCATGGGTTGTAATTGATTTTAAGTGTATTTCTATTTCTAGAATTTGACATTGCTCCTTGCCAAGTGACTTTGGGGATTGAGGCTTCAAGACTAGGCTACTCAATAAGAAGACACCTCCCTATGCACACACACTGTGGGAATGACTTCTCTGAGAAATGCTGTTTGTAGTATTAGATTACTTGTAGAAAGTAATCAAACTTTCATCCAATCTGTAACTAAGTTAATAATGTTCTTTGAGATCATTTATAACTATGCACTCATTCTGCTCACATACTGTGTACTTAGTCTATTTAGAAGTAACTAACCTTGTACCTGAAGTGGTGGAACACACCTTTAATTCCAGCACTCGGGAGGCAGAAGCAGGAGGATCTCTGTGAGTTATAGGCCAGCCTGGTCTACATAGCAAGTTCCAGGACATCTATGACCAAATAGAGATACTCTTTCTCAAAAAAAAAAAAAAAAAAAAAAAAACCCAAAATAAATAAACAAAGAATTAATGACCTTTAAGAAAATAATGTACTTGTTAATTAAATAATCTTACTGTCTTCATTAGGGTTTCTATTGCTGTGAAGAGACACTATGATCATTGCAACTCTTATAAAGGAAAACATTTAACTGTGGTAGCAGCCTACATTTCAGAGGTTCAGTCCATTATCATCATGGCAGGGAGTATGGCAGTATGCAGACAGACATGGTACTGGCTACATCTTGATCAGAAGGCAACAGGAAGTGGACTGACTGACTATCACACTGAGCAAAGCTGGACAAAAGAGACCTCAAAGCCCACCCCTACAGTGACACACTTCCTCCAACAAGACCACACCTACTAATAGTGCCACTCCCAATGAGATTATGGGGGGCCAATTACATTTAAACTATCACACTTACTATATGTTGGGCTCCCCAACATATCATGTTTCCTTTTTTTCTTTCTTGACCCATCATGACCCTGACACAGAACAATGTATGTGTCTTTCTATAAGGTGTGGTTCAAGACCTAAGATCATTTGCTGAAAGCAGCAAGGCATTGAAAGCAACAGCCCCCAACAAAGAATATTGACAGCAACATGTGGGCATAGACTGATAACATTTGATAGCTTTGTGTGCTGCTCTGAGTCAATAGGGTTAGAAAAACAATTTTCTCTTGTGAGACTCCTGTAAAAGATTGATTAAAATGAAAGTTCTTTATTCTTTTTCAGTATCATATTTGCTGTGTTGTTCAATAAATATAGAGAACAGCCTTTGTTTGAACAATCAAATGAGAAATCTTCAGAACAAATCAGGCTCCCTCTTGGGTAAACAACATAACAAATCTATGCTGTTACAATGAAAGGAATCTTTTCAGAAAAATCTATAGCTCTAACTGCCTACATCAAAAAATCAGAGAGGCCAGGAACAGTGGCATATGCTTTAATCCCAGCACTCAAATGTCAGAGGCAGGTGGATCTCTGTGAGTTGGAGGCCAGCCTGATCTACATAGAGTTCCAGGACAGCCAAGGCTACACAGAGAGATCCTGGAAATTAGAGAGATCACAAATAAAGAACCTAATGATATACCTCAAGACCCTGGAAAAATGAAGAAGAAAACAACCCCCAAATCAATAGACACACAGACATCAGTAAGATCAGGCAAGAACCAATGAGATGGAAAAAAAAAATAAACAACAAAAACAATTAGAAGAATCACTGAAACAAAGAGCTGGATCTTTGAAAAGATAAGCGAGATCGTCAAAGCATCTGTCACTAAACAGAAGGAAGAGAGATCTAAATTAATAAAATTAGAATTGAAAAAGAAGGTGTTAAACAGATACCATTGAAATTCAGAAAAATCATTAGGTCTTACCTTAAAAACATACTATATTAAGTTGAAAAATCTAAAAGGAATGGATGAATTTCTAGATGCATATGGGCTATCAAATTAAACCAAAATTAGACAAACAGTTTTAACAGAGCCAAGTAGTGAAATTGAAGTAGTAATTTTAAAATCTCCCAATTTAAAAAAAAGTTCAGACCCAGATAAATTTACCAGTGGACTTTACCAGAACTTCAAAGAAAAAACAGACAACAAAGATTTTCAAACTATTCTATAAAATAGAAAATTAGAAAATGTTACCAACTCTTCTATGAAGCTAGTAGTATTATCTTGATACCAAAAGCAAGTCAAAAAAATTACAAACTATTTTCCCTGATTGAGCATAGATGCAAAACTTTTCAACAAAACCCTTGCAAACTGAATTCAATAATATATATAAAAAGATCGCTCACAGTGACATAGTTGATTTTACAGTATCAAGCCAGAAATGCTCAATATATGTGGTAGTTTGAATGTGATTGGCCCTCATAAGCTCAGAGGGAGTGGCACTCTTAGGAAGTATGGCCTTGTTGGAGGAAGTGTGTCACTGTGGGGGCAGGCTTTGAGGTCTCCTGTGCTCAAGCTGTGCCTACTATGGATACAGATTCCTTCTGCTGCCTATTGATCAAGATGTAAAACTCTCAGCTCCTTCTCTAGCACCATGTCTGCCTGCAAGCTGCCATGTCCCACCATGATAGTGAACTATAAGAGTAAGTCTCTGAAACTGTCAGCCACCCCAATGAAATGTTTTCCTTTATAAGAGTTGCTGTGGTCATGGTGTGTCTTTACAGCAGTAGAAACCTGGAGACAGAAGTTGGTACCAGGGACTGGGGTACTTCTGTGATAGGCCTGATTATGTTTTTATTTGAAGGAATTTGGACTTTAGGAGTTTGGGCTAGGAAAGCAGTGGGATGCTTTAAGGGCTGCTTAATGGGCCATACTAGTAAGACCATGGAAGACAGTGGTGCTGAGGATGACTTGAAGCGTGCGGGCCTGGCTTAAGAGGTTTCAGAGAAGAAGAATATTTATATGTGGCCCAGAGATCATTCTTGTGATATTTTGGTGAAGAATGTGGCTCCGTTTTGTCCTTGTCTGAAGAGTCTGCCTGAGGCTAAAGTGAAGAGATTTGGATTAATTCTGTTGGCAGAGGAAATATCAAAACAGCCTAGTATTGAACTCTGTTGTGTGGTTATTAGTGATCTCTCTTATACAGATCTATAATGAAAAGAAGCAAACTAAGTAAGGAAAGATACAAAATGTACAATTTGAGAAGAAAAGGAGTACAGGTGGAATGGAACTAAGTCCTGGCTTTGAGGAAATAAACAGATTAAGAAGTGGGAATAAAGGGAGTGGTAACTTCGGGGCAAGACCCCACACAGCTAAGTTTTCAATTTGCGAAAAGTAATTAAAGAAAAGCTCAGAGCCAGGTGTGTTGGTGCACACCTTTAATCCCGGCACTCCAGAGGTTGAGGCAGGCGGATCTCTGAGTTTGAGGCCAGCCTGGTCTATAGAGCAAGATCCAAGACAAACAAAATTAGGAAGTGATAGTAACCATTGAAAGAAAAAGCTGGTAAAGATGTAATTGAACAAGGGGGCCTTGCTCCAGTCCCAGCAAGCATCAGAACTTGGCAGTTTGGGCCATGTGGTGCTGGTTTTAGAATCAAGGATAGAAGAAACAGGTTATGGAATCTTCCTCAGTGACTAAGTAAAGCTGCTGAGGCCAGGCATGTGTCAGGGGCGTCCCTGAATTGAGGTCTAGAGAGGACATTGCATGAAGCTGTGAAGTTGAAGCCTGGATTGCCATGGAGACACCAAGATGTTGGAGATGCCAGAGCCATAGAATACCTGCCAAGGAGAGCTGCTGACAGGTAGTGGGACCAGCTCAAGGGAAAGAAGTATGATGCAGTCAACAAGGCTGAAAAGAGTTGGAGATCTGACGAGCATTTTGACATCAGGCATAGAGATTCAGAGTTTGGAGTTTGCCCAGTTGGTTTTTGGTCTTGCTTTGGTCCAGCATTTCCTTCCAATGCTCTCTTCTCTATGTTTTGGAATGGTAATATATATCCTGTGCTATTATATGTTGGAAGTATATGATCTGCTTTTTGATTTTAGTTTTATAGGGGATTATAGTTAAGAGATTGCATAAATCTCAGAAGAGACTTTGAACTTTGGACTTTTAAACATTGTTGAGACTGTGATAGACTATGGGGATTTTTGAAGTTAGACTAATTGCAGTTTGCATTATGATGTTGTTTAAATCTTATGGTGGCCATGGAGTGGAATGTTGTAGTTTGAATATAATTGACCCTCATAAGCTCAGAGGGAGTGATACTATGAGGAAGTGTGGCCTTGTTAGAGTAGGTGTGGCCTTATTGGAGGAAGTATGTCACTGTTGGGACAGGCTTTGAGGCCTCCTATGCTCAAGCTATGCCCAGTGTGAATACAGACTCCTTTTGCTGACTGTAGATCAAAATGTAGAACTCTCAGCTCCTTCTCTAACACTACATCTGCCTGCATGCTGCCATGCTCCCCACCATGATGATAATGGACTAAACCTCTGAAACTGTAATGCACCACAATTAAATGTTCCATTATAAGAGTTGCTGTGGTCATGGTGTCTCTTTACAGCAATAGAAATCCTAGCTAAAACAATATATATAGATCCGGACCAGAGGTGAGTCTTTGGGGTCATACCCAGGGAGGCCTGCCCTAGGTCCCATTCCTGGGCACCAGCCATTCCCAGGGAAGACATGCCCAATTTGGCCCCAGTTGCCCGCCATTGGGCTGAGCTCCTGTGGAAAGGTTCCCCTTCTCCAAGACCCCCCAGCAGACCCTGTAATCTACACACTCTGCCCCTACACCCATCCACCCAAGACACCTGCCACTTCCTGAGACTTAGAGACCAGTCCCCAGCTCTCATCTGGCCCAGAGAAAGAGAGAGCTCTCATTGGACAAAGAGTCGTCATTGGACCAAGAGTAAACTCAGGAGACAGGAAATCTGCCAGCCCTGATTAGACCAAGAATGGCTTTCTGAGAAGCAAAATCTGCCACCTCTCATTGGACCAAGAGAGGATTCCTGAAACACCGAATCTGTCAGCTCTGACTGGACCAAGAGCGCTGATAAGAACAAGAACAAATTCATGAGGAGATGGGCAGATGTCAAGGCAGAAGTACATACAACAACATAAAGAGCTATACAGCATCACCAGAACCTAGCCCTCTTCCAACAGCAAGACCTGAACATCCCAAAGTGGAAGAAGCAGAAGAAGGCAACCTTAAGAATAACATCATGAAGATGCTAGAGGCTTTTAAAGAAAAAAAATCAACAACAAAATTGAGGAAAAGATAAACAAAAGAGTAGAGGAAATCAATAAAGAAAATGAAAAGTCAAACAAAAAATGGGAAGAACTCTATAAAAAACTAGAGGAAAATACAAATAAAGCAAAAGAAAACAATAAATCCCTTAAAGAAAACCATGAAAAAGCAATGAAACAGATGAGGGAAACAGTCCAAGACCTGAAAAGGAAAATAGAAACAATGAAGACACAAACAGAGGGAATGCTGGAAATAGAAAATCTGAGTAAACAAACAGGAAACACAGATGCAAGCATAACCAACAGAATACAAGAGATGGAAGAGAGGATCTCTGGTGTAGAGGATACAATAGAGGAAATGGATTCATCAGTCAAAGAAAATACCAATGCCCAAAAAAATTTTAACACAAAATGTCCAAGAAATCTGGGACACCATGAAAAGACCAAACCTATGAATAATAGGGATAGAGGAAGGAGAAGAATACCAACTCAAAGGCACAGAAAATATATTCAACAAGATCACAGAAGAAAACTTTCCCAGCTTAAAGAAGGAAATGCCTATGAAGATACAAGAAGCCTATAGAACACCAAACAGACTAGACCCCCCTAAAAGTCCCCTCACCACATAATTAAACAAATAAACCTACAGAATAAAGAAAGAATATTAAGAGCAGCAAAGGAAAAGGCCAAGTGACTTATAAAGGCAAACCTATCAGAATAACACCCAATTTTTCAAAGGAGACTTTGAAAGTCAGAAGGACCTGGACAGACGTAATGCAGACACTAAGAGACCATGGATGTCAGCCTAGATGGAGTGAATAAGACATTCCAAGACAAAGCCAGATTTAAACAATATTTATCCACAAACCCGGCCCTACAGAAAGCACTAGAAGGAAAATTCCAACCTAAGGAAGTCAGATACATCCATGAAAACACAGGCAATAGATAACACCACCATGGTAAACCCCAAAGAAGAGAAGTACACACACACTACCACCAAAAAAAAAAAAAAAAAAAAAAAAAACAGGAATGAACAATTACTGGTCATTAATATCCCTTAATATCAATGGACTTAATTCACCTATAAAAAGATATAGGCTTACAGAATGGATATGAAAGCAGGACACATCTTTCTGCTGCATTCAAGAAACACACCTCAAATTCAAAGATAGACACTACCTAAGAATAAAAGGCTGGGAAAAGTCTTTCCAATCAAATGGTCTTAAGGAGCAAGCGGGTGTAGCCATCCTAATATCCAGCAAAATAGACTTTAAATTAAAATCAATCAAAAGAGATCAAGGAGGGCATTATATACTCATCACAGGAAAGATCCACCAAGATGAAGTTTCAATTCGGAACATTTATGCCCCAAACACAAGGGCACCCACATATTTAAAAGAAACATTACTAATGCTTAAATCACATATAAAACCCCACACATTAATAGTGGGAGACTTCAATACCCCACTCTCACCACTGGACAGATCTGTCAAATCGAAACTTAACAGAGAAATAAAGGACTTAACTGATGTTATGACTCAAATGGACTTAATCGATATCTACAGAACATTCCATCCTAACAAAAAAGAGTATACCTTCTCAGAACCCCATGGAACTCTCTCTAAAACCGACCACATACTTGGCCCCAAAGCAAATCTCAACAGATACAAAACAATTGGAATAACCTCCTGTGTTCTATCAGATCACCATGGTTTAAAGTTAGATTTCAATAACAACAAAAACTACAGAAAGCCTACAATCTCATGGAAACTGAATAATGCTCAACTAAATCACCAATGGGTTAAGGAAGAAACAAAGAAAAAAATTAAAGACTTCCTAAAGATCAATGAAAATGAATATACCACATACCCAAACTTATGGGACACTATGAAAGCAGTGCTAAGAGGGAAATTCATAGCACTAAATGCCCACATAAAGAAATTGAAGAAATCTCACACTAGTGACTTAACAGCACACCTGAAAGCTCTAGAACAAGAAGAAGCAAAGTCACCCAGGAGAAATAGATGCCAGGAAATAATCAGATTGAGAGCTGAAATCAATAAAATAGAAACAAAGAGAACAATACAAAGAATTAATGAAACAAAGAGTTGGTTCTTTGAGAAAATCAACAAGATAGACAGGCCCTTATCCAAACTAAACAAAATGTAGAGAGAGAGCATCCAAATTAACAAAATCAGAAATGAAAAGGGAGACATAACAACTAACACTGAGGAAATCCAGAAAATCATCAGGTCATCCTTCAAAAACCTCTACTCCACAAAACTGGAAAATCTAAAAGAAATGGATAATTTTCTGGCTAGGTACCACATACCTAAGTTAAATCAAGACCAGATAAACTATTTAAATAGTCCAATAACCCCTATGGAAATAGAATCAGTCATTAAAAGTCTCCCAATCAAAAAAAAAAAAAAAAAAAAAAAAAGCCCAGGACCAGATGGTTTCAACGCAGAATTCTACCAGATCTTCAAAGAAGAGTTAATACCAATACCCTTTAAATTGTTCCACACAATAGAAAAAGAAGGAACATTACCAAACTCCTTTTATGAGGCTACAATTACCCTGATTCCTAAGCCAAACAAAGAAAAAGAACTACAGACCAATCTCCCTCATGAACATTGATGCAAAAATACTCAATAAAATACTGGCAAACAGACTCCAAGAACACATCAAAACAATTATCCACCATGATCAAGTAGGCTTCATCCCAGGGATGCAAGGGTGGTTCAACATACGAAAGTCTGTCAATGTAATACACCATATAAACAAACTCAAAGAAAAAAAAAAACACATGTTCATCTCACTAGAAACTGAAAAGGCATTTGACAAAATCCAACACCCCTTCATGATAAAGGTCTTGGAGAAATCAGGAATGCAGGGAACATAACTAAGCATAATAAAGGCAATTTACAGCAAGCCAACAGCAAACATAAAATTAAATAGAGAGAAACTCAAAGCGATTCCACTAAAATCAGGAAAAAGGCAAGGCTGTCCACTCTCCCCATAGTTATTCAATATAGTACTTGAAGTTCTAGCCAGAGCAATAAGACAACATAAGGAGATCAAGGGGGTACAAATTGGAAAGGAAGAAGTCAAGCTTTTGCTATTTGCAGATGACATGATGGTATACATGAGTGACTCCAAAAATTTGATCAAGGAATTCATACAGCTTATAAACACCTTCAGCAATGTAGCAGGATACAAGATTAACTCAACAAAATCAGTAGCCCTCCTTTATACAATTGAAAAACAGGCTGAGAAGGAAATAAGAGATACATCACCCTTTACAATAGCCACAAATGATATAAAATACCCTTCAGTAACTCTAAGCAAGTGAAGGACCTATATGACAAGAACTTTAAGTCCCTGAAAAAAGAAATTGAAGAAGATGTCAGAAAATGGAAAGATCTCCCATGCTCATGGATAGGCAGGATTAACATAGTAAAAATGGCAATTTTACCAAAAGCAATCTACAGATTCAATGCAATCCCCATCAAAATCTCAACACAATTCTTCACAGATCTGGAAAGAACAATACTCAACTTCATATGGAAAAAACAAAAAAACAGGCTAGCCAAAAGAATCCTGTACAATAAAACAACCTCTGGAGGCATCACAATCCCTGACTTCAAGCTTCTTTATAGAGTTACAATAATAAAAACAGCTTGGTACTGGCATAAAAATCAACATGTGGACCAATGGAATCGAACTGAAGACCCTGACATTAATCTGCACTCCTATGAACATATAATTTTTGACAAAGAAGCCAAAACTGTACAATGGAAAAAAGAAAGCATCTTCAACAAATGGTGCTGGCATAACTGGATGTCAACATGTAGAAGACTGCAAATAGATTCATATCTGTCACTGGGCACAAAACTTAAGTCCAAGTGGATCAAAGACCTCAACATAAATCCAGTTACTCTGAACCTGATAGAAAAGAAAGTAGGAAGTAGTCTTGAATGCATTGGCGCTGGGGATCATTTCCTAAATATAACACCAGTAGCGCAGACACTGAGAGAATCAATCAATCAATGGGACCTCTTGAAACTGAGATGCTCTTGTACAGCAAAGGACACAGTCAACAAGACAAAGCGACAGCCTACAGAATGAGAAAAGATCTTCACCAACCCCACATCTGACAGAGGGCTGATATCCAGAATACATAAAGAACTCAAGAAATTAGACATCAAAATGCCCAACAGTCCCATTAAGAAATGAGCTATAGAGCTAAACAGAGAATTCTCAACCGAGGAAGCTCAAATGGCAGAAAAACATTTAAGGAATTGCTCAGCATCTCTAATCATCAGGGAAATGCAAATCAAAATGACTCTGAGATACCACCTTACACCCGTCAGAATGGCTAAGATCAAAAACACTGAAGACAGCTTATGCTGGAGATGATATGGAGCAAGGGGAATTCTCCTCCACTGTTGGTGGGAATGCAAGCTTGTACAGCCACTTGGGAAATCAATATGGCGCTTTCTTAGAAAATTGGGAATCAATCTCCCCCAAGACCCAGGTATACCACTCTTGGGCATATTACAAAGGAATGTTCAATCATACCACAAGGGCACATGCTCAGATAGAGCCAGAACATGTAAACAACCTAGATGCCTTTCAACTGAAGAATGGATAAATAATATGTGGTACATATACACAATGGAGTACTACTCAGCAGAGAAAAACAATGACATCATGAGGTTTGCAGGCAAATGGATAGATCTAGAAAAAAATCATCCTGAGTGAGGTAAACCAGACTCAGAAAGAAAAAACATGGTATGTACTCATTCTTAGGCAGATACTAGATATAAAACAAAGGATGACTAGACTGCTACTCACAACTCCAGGGAGGCTACCTAGTAAAGAGGACCCTAAGAAAGACACAGGGATTACCCAAAGACAGAGAAATGAATGAGATCTACGTGAGCAAACTGGACATGATGGGGGTTAATGAAGGGCAAGGGTGAAGGGAAAGAGAGCTTAGGGGAGCGGGAGATCCCAGCTGGATTAAGAACAGAGAGGGAGACCAAGGAAAAAGAGACCATGATTAATAAAGACCCCATGGGAACAGGAAGAAGCAAAGCGCTGGAGAGGTCCCCAGAAATCCACAAAGATACCTCCACAATAGACTATTGGCAATGGTAGAGAGAAAGCCCAGACTGATCTACTCTGGTGATCGGATGGCCAAACATCCTAACTGTCGTGATTGAACTCTCATCCATTGACTGATGGAAGCTGATGCAGAGGTCCACAGCCAGGCCCCAGGTGGAGCTCCAGGAGTCCAATCGGTGAGAAAGAGGAGGGATTGTATGAGTGAGAATTGTTGAGACCATGATTGGAAAAATTGCAGTGACAAATAGCCAAACTAGTGGAAACACATGAACTATGAACCAGTAGCTGAGGAGCCCCCAACTGGATCAGGCCCTCTGGATAAGTGAGACAGTTGATTAGCTTAAACTGTTTGGGAGACCCCCAGGTAGTGGGACCAGGACCTGTCCTTACTGCATGACCTGGCTGTTTGGAACCTGGGGCCTATGCAGGGACACTTTGCTCAGCCTGGGCGGAGGGAGGAGGGGACAGGACCTGCCTCGACTGAATCTACCAGGCTGAGGTGAATCCCCAGGGGAGTCCTTGCCCTAGAGGAGATAGGAATGAGGGGTGGGCTGGGAGGTGGTGGAGGTGGGGTTGGGGGCTGGAGGAGGGCGAACAGGGGAATCCGTGGTTAATATGTAAAATTAAATTAAATTATAAAATTAAATAAATAAATAAACAATAAACAAAACAAAAAACCAATATGTATAAATAAAACATGCTATAAATTACATACATGGATAGAAGAACAAAAATCACATGATCATTTTGATACATGCAAAAAAAGCTTATGACAAAAAAATCTCTTCATGCTAAAGTCCTGGCAAATTTTGGAATAGACAAAGCATGCCTCAACATGATTAAGTCTGTGTATGACAAACCTACACCCAACATAATATTAAATGGGGGGAAAACTCAAAGCATTTCCACTAAAATCGGTAACAAGATATGGGTATTTACTTTCCCCATTTTTATTCAATATAGTAGTGGAAGTCTTAGCTATAACAATAAGACAAGAGAAGAGGTACAAATAGGAAAGGAAAATGATATATTATTCTCATATAAGTGCTGTGGGATGTTTTGTATGTTGTGAATATGTGTTGCTCTGATAGGTCGATAAATAAAAAGCTGATCGGCCAGTAGCCAGGTGGGAAGTATAGGCGGGACAAAGAGACAAGGAGAATTCTGGGAGAGGAAGGCTGAGTTAGGAGATGCCAGCCTGTCTTTCAGGGAGCAATATGTAATGGCACACAGGTAAAGTCACGGAACACAGGCAACATATAGATTAACAGAAATGGGCTGAGTTTAAGTATAAGAGCTAGTCAGTAGTTAGCCTGAGCTAATGGCCGAGCAGTTTTAATCAATCTAAGCTTCTGAGTGATTATTTTATAAAGGGCCATGGGACTGCAGGGGTCCAGGCAGGACTGAAGAAACTTCTAACTACATGTAAGAGTCCACCAGCAAATCTCTGTAGCTGATAAACACTTTTAGCAAAGTGGCAGGATACAAAATCAACATACAAAAATTAGTAGCCTTCCTATATACCAATGACAAACATAAGTGATAAAAAAACCCAGGGAAACAATTCTATTCACAACTGCCTTGAAAATAAAAGTCTTGAAATAAAGTTAAACAAGGATGTGAAAGACTTCTATGGTGACAACTTTAAAACAGTGAAGAAATAAATAAAGGAAGACATTAGAAGATGGAAATTCCTCCCATGCTCATGTATCGTAAGAAACAAAAAGTGACAAAATTCAAAATCTCTTCATCCTATGTAAAGCATTCTCCAGATTCAATGACATTCTAGTGATAGTCTTCATAAGTAAAAAAAAAATCTTGAAATTCATATGGAACTGCAGAAAAACCTTTATAACCAGAGCAATCTTTTTTTTTTTTTTTTTTTTTGAGACAGGGTTTCTCTGTGTAGTCTTGGTTCTTGTCCTGGATCTCACTCTATAGACCAACCTGGCCTCGAACTCACAGAGATTTGCCTGGCTCTGCCTTCTGAGTGCTGGAATTAAAGGCATGTGCCACTGCCACCCGGCAACCAGAGCAGTCTTAAGTAAAAAGAATACTGTTGGAGGTATTCTCAAGTTCAAGTTATACTACAGAACCCTAGTAGTGAAACCTGCTTAGTGTTGGTGCGTGAATGGAAATATAGTAAAAGGAATTGGAATAGAAAGCCCAGAAAGATATCCATTTGCAATTGCAGCCATATAATTTTTTAATAAAAATGCACATTTAGGAAAAGAGACTAGCTTCAACAAATTGTGCTGGGAAAACTGAATAGCTACATGTAGAAGAATGAAACTAGATCCTTACCTCTCACTGAGAACAAAAACTCAACGCCACATGGATCAAGGACCTTGACTTAAGATCTGAAACTGCTAGAACAGAAATGGAGATGTGAGAGAACACTTGAAGATATGGCACAGGAAAGGTTTTTCTAAATAGGACCCTGATAGCTCAGAAAATTAGTCCAACAATAGACAGACGGGAGCTCATGGAATTAAAAGGCTTTTGTACTGTGAAGGAAACTGTCAATCAAGTGAAAAGGCAAACCTACAGAAAATTGTTGCTAACTATACCTCTAACATAGGATTAGTAGAATTTACAAAGAACTCAGGAAATTAAATGTCATGAAGACAAACAACTAAACCAAAAAGTGGACTCTATTGACGTGAGCAGAGAGTTCTCAAAAGAAGAAATATAAATGGTTAATAAATATTTCTAAAGATGTTCAATAGCATTAGCCATAAGAGAAATCTAGACTGAAACTACTTGGAGGTCTCATCTCACCCCAATCGGAGTGGGTATCATCAAGAATCCACATGATAGCAAATGCTGGCATGCACATGGGGATAAGAGGAACCCATATCTACTGCTGGTGTGATTATAAACTGGGACAGCCACTGAGGAATCCAGTCTGGATGTTTGTCAAAGAGCTAAAAGTTACCCTATATCCAGCCCTGACACCCTTGGGCACACACCCAGAGAGCTCCATGTCCTCCTTTAGAGATGCCTGTACATCCATGTTCCCTGTGGCTCTATTCACAACAGCAGATGGATCGACCCTGATGTCTATCAGCTGATGAACAATAAGGAAAACGCTGTGCATGGACACAGTGGGATTTTATTGGGCTGAAAGGAAAAGCAAAGTCATAAAATTTTTAGGAAAATGGATGAAACTGGAAAATATTAGATCGAGTGAGGTATCCCAGGCCCAGAAAGACAAACACATGTTCTCTCCCACATGTAGATCTTAGGTTCAATTTTTTTCTATTTGTGTTTTTAATTTGGAATGTCTGTAGAGATCAGGAAGCTGGAAAGGCATCGTGAGAGGGGGAGGGGAACTAAAGACAGGGTGGGATAATGGAGCACCTGAGATCTGAAAGTACAGGGAATGCTGGGGGTTAAAGCTTTAAGCTGGGATGGAAAGGGTGTAGGTTAACAAAACCTAAGAACATATAAAAAAAGTTTCTTACATAAACCTACTAGATTTTAGTGTGTGTGTGTGTTTCAAAGAGTTTGAATGTAGGCACTCTGTCCGTGTGGGCATTATCCTAGAAGACGTGAGTCACTTAATGAAAGTGCTAAGCTTGGGATACCTCCCTATCTGTTATTATTAGTCAGGGAGGCCTGAAATGAAAAACCACCATGGTGGTGGTGGGTGGGGGGGAGAGACACATCACGTACTATTGTGCTTGCTCTTGGTTGCCCACAATAACTAGATAGGAAAACCCTGTTGCTGAAGACACAATGTGCTTTGATCATAGGGCATTGAGAAACCAAGCTGAAACTAACCTGGAAACCTCCTCCCTGCTCCCCAGCTTTCAACGTCCTGGGCGGTGCAAGCTTGGAGTAGGAAAGTCACTGATAGTCTTATCCAGTAGTAGACCTGAATGGTACAACATTGACCCGCCAGACAAGCTATGCCCATTGGCGCAAGTAGCATTGGGACTAACCAGCCCTCAGGTCCAGAGGAAACTTCATTTCCCCAAATACCAAAAGGCGAAAGAGACAGATGGCTATCCATGGTGCCTATTAGCACACCAAAGCACAAGCTGGCCTCCAGGCTTTTTTAATACCACAAGTACCTGTTACACATTTCAAAGCATCCTCCTTCTTCTCCCTTCCTTCCTTAACCTAAACTCCCTCCAGCTTACAGGCTTCCCTGCTTCCCAGCTACTCATTCTCCTAATACCCCTGCTATTTCAGCTCTCTCTCTCTCTCTCTCTCTCTCTCTCTCTCTCTCTCTCTCTCTCTCTCTCTCTCTCTCTCTCTCCATCTCTCTATGTTCCTCTCTCTCTGCTCTGCTCCTGCTTCTCTCCAGTCTGCAAGGTCCAGTCTGCTGGCTATGTTCAGTCTACTTTCTCTGTCTGCTCGGGACTCTCCCAGATGCCTCTGGCTGTTCTCTCCCTTATGTCTACAATAAAAATTCTCCCCTTAACCACACCATGGGGCGGTCATATCATTAGTTTATACACCACATTTTGTAGTTGGATTTGAAGCTTGCTCACAAGGAGCAAATTCATATGTGGTACTGTAAACTTAGTCAAAATCCCGTGACTGGGGAGGTCACAGGCCTAGAGGAGAGTCACCACTGTCATTTTGCTAAATGGACATATTGTCAAACTATCTTCTAAATATTTATGTTTATCTCCATAGACTAATACTGTTCTCAACTTTGGCTAGAGAGGTTTCTATGTGGAGAGGGCAGCAGCTAACTCAGAGACTTATCTGGTCAACATGTTGACAATAGATTGTTGAGTGCTTGACTCTAAAGAGAGCAAACAGGGCAGGCTTGTCGGTGGTGGGTTTGTTCTTTGTTTTTCCAAGGATAGCACACCCTTGATTAAAAATAAACTTCATTTTGGGAAATGCAAATTTTGGGGAGGTAAAGAAGATCACACCACTTTAGCACTTCGCTTGGACTCCAGGGCTGAGCCCCCGGGAACAGCTTTGGTACGGGAAGATCCTGGTAGATCTTCTGGAGAAGGGCTCCAGGCTCCCCATAGGGGTAAGAGAGCTCGGGTCTTCTTGATAGCTGGCTAAGGGTTTTTGTTCAGTTTGTTTGTTTGTTTTTCCCTTGAAATAGGGTTTCACACAGTCCATGCTGGACTCGAGCTTGCTACGCAGCCAAGGCTGGTCTTGAACTTCTGACCCTGCTGTCTTTACTTTCCAAGTGCCAGGATTACAGTGTACTACACCAAGAGGCTGTGGATGCATTTTTAAACCCCACCCAGCCTCATCAGGAGATATCAGCATGGTCCTCTCTAATTTGGCTCTGTGGGAGACTTACCCCAAGCAGGGCATTCATAGCACACTCCCTTGCAAGGTTCATGGAAGAGAAGCCAGATGGAATATAAGAGTGGGAAGATACAGAGGAGTGCTGTGAAATGCTGTCTTCTGGATGTGACATGGCCAATGCACTCATGAACTCACAAGAGCTAGGGATACCTGCACAAGACCTGTATAAGACCAGTCTAGTTAGGCCGGAGCAATGGCTCAGCAGGTAAATGCACTTACTGCCAAGCCCAATGACCCAAGTGTGACCCCTAGGACCCACATGGTGCAGGGAGAGGACAAAGTCCATAGGTTCCTTACTTGGCCTCCACACAAATGCCATGGCACGCACACATATTCATGAACACACGCGCGTGTGCACACGTGCACACACACACTACATACATATATACATACATACATATACATGCCATCTTAAAATAAAAAAAGATCAAGGCTGTCAATATTCCAGCAAGGAAAGGGGAGGAACACACATGAGATTCCACTTCTAGCTAAGGAACTACTGACAGTTGATAGCTGTTGGGAGGAAAAGTCCTTTTCATTTGAAGCTATGGCCACTGGCAGGTTAGCCATGCTTTGGTGGATGGCCCCTGGACGGTAGGTCATCAACTTTGGTGGATGGCCTCTGGATGGTAGGTCATCAGCTTTGGTGGAGGGCCCCTGGACGGTAGATCATCAGCTTTGGTGGATGGCCTCTGGACGGTAGGTCATCAGCTTTGGTGGATGGCCTCTGGATGGTAGGTCATCAGCTTTGGTGGAGGGCCTCTGGACGGTAGATCATCAGCTTTGGTGGAGGGCCCCTGGACGATAGGTCATCAGCTTTGGTGGATGGCCCCTGGATGGTAGATCATCAGCTTTGGTGGATGGCCTCTGGACGGTAGGTCATCAGCTTTGGTGGATGGCCTCTGGACGGTAGGTCATCAGCTTTGGTGGATGGCCCCTGGACGGTAGGTCATCAGCTTTGGTGGATGGCCTCTGGATGGTAGGTCATCAGCTTTGGTGGATGGCCTCTGGACGGTAGGTCATCAGCTTTGGTGGATGGCCTCTGGATGGTAGGTCATCAGCTTTGGTGGATGGCCTCTGGATAGCAGGTCATCAGCTTTGGTGGAGGGCCCCTGGATGGCAGGTCATCAGCTTTGGTGGAGGGCCCCTGGATGGTAGATCATCAGCTTTGGTGGATGGCCTCTGGATGGTAGGTCATCAGCTTTGGTGGAGGGCCCCTGGATGGTAGATCATCAGCTTTGGTGGATGGCCTCTGGACGGTAGGTCATCAGCTTTGGTGGAGGGCCTCTGGACGGTAGGTCATCAGCTTTGGTGGATGGCCTCTGGACGGTAGGTCATCAGCTTTGGTGGATGGCCTCTGGACGGTAGGTCATCAGCTTTGGTGGATGGCCTCTGGATGGCAGGTCATCAGCTTTGGTGGAGGGCCCCTGGATGGTAGATTATCAGCTTTGGTGGATGGCCTCTGGATGGCAGGTCATCAGCTTTGGTGGATGGCCTCTGGATGGCAGGTCATCAGCTTTGGTGGATGGCCTCTGGATGGCAGGTCATCAGCTTTGGTGGATGGCCTCTGGATGGCAGGTCATCAGCTTTGGTGGATGGCCTCTGGATGGTAGGTCATCAGCTTTGGTGGATGGCCCCTGGACGGTAGGTCATTGGCTTTGGTGGATGGCCTCTGGACGGTAGGTCATCAGCTTTGTTGGATGGCCTCTGGATGGTAGGTCATCAGTTTTGGTGGATGGCCCCTGGATGGCAGGTCATCAGCTTTGGTGGATGGCCCCTGGATGGCAGGTCATCAGTTTTGGTGGATGGCCCCTGGATGGCAGGTCATCAGCTTTGGTGGATGGCCCCTGGATGGCAGGTCATCAGTTTTGGTGGAGGGCCTCTGGACGGTAGGTCATCAGCTTTGGTGGATGGCCCCTGGATGGCAGGTCATCAGCTTTGGTGGATGGCCTCTGGATGGTAGGTCATCAGCTTTGGTGGAGGGCCCCTGGATGGTAGATTATCAGCTTTGGTGGAGGGCCCCTGGATGGTAGATTATCAGCTTTGGTGGATGGCCCCTGGACAGTAGGTCATCAGCTTTGGTGGAGGGCCCCTGGATGGTAGATTATCAGCTTTGGTGGAGGTGGGCCCCATACCCAGGGACATGTGCGCAGCACCAATTAGCCTCAGGAAAATGGATTAAAAAGATGAAGATGAGAGGATGATGTCTGGGGGAGTTCTGGGGAGTGGAAGGAGAGAGCTAGGGGAGGATATGACCAAGATACATTGTGTGCACGCATGATACTACCAAAGAATATATTTAAATTATTATTTCTAGTGAAATACAGAGAGTCATTATGGAATACTTTGAAACTTATATTCCAAAAAATTAGAAAATGTGGAAGAAACAAATTCCTAGATATATGTGACCTACCAAAATTAAATCAAGAAAATATGAACAACTTAGCCAGACATGTTACTATCAATGAGATTGAAGAGTTAACAAAGAGAAGTTCTGGGCCAGAGGGATACACTGCTGAGTGCCGTTGAGTTATTAAAGAGCCAACACCAATGCCCCACAAACTTCCCTAAGCAGGCACGGAAGAAACATGATGACCAAGTTCACTCTATGAAGCCAGCACCACCCTGGTTTCAAAACCAAAGACTCACAGAGGAATAAAAAAACAAAATAAAACTATAGATTTCTCCGATGAACATGATACAAAAGTTCTCAATAAAATTTGTGCAAATCAAATTCAATAATACATTTAGGAGATCACACAGCATGACTAAGCTAATTTCATTCCAGAGTTCAAGATAGTTCAATGCACACTAATCAGTGTTATCAAGAGCATGGATAGACTTAAAGACAAAAACCACTATCTCAATTGATTCTTTCTGAATCAACATCTCTTCATGATAAAAGTCCTAAGAAATTAGGGGGAAAAAAAAGAACATACTTTAACATAGTAAAGGCTATATATGATAAACCTATAGCAAGCATAATATGTAAAAGAATTTCCTCTAAAGTCTGGAATTGGACAAGGGAGTTCACTCTCTTAACTTCTACTCTATGTAGTATTTGAAGTCTTAGGTTGGAGAATAGGTAAGAGAGAGAAATTAAAATAATACAAATAGGAAAAGAAGTCAAATTATCCCTGTTTGTAGATCACATAAATATGGTGATATTTTAATTGTACTGAAATGTGATTTTATTTGTATGTTAATAAATAAAGTTGCTTGGGTGTCAGAGCTAATAGCAAGCCATAGCAGAAGCTGGGCGGTGGTGGTGCATGCCTTTAATCCTAGCTCTTGGGAGGCAGAGCTAGGCAGATCTCTGTGTGTTCAAGGATACAGCCAGCATGGAGACACACAACTTTAATCTCAATACCAACCATAGAAGACCTGGAGGTCTGTACAGGCAGACAGTGATGAGGAGGTCAAGTGGTTGGGTTTACAACCAATGAGAAGGCAGAATAGAAAGTCTATAAAAAAGACAAACAGACAGGAAGTATCTCTCTTGCTGAAGAGGACAGCAGCAGCGGTGAAGGGTAAGGTTTTTAGCTCTTAGCTCTGACCTCTTGGGCTTTCATCTCTGCATTGGCTCTGTGTTTCTTATTTAACAAGACTGTTCATCTATATATGATCTTATGTTTAAAAGAGCCTTAAAAAGTGTCAGAAATGTGGTAGAATACGAGATCAGCATATGGTCAGTATTATGTCTATATACTAATAATGAACTCACCAAGGAAAAATGCTATCCCAACAGCTTCATAAAAACAAAAGGAAGAGAGACAGGAAGGAAGGAAGAAAGGAAGGTCTACAAATAAATCTGAATAGAGAAGTTAAAAGACAATGAAAGCTTTGGGACCCAGCTTTAGGAAGAAAGCTTTTGCTGACGAGACCAGATAGAAAGGCCTTCTGTGCCCATGAATTGGAAGAGTCAATCCTGTGAAAGAGGCCGTACTAGCCAGAGCCACAGACTTAATTCAGTCCCCATTGAAAGTCCACGGCGTTCACCCGAGCAATAGAAGAGCATTGTTGACAGCACAAGGGCCAGCAACAGAAAGCCATCCTTAGTTGGAAGAGCAGCACCGAAGGCATCGCAACACAACACATTGAAGCTACATGACAGAAACATAGTAAAAGGAGCACAGCAGTGACATAAACCCGGATGTGCAGACCAGTGGAGCAGGGAAGGAGACCTGTAAGCAAACCCACGCAGTTACAGCTGCCTACGTTTAGATAAAACTGTCAAGAAAACACATTGAATAAAAGATAGCCTCTTTAACAAACAGTGCTAGGAAAACTGGATACCCACATGTAGAAGAATGAAACTATTTTCTTCTTTTTTTATGCTGTACAATAATCAATTAAAAATGGGTCAGAGACCTTAATGCAATACTGGTAAGTTTTAAATTACTAGAGGAAATAGTTCAGAGATAGGCTTTGGCGAGGATTTTCTGAGCAGGACTCCAATAGCACCAAGCCTGAGCATTGACAAAGGGTGTTTATCACTCTAGATGGTGCTGGGACCTGGGAGAATGGAGCCGATAAATGAGGCAGACTAAAGTCTCATCCAATAGCCAACTTTATTCAGAGCATCAGACAATTTATGCTCTGAGGATTAAGAGGAGCCACACTAGTAAAGTATCCAACCATAAGCACAAGCCATATGTGGCAAAAACCATGTTTTCCATAGAGGTATATAAACAAAGAATAATAGTCTGTGTAATGAATGATTGGAAGCAAGCTCACTCCTATCCACTACACCTGGAAGGGCACAAGAGCACAAACCAAGAACAATTCTGTGTTCTTAAAGAAACTGAGATCACAGGATTCTTGTCTTGGTTCCTTGAAATTTTCTCACAAGCACTCAGAAATGTTACATGACTCCTTTCTTGGATGATGTTTCAACAAAAGGGTATTACATGAAATTAAGATAAATCTGCAGAGCAAAGGAAAGAGTCACCAGAGCAAAGAGACAGCTGAAGAACAGGACAGAAGCTGTGACAACTACATTCACAGGAGATGAGTATCCATTATAGAAAGAACCACAAACCCATAAATCTTCTAGTCAATAAATGAAATAAATAGATAGTTCTCTATGGAAAAGATACAAATGGACAATAAAGGGCTGGAGGGATGGCTCAGAGGTTAAGAGCACTTACTGTTCTTCCAGAGGTCCTGAGTTCAATTCCCAGCAACCACATGGTGGCTCACAACCATCTGTAATGAGATCTGGCACCCTCTTCTGTATACATAATCAATCAATCAATCAATCAATCAATCAATCTTAAGAAAAAGCAAGACAAACACACACACACACACACACACACACAAAACAAATGGCCAATAAATACTTGGAAAAAACAAAGTTTGGCACCCTTAGGAATCAGGAAAATGTAAATACAAATTTCTTTGAGATTCTACCTAATCCATGTCAAAATGACTATAAGAGAAAATAAATGACAACAAATGTCAGAGAGGATGTGGGAAAAGGAACCTTTTTCACCTCTGGTAGGAATGTGATACTGGTATGGCCACTATGGGAATCAGTGTGCCAGTTCCTAAAAAAAACTGAAAATCTAACTGCCATTTGACCCCCCTGTGTGACCTTGGGTACATGCCTGAAGAACTCTAAGTGAAGACACTGAAATGCTGGTACTTCCATGTTTATAGCTGAACTATGCACACTAGCCAGGAACGGAACCAGCCTAGATAAGTGGATAAAAGAAAATGTATATAAAGCACACAATGAAATTTAATACAGCTGTAAAGTGCTGTGGGATGGTCTGTATGTCAAATTGCTCTGATTGGTTAATAAATAAAACACTGATTGGTCAGTGGCCAGGCAGGAAGTATAGGCAGGACTAACAGAGAGGAGAATTGAGAGAACAGGAAGGCAGGGGGAGATACTGCCAGCCGCTGCCATGACAAGCAGCATGTGAAGATGCCAGTAAGCCATGAGCCACGTGGCAAGGTATAGATTTATGGAAATGGATTAATTTAAGATATAAGAACAGTTAGCAAAAAGCCTGCCATGGCCATACAGTTTGCAAGCAATATAAGTCTCTGTTTACTTGGTTGGTTCTGAGCGGTTGTGGGACTGGCAGGTGACAGAGATTTGTCCTTACTGTGGGCCAGGCAGGAAAACTCTAGCTACAGTAAAGAGAAATAAAATCCCCCTGTCTCTAAGTGCTCAACTGAGTAGATGCTGAGACCACTGCCATCTCTCCCAGGGAGAAGGGTGCTGCTGTGTTGTGTTGCTGCTGACATGGGTTGCTGACGCATGTGGGTTGCACAGGACTGAGGTGTTTCTGCTGGGATATGCAGAAAAGCAATTCTTTCCGTGATGAAGAAGACAGTACAGTGTAAACGCCTGGCCCTGGCTCCCCTCCTTGGGGAGGACAATGAGAACCCACAGACAGACCCCACTGCCTCCATTTCAGCAGGGATCTCTGAGTCACAGGGGGATCAGAATAGCTGCCCCAACGGAAACACAGCGGGCACACTCTCCCTTCAAGTGTGACCTTAGAGCAAGGGCAGGAAGGGGCTGAGGAGTCTGGTGAGATATGGGGCACTTTCTCTTTATGGAATATTTACTTCTTGCTAGAGCAGAAAAGAGAGTAAGTACGCCAAGCCTCAGGTGAAAAGGGAGTTTACCACGTTCATGTCACAACACAGCAAGGGTTCTTACGTTCTTAGCGACAGCACACACAGCTCTCTAGTGTACTGTCAGCCTCCAGGCACTTGTTTCTAACTAACCCTGTTTGCTTTCCCTAGAAGAAAACCTTTTGGTGTTAGATTTGGGTTAGCTAGATTTAGGGGTTGGAGAGACGGCTCGCTGGGAAAAGTGCCCGTCGTGGAAGCATGAGGACCGGAGTTCAGATCCAGGACTTGAAAGGTCCAGAGGGCAGCTCTGGTTCTATGAGGGAAGGGAAGTGGGGGCGGGCAGAAACAGACGATTCTCTGAGATCTCAGCCAGGGTAGCTGATCAGTGAGCTCTGAGTTCAGTGAGAGGACCTGTCCAAAGATAAGGTGGTCAGTGCAAGTTAAAAACACCAATGTCAGCTTCTGGCCTTCAAATGTGCACATGCACACTCTCACACATAACACACATACACACAGATACACACACACACACACCATACACACACACACACACACACACACACCATACATACACCACCCACAGAGAGTACATTTACATGCTCAAACTGCACACATATAATATACCACACACAAACACAGCATACACTACACACATACCACACATACTCATATACACAAAGATACATACACACACATACAACATACACACACAAATACACACACACTTATACATGTACACATACACACACAAATACATGCACCACACACAGCACACAAACACTATACACACACACCACACACACACATAATATACACACATATACACACCCCCAAACACATACACACAACACCTACATACATACACACCACATACATACACACACACTCCATACACACATCACACACATATATACACATAAATATACATACACTTCACACACATATACACACACAGCACATACATACATATACACCACATACATATACACATGCACACACACCACACACGTACACACATATATACACATATACTTCACACACACATATATACACACACAACACATACATACATATACACCAAACACATACATACACGCACACATACCACACATATACACACATATATACACACATACACTTCACACAAACCACACACACACACACACACACACACACGACACATACATACATACATACATACACAACACACACACACACACACACACACACACTCCTCAGATGAGGATAGTTACTACAGTTGTGGATCAGGGAAGGGGGCACAGAGTGGCATTCTCTCTCACAACAATGTTTTTACCAGGCTCCCTTTCTGTCTGCGACAACTGACAGGGTTGCATCCTGGGGAGCATGCAGCCTGCATATTACCTGCAAGAGCTGCATCCTGGGGAGCATGCAGCCTGCATATTACCTGCAAGAGCTGCATCCTGGGGAGCATGCAGCCTCCATATTACCTGCAAGAAAGTTCAAGTAAAGCAGCAACTCCTGAGCAGCTGCATCACCTGAGTGATGACTCACTTCCCATATAATCACTGAAAAAACCCAGCATTATTGAATGTACATATAACAGAAGAATTAATTAATAACCAGCTATTATCTAACATCAAATCTAGCTTTTAGATTTTCTTATTGATAAAATAATTACAGTCTAAAGTATCTTTCAAAGAATCAATTTCATTTATTGTATTTGTTTTCTTTCAATGATAAACATAGCATAAACCATTTGGAAGGCCGAAATGTGTAATATGAGCATGCCAACTGTTTACAGCCCCATTCCCTCAGGCCCTCCCCCACTGCCTTCCCCTCAACTTCCTTTTGTGTTGGCAAACTTTCAGAATAAAGGATGCCAAGTCAGCGATCACTATTACATAACTGAACGAGCGTATGTAATAGCAGCCACAAAAATAACCCAGACAGGAGCGATTACATAATTAACACAATTGCTCTTTACTTTGATAAAGGGTAGGGATGTTTTCAAGGGGTGTTAGAAACTCGCCCTTACAGTTCTGGATTACTTGTGAAGTCACATACGGGTACAGATGTAACTAGTCAGGCTGTTCATTTGCTGTTCATTGATCACGCTTATTTGGACAAATAAGTGGATGGGCAAGAGCATGAACAGTAAATGACTGTGGAGCATGGGCCCCTTGACACACATGGAAAGGACACTGGGTAGAGGGAGATATGGGATGATGGAGAGTGAAGGAGATGAGGCATAAGAGAAGAGGTGGAGCGCCAAGCTAATGCAGGATGGTGACAAGGATAGTGTGGTACTTTGAAGGGAAATGGCCTCCAAAGGCAGTGGCACTATTAGGAGGTGTGATCTTGTTGGAGTAGGTGTGGCCTTGATGGAGTAAGTATGTCACTGTGGGAGTGGGCATTGAGGTCTCCTATGCTCAAGCCACACTCAGTGTGGCAGACAGTTCACTGCCTGTGGGTCAAGATATAGAGCTCTCAGCTCCTTCTCCAGCACCATGTCTGGCTGCACACCACCATGTCCCACCATGATGATAATGGACTAAATCTCTGAGACTGTAAGCCACCACAATTAAATGTTTTCCTTTATAAGAGTTGCCAGGATCATGGTATCTCTTCATAACAATAGAAACCCTAACTAAGACAGATAGTGTGACCAGAGGATGTACAGGATAATCCAGGACATTTTTTTTTTTCCGAGACAGAGTTTCTCTGTGTAGCCCTGGCGGTTCTGGAACTCTCTGTATAGACCAGGCTGGCCTTGAACTCAGATCTGCCTGCTGGGAATTAAAGACATGTACCACTGCCCAGCAATCCAGGACATTTTTAAGACTAGTGCTCTTAATTTTTGCATTGGCTCCCGAGTGAAGCTCAGTGGTACAGCACTTGCCTACCATGCATGGAGCCCTGGAGCTTATCCCAGCACAGCACAAAAGCAAAACAACTCAGAACATCTCAGTAATTATTCTGGCAGGACAGGTTGAAAAATTAGGGAAGTGAATCATTTTACATACATATATTCTCTTTAAATACAGGGAAAATCAGGAAGTCTGGTCACTTTGGAGGAATTTTCCGAACACACTTACAGCCCAGGTAGCTGTGCCTGCTTGCTGCCTCTCTGTGAAACACGCACATTGTTGCCATCTTCCCGAAACAGGCACATTGTTGCCATCTTCCTGAAATAGGCACATTGTTGCCATTACCGTCCCGTGTTTCTGACCCACCAGCATTTGCTTTCATTTGCTTTTGCCAGCAGAAAGAGAAGCCATTGGGGCCGTTTCTCTTTACTGAGGGATCTTTAAAGAGACCAAGGGAAGAGTGATTGCTTCTACGCCTGACACCCCTGTGACCCACATGATCAAGAGAACCTGTCTCTGCAAGTTCCTCTAACCTCCACACACGTGTGTGCACATGCGCACACAGATAAATAAACACTATTTAAAGAATTAAAGTGACTGCTTCTGCAGGAGTGAGCGCACTGCTGAGTCCACAGTGAGGGTTCAGTCATCATCAGAGGGAGGGAAGCCCACTTCAAATCCAGGCTTCACGCTCAGAACCGCTGGGAAAGCCCCGTGCTGATGGTGCTTTAAATTCAGGCAGAAGCTACAGGCTAGCCAGGCTGGGTCTCTCAACTGCAATACATTCATTGTCATCCCCGAGGTCTGGAAAGTTATTTTCAACCAATACACGTGTCAATCTGCATTTCTAAGTCAGTTTGCTATCTTTATTGCACATGTTTGGAAAAACAAACGACCAAACCTCTGTTTGAAAACCACTGAGGAGTATTTGGAAAGGAGCCAGTTGGGTTCACCTACTGTGTAATCATGCATGAAGCACCTACTGTGTGTCGGCACATTCCTAGGTGTGCAGTCTTTGATCTAGAGAGCAGACAAACTTCCAAGACTCTCAGTCTTTCATTTCACCCCGGGTGTCAGCTAGCCCACTAGACGTCTTGACAGGTGGGGGAGGCAGGGCCTTAGGGATGGCACTATCCTGGCCTCTACCTATAAATTCTGCTATTCTTGCCATCTTTGAGGACTATGACTAAGAAAAGAAGTAGGTAGATTCTGGGTCATGGGTCGAGGAAGGGCTTCCATCTCAAATGGGAAATTTTGAGGGGCTGTAGTTGGTTGGCTGAGCAACTCCGAGATTTCCACTGTCATTGCCACTGAAGGGCTGAGGTGTTGGGCTTCTCCTGCAAAGGAAGGAAACAGCATTGTGGGTGGGGTCTTGGGTACCTGAGAAGCAGAAGGGAGCCTGGAGATGCTGAGCTGGCCTCTATGAGACTCCAGCTTCATCCAGCCCATGCCAGACAGGTTTGCCCAGCTGTTCTCCATTAGAGTCTGGATAGGGTGGGATTCCCAGCAGACGTGGTCTCCTCTGTCTTTGCAAAGGCTGAAAAGGAGGTCTCATTCTGGGCATCTTGTCTTTTCCTGCATCTCCTCTTCCCCTTTTAGAGATGCCCACATCAGCAGCACATCTGTCTCCATCCTTAGATCTGGGAAGCTGCACATGAGCAGATCCAGATTTTGAAGTGTGTTAACCAGCAGTGAAGCCAGCTACTCTGGAGCCAGAACCAGCTTGTGCACCAGAGCCGGAGAGCACAGACACCACCTGAAGGTTCTGTGACGTGTGCAGTTGGAGCTAGATGTGGCAGCAGTGGTCCAGCCAGTACACCTGCTGGCTGCTGCTGATCCCGTGTGTCTCAATGTGTCAGCAGACACAACACACATTTTAGACCTCTGGCTCTGGCTGCAGTGCATCTGCCTCCTGCAGAAGTGGCTATACCAGACCCATTCTTTCTTTGGTAACCCATTTTCTGTCTGCTTTGAAGACAATGCCAGTTCTGTGGTCTCTCACAGTCATCCCCACAGTCCTTAGCACTATTCAGCCTTCTTCTGAAAAAGATACAATTTTTATTTTCTACTTCTTTCTTTTTAAATTTTTTCCCATTTTATAGAAATTAGAATTTTCCCCCTTACATAATACATCTTGATTTTGGTTTTTCATTCTCCTCCTCCTCCTCCCAGCTCCTCCTCCACTCCCCTTCCATCCAAATCCACCCCCTTTCTGTCTCTCATTAGAAAACAAGCAGGCATCTATGGGATAATAATAAAATGAAATATAATAAAACAAAATATAGTAAGCTCAAACAAAAACTAACACATTGGAGTGGGACAAAGCAAAGAGAAGGAAAAGAGCCTGAGTAGTCACAAGAAACAGAGACTCAAGGTAGGACAGAGAACAACTGGATGCCAGTTATGCCTCATCTTCCTCAGGTTACTGTACACAGTTCAAGGGTAACACAGGTCATCATGGCAGCCCAATCAAGGCAGGAGGAGCTAGAAGCAGCTGATCATACTGTGTCCACAGTCAGGAAGCAGACGGCACAGATACTTGAGCTCAGCTGACTTTCTCCTTCTAATACAGTCTAGGACCCAAGCATAATGAATGCTGCCAGGTACTTTTAGTATAGTTTTTCAATCTCCAGTAAGATACTTAACAGAATCCCTCAAAGGCATTCCCAGAGGCTAGGCAATCACTCACAGGTGTGCCTAGAGGCTCCTCTCTAGGTGACTCCAGATTTTGTCAAGTTGACGATGACAATGGTGCTTTGCACTTACAATAGTCTCTCTACTATGGCTCACATCTGTAACTCAAACACTTTTCTTCTCTCAGTTTACTCCTCTTGCCCTATTCTCCATTTATTCCTCATTTCACTACATAAACATGGAAACCTTTAGCTATTAAAACAACAACAAAAACAAAAACAGCCAGGCGGTGGTGACACACACCTTTAATCCCAGTGCTTAGGAGGCAGAAGCAGGCAGATCTCTTGAGTTGGAGGCCAGTCTGGTCTAGAGACCAAGTTCCAGAATACCCAGGGTTGTTACACAGAGAAACTCTGTTTCTAAAAACCAAAACAACAACAATAACAACAACCAAAAACAAAACAAAAACAAAACCCCCCAAACCCTATAAATTGTTGTTGGTTGTTTTTTCTATTCTTTTGCTCTTTGCTCTTTGGTCTTTGGGGGCCCATCACCCAGCTCCCAAATAAGTCACACACAGAACCTTATTGTTACTTATAAATGCTCAGCCTTAGCTTGGATTGTTTCTTGCCAGCTTTTCTTAACTTTAGATTATTCCATCTACCTTTTGCCCCAGGACTTTTTCCTTTTCTTTTCTTACTTCTGTATATCTTACTTTCACTCTTACTGTGTGGCTGGCTGTGTGGCTGTGTGGCCGGCCCCTAGGGCATCCTCCTTGCCTTGTTCTCTTGCTCTTTCTTCCTTTCCTCTCAGATTTCTCCTTCTATTTATTCTCTCTGCCTGCAGCCCTGCCTATCCTTTCTTCTGTCTTGCTATTGACCATCAGGCAAATTCTTTATTAGACCAATCAGGCAAAGTAACACAGCTTCACAGAGTTAAACAAATGCAACATAAAAGAATGCAACATCTTTGCATCATTAAACAAATGTTCCACAGTATAAACAAATGTAACACATCTTAAAATAATATTCCACAGCAACACATTACATTTTCCTTACCAGTACTTAAGGACCACTATACTTGAGCCTTACTGAAGACACAAGGAAAGTGTATAAGTATTGACTACTGTAAGATATCAATGGAACTTCTGTGTGTCATTACATCTAATACTATAGTAACTTCTATCCTTATAGAGCAATAGCAAACACAAAACCAACTGAAGGACTCAAATCAAATAAAGGAAAAGCGGAGAGGGACAAAAACTAGAGGACACATCATCCCAAAAGATGCCCAAATAAGTGCAGAAACTAAGAGACTACAACCATTCCTTACCTTTCTAATAACTCATAATCCTCAACACAAGAAACCCAAGACAATGAGATAATTGAAATGCAAGAAAAATATTTCAAAGTCTTACTTTTAAAAAGGATCAATGGTGCCTCAAAAAAGTGGATGAATTGGGGCTGGAGAGCTGGCTCAGCAAATGGTAGTATGTTTTGGTTTTATACAGGATCAGAGCTTGGTACTCAGCATCCACACTGGGAGGCTCACAACTGCCTATATCTCCAGTTTCAGGGAATTTAATATCCTCTTCTGGCCTCCATTGGTATCCAAGCGCGCGCGCGCGCACACACACACACACACACACACACACACACACACACACACGTGGGGGGGGGAGATGAAACAACCAAAAAAAAAAAAATGAAAGCAGATGAATTCAGTAAGGAATCAACTCAGTACCTACACCATAAAATACCACAGTGGAAGAAACTGTCAGTAACTTGGAAGGGAAATCCAAAAACATGGAGGAGTATTTCCAAATGGAAATTGAGATTCTGAAAAGAAACAAACGTTTTGGAACCAAATCCTGGGAAAAGCATCACTAACAGACAAGATGAATCAGAAAACTGAATTTCAGGGGTAGAAGACAAAGTTGAGACAACAATACAGTCATAGATATATTTAAAAAATTAATGAACATGAGCAAAACTTTCAAGAATTCTGAATACATTCTAGAGACCAAACACAGAACCAAACATGGGTTAGAATAAAGAGATGAGAAGGAATCCATCAGGTCTAACAGCAAAATGGTAAATCCCCAGTCCTAACAGCATATGAATAAAAGAACTATCAATTTTCACACCAACTAGAACAATAGCCAGGAAAACCAGAGAATAGCAAACCCCTCTAAATAATAACCTTAAATGTAAATGGGTTCTGCTCACCAATTAAGAGACTAACTGGATTTTTATTTGAAAGAGATCCAGCTATTCATTGTTTTCCAGAAAAAAAAAACAAAACAAAACAATAACAAAACTTCCCACCTTACTGGGAAGCTATGCCCAAACAAAGAGTCAAAGGGTGTAAATAAACCTACCAAACAAACATAAGATATGAAGGAGCTGATACTCTCCAGCTGGTAATCACAGTGCTGATAAAAGAGACTTCAAACCAAAGCAACCAGAAGAGACAACAAAGGCCACTGCATAGTAATAAAGGGAAATTTATTTAGAGGAACAACAACTACAGATAAATATGCACTTAATGTTAGGGGCCCCTGATGTTGGAGATATCTCCTGGGGCTGCCCTCTCCAAACCCCACCCTCAGCTCCCCTTTCCAAACCCTCACCCACTACACAGTGGCTCCACCCCCAGAGGGTATTTTAAGTCCAGCCCAAGACTTCCCCTAATGGTTTTCCCTCATGGCTTCTTTTCTCCCTCCAAGACCACCCAGGAATGCTCTGCTCAGATTAAACCTGGATTTATTAATTTGGCTGATCTGACTTATTATAAACTCATTACTGGGGGATTTAAACTTTTCACCCATATCATAAAACAAATAATAAAAGGATCTAAAGGTCAAACAGGTCTCAATACAATCACAGTGATTGACTACAATGCTCCACTCTCATCTTTAGATAGGTCACCCAAGTCAAAAATCAAGGAAAGAACCCAGATCTAAATTACATCATAGATAACTGGATTTAACAGACATCTGCAGAATGGTCCAGCCAATGGATAGGCTACACATTCTTTTCAGTAACCTATAAAGCCTTCATAAAAATAGATCACATCATAGGTCACAAAGTATTTTTTTACATCTTATAAGACCACAGGGAATAAAACTGGAAATCACCAGCAAGAGAACCATAGAACTTGCACAAATACTTGGAGGTTGAACAAATTCATTTTAAAATGAATGATGAGTCATTGAATAAATGAAAGAAGAAAATGTAAAACTCCTAGAAAGAAATAAAAACGATAACACAACCAGAAATAGAACCTCTGGAGTATAGTCAAGGCATTTCCAACTATACAGTTTAAAGCTCTAAGTGTTTACATTGAAAACCAGAGAGGGGCCAATGGGATGGTGCAGCAGGTAAAAGCACATGCCACTCAAGCCTGAGGACCTGGGCTTGATCTGAAGATCCCATGGCCAAAAGAAAGAACTGATTCCTGAAGGTTCTTTGAGTTCCATGTGAGCATTCTGCCACATACACATGTGCCCCATACTTGTACACCCAGTAATAAATAACTAATCATAAACATTAAGGCCCCTCTGGTGTATGAAGCAAATTCTAAGCTAACCAGGGTTACGAGGTGAAACCCTGTCTCAAAAAACAAAAACAAACAAATAAAAATCAGAGAGCCCTCAAATAAATAACCTGATATGCTTTTTAAGGTTCCAGGAAAACAAGAAGTCAGACCCAAATGTAATAGATGGCAAGAAATAATAAAGATTAGGGTAAAATTCATGAAATGGAGACATGAAGGTGGATACATAGGACAAGTCAAACAAAGATTCGGCTCTTCAAAACAAACAAACAAACAAACAAATGAATAAACAAGATTGACAAATCTTTAGCCAAACTAAGCAAAAGAAAAAAGAGACGATCCAAATTTAAAAAATTAGAAATGAAAAGGGAATTGTTACAACAGATGCCAATGAAATCCACAAAATCACTAGGGAATACCTTAAAAACTTACACCTTAAAAGATGGAAAACCTAGGCCTAGGGAAACAGTTCAGCAGATAAAGACACTTGTCACCAAGCTTGACCGTCTGCGCTCAGTCTTAGAGACTCACATGGGGCAGAGGAAAACTGACTCGGGCAGGTTCTTCTTTGACATCCACACGCACCTCCCTCCACACCAAGTAAATCAATAATCAGATGTAATTTTTTTCTTTTTGAGTCAGGGTTTCTCAGTGTAGTTTTGGTGCCTGTCCTGGATCTCACTCTGTAGCCCAGGCTGGCCTCGAACTCACAGAGATCTGCCTGGTTCTGCCTCCCCAGTGCTGGGATTAAAGGCATGCTGCCACCTCTGCCCAGCAATCAAATGTAATTTAAAAAGCTGATAAAAAAGATGGAAAACTAGAAGCAGTGGATGAATTAAACTAAGAAGCTAGAAACAACTTAAATGGACCCATAACAAGCGAGAAGAGTGGGGCTGGGAAGACCACTCAGCAGTTCACAGCACCTGTTGCTCTTGCAGAAGAGATGGGTTCCATTTCTAGCACCCATATGATGGCTCACAACCCTCTGATGCCCTCCTCTTACCTCACAGGGCACCCAGAGGTGCACAAAGTGCACGTGTATACATACAAGCGAAACACTCAAAAAATAAATAAACTCTGTTTTAAAAAGCAAAAAGGTTGGAGCAGTAATTAAGACTCTTCCCACAAAGAAAGACCAACTGGATATACTGCTGATGTTTACGGAAAACCACATCAGTAATTCTCTATTGCCCCACACTGCCAGACTTACTTTAGGAAGCTGATATTATTCTGATACCAAAACCAGATAAGAACAGAATAAAAAAAGAAAACTACGCATTAGCTTCCCTGATGAACACAGGAACAAAAATTCTCTATAAAGTTCTTGTGAACAAAATTAAGAACACATTAAGAAGATCAAATATCATGGCTAATTTGGTTTCAACCTAAGGGTGCGAGACTGGTTCAATACATAAATCAATAAATAAACTATTTAAGTAGATTTAAGGATGGAAATGACATGATTATCTCTGTAGACATATAAAAAGCTCAACACAATTTCACAATAAAAGTCCTGAAAAAACTAGGAATATGAGAAACATATCTAAACATAGTCAAGGCTCTATATGAAAAATCTATATAGCCAACACTATAATGAATGAGAAAAGATGAGATAATTTTCTCTAAAATCTGGAATGAGACAAGGATGCCCAATTTCTTCAGTCTTGTTCAATATGATGGTCAAATCTTACCCAGAACAATTAGACAAAAGAAATAAATAAAAGACGTGCAAATAAGAAAGATAAAAGTAAAATTATCCCTATTTGCAGATGACATGACCCTATACTTAAAATACTTATGAACACCATCAGAAAACTCAAATTAGACAAAGCGTTTGGCAAAGTTACTGGATACTAAGCAAACATACAGAAAATAGTAGCTTTTTTACATATCATTAATGACTCCGATTAGAAAACATAGGAAAAATATCTTATTCATAGCAGCTTTAAAAAATACCCAGGAATGAAGTTCTGGAGTCATGGCTCAGTGGTTAAAAGCACTTGCTGTTCTTCCAGAGGACCTAAGTTCAGCTCCCAGCACCCACACTGAGCAGCTCACAACCACACATAACTCCCGCTCACGCAGATTTGACACTCTTCTCTCCTTCTACTGACACCTGTGCACAGGTGGCACTTGTGCATTTTCACATGCACACAAATTTATATTTAAAAAAAAAAAGACCTTAAACAATACCTAGGAATGAATCTAACCCAGGTGAAAGTCCTCTAAAACAGATGATGAAAAGAACTCTCAAGTTGTGGATCAGTGAATCTGTGAAAATTTCTATCTTACTAAAAGTGGCCTTCACATCCCATGCAATCCCTTTCAAAATGTCAATGACATTCCCCACAGAGCTAGAAGAAATAATTCTAAAATTCATATGGAGGCACAAAAGATCCTGAGTAGATAAAGTAATCCTGAGCCAAAAGACAATGCTAAAGCTATCACAATACATGATCTCAAACTATGTTACAAAAGCCACAGTGATAAACATAATAGTACTGGCACAAGAAGAGGTGTGCACATTAGGGTCTCATAGACTCTCAAACAATATAGAAAATTGCTATGCCCTAAGTAGAACTTATGGTGGTACCCTGTTGCTGAAGAAACAACACACTTTGGACACAGGACATAGAGAAATCAAGTTGGAGCTGACCTGGAAACCTCTTCTTGTTGGCTAGCTGCTGTTGTTTGTTTTTATTTTTTATTTTTATCTCTTTTGGCGGGCCCACCACCCAGCTCCCAAGTAAATCACACACAGAAACTTATTCTTAATTATAAATGCATGGCCTTAGCTTGGCTTGTTTCTTGCCAGCTTTCCTTAACTTTAAATTAGCCAATCTACCTTTTGCCTTTGGGCTTTTACCTTTCTCTATTTCTGTATACCTTTCATTATTTCTTACTCTGTGTCTGGCTGTGTAGCTGAGTGGCTGGGTGACTGGCCCCTGAAATCCTCCTCCTTCTCTGGCACATTCCTTTTCTTCCCTCTTCCCAGATTTCTCCTTTTATATATTCTATCTGCCTCCTAGCCTTGCCTATCTTTTCTCCTACCTTGCTATTGGCCGTTCAGTTCTTTATTAGACCATCAGGTATTTTAGACAGGCAAAGTAACACAACTTCACAGAGTTAAACAAATGCAACATAAACAAAAGTAACAAACCTTAAAATAATATTCTACAATAGCCAGCTTCCATAGTACTGGAAGGTGCTATGTAGGTGCTAGGGAAAAAAGTATTTACCTAGCTGGGAATCTTGTAAGCTATAATAATAACTACAAGTCTGGCAAGATATACTCATAGATGCAATAGTAGTATGAATGTTATGAGGGTATTCATCCACTCTCTGCATTTAGGGATTGTTCTACATGGTAAATCTGGCCAAGCACCCATGGCTTGGGAGCTCATAGGCCCTAGGGGAGAACCTACTAGTGTTATTTTGGTAAATGGGCATAGTATTAAACTGCCTTTAAGTGTGTAACTCTGTACCTGCAGATTTGTGTAGCTCTCAGTCTTCATCAGAGAAGTGTTTTTGTACAGTACAATGAAGTTAACAAAGAAACCTACAACTGATCAGAGTACAGAGAGTGAGCGTCTGTGGCGTGCTCACACATAAGTGGGACATCTTTATCACACCCCTCCCCCCTTAGCTCAGGGAACATCTCAGAAGACAGGAAGTGGAAAGAGTCTAAGTGCCAGACATTTATTTTATTTATTTATCTTAAAAATAAAAGGGTGAAAATGGAAAAAGAGCAATTCTGAAATCAGGTAATAAATTAAGACAAACAGAACAACCAACGTGTGGATCAGTGGGATAGAATGGAGGACATAGACTTAAATTCACACAGTTACAGCCACCTGGTTTTGACAAAGGGTTCAAAATATGGAACGGAGGGAAGAGGAGCATCCTCACCAAGCGGTGCAGGGGAAAGGGCATTCCACGCTTAGAAGCATGAAATAAGATCCATATTTCTAAAAAAGAAATCGACTCAAAATAAAGCAAAGGCTTTAATATGAAACCTGAAATACTAAAACTGTCAGGGGAAACACTAAGTCAGGCTAAACTGAATTTTTCTTCTTGCTTCTCGCAGTTCATTTCTCTACCTGCAGTAGAGGGACTCCACAGAACTGCTTGGCCTATCTCCTCCAGCCCTTCATAAAAGATTTCATATCTATGTTCATCAGAAGATAGATGATATACAATTTTCCTTTTTTCCCTTCTTTATGATCTGGCTTTGGGATTAGGACAATACTGGTGTCATAAAATGGTTTAGACAATACTGTCTTCATAAAAAGGGTTTAGCGGCAGAGCTGCCTTTACTACTTTGTATAATAATTTGAAAAGCATTGGTTTAGTTCTTTTAAAGTCTGGTAGAATTCTGCCATGAATCCAACTGGTCCTGCATCTTTTTTTTTTTTTTTTTAAGTAGGGAATTTTTTTTTAAGACAGTAGAAGGAACTGATAGTGCTTTGTGTGTACTGATAGATTAATGATTGTGTGTATAAATAGAAAAAGGGGAAATGCAGTGGAATTAGTAACTAGTATTAGTTACATGAAATAACCAGTTGTGAAGAGCAACTAACTTATTAAAACATTAGAAACAACTGACCAATACTCCTAGGCCCCCTCAAAAGTAACCAGGTTGTATATACAAACATCCAGACCAGTAGACAACCTCACCCACTCCTATACCCACTCCTTCCAAAGCAAACACACAAAGACTGTAATTTGAGTTAAAAGATATTGGCCCCATTTTTTTAGATTTATTTGTTTTTATTTTGTGCGTGTGTATATTTGCCTGTATGTATGTATACTATGTGGGGGCCTGGTGTCCACAGGAGTCAGAAGAGGGCATTGGATACCCTAGAACTGGAGTTACAGATAGATGTAAACTGCCATGTACATTCTGGGAACCCAAACCAGGTCATCTGCATGAGCAAGTGCCCTTAACTGGTGAGCTATCTTCCCAGACCCTTGGCTCAAAATTTTGCCACAGAGGAATGCCACATTTTCTTCCAGGCCTAGGGTGGGTTTTTGTAGCAGTTTACTCAGGTGGGGAAGAACACTAGTAGTCTTAATAGGTCAGTCAAATTGAACCTCTGTGCTTTTGTGTGCCGGCAAAACAATGGGCTCCACAGCTCTGTGCTACCTCGTAGGTTGGCCTGCTCTGGTCTGTCCTCCATCTCTCAGAATCTGAGGTGGCCACCCTGATGACTCACCTGTGGGTTAGTACTTGTCTCAGCTGCCATGTAGAATGGCTCCTAGTACCTGGGCACACTATCCTCTGTCCCCTCTGTCCCCAAGAATTTATTTTTGTCTGTATAAACTTAGGTAGGTCCTTAAGGACCCATGGTGCTTTCACTCAAGGAGTCTTTGGTGTGAAGTATTGAATTTAATACTGTGGTAGTTTGTATCTGGAATGGCTCATTGTTAAAAGCTTGTTCCTGTTTGGCTGTAACGGGAGGTAGTAGTAGAACTTAGAAGAGATGACACAATGGGAATTGGAGCTTCTTTTTATTTATTTATTTATTTATTTATTTATTTATTTATTTATTTATTTTTATTTATTTTTATTTTATTTTATTTTATTTTATTTTGGTTTTTCGAGACAGGGTTTCTCTGTGTAGCTTTGCGCCTTTCCTGGAGCTCATTTGGTAGCCCAGGCTGGCCTCGAACTCACAGCGATCCGCCTGACTCTGCCTCCCGAGTGCTGGGATTAAAGGCGTGCGCCACCACCACCCGGCTATGGAGCTTCTTTTTAAAGAGGACAGAGGGGCCACATCCTTTCCCTCTGTCTTTCCTTCAACTCTTGAGGTAAATAGGCTTCCTCCATCACAAGCTCTGTCAGTGATGTGCCATCTTTACTACAGCCCAGTACTTGTCATGGAATGAACCTAATGAGCTCCAGCCACAATAAACCTTTCATCTTTTAACAGTGCTTCATCTCGGGTGTTCACCACATCAGTGGGAACCGCTGGCAGAACAATACAGACAATACCTACTTCAAGGCATCTTAGCTAAACTGGGTGCCAGCACATACCTCTCTTTGGGGGGGGGCGGGGCGGGAGGGCGGGGCGGAGGGCGGGAGGGGCTATCTTCCATCACGTGACCTCCAGATTCCGCCCTCTTCAAGTCAGCACTGATACCTGGAGAAAAGGGTGGCTTTGCCAGTTGTATTCTGGGGATGGGAGGCCATGAGCTAGCACTGGAGACCAGATCTGATTGGACCACAGCCTGTATTCAAAACTAATGACACCTGACCATTAACCATTGAAGTTGAAAACAGAGTTCGAATCCTTGGCAACCAGAGAAATAGAATTTAAAACTGCTTTCAAATTCCATCACACCCCAGTTAGAATGACTGTCATCAAGAAAGCCAATACGGGTGAGTGAGATGGCTCAGCAGGTAAGAGCACTTGCAGCCAAGCCTGATGACTCGATTTAAATCCCTGGAACCCCCACAGTGGAAAAAGAGAACCAATTCCCACTAGTTGTCCTCTCACAAATGTTGGCGAGGTTGTGGGGAGCATCAACCCTTGCACATTGCTGGTGAGAATGTAAATCACGTTTATTGCTGCACTCGTCACAATAGCTATGAAGGAGAACCAGCGTCGATGCCCAAGCAACTGATAAATGGATAAAGAAAGTGGCATGCATCTACATACACATTGGAGCTTTATTTAGGTGTGAAGAAAAATAAAACGTGGCATCTGCAGGAAGATGGATGCAACTGGAGAGTCTGTTAAACAAAATAAACCAGACTCAGAAAGACCTCTGGTGTTCAGATTATAGATTTCAATGCATGTTGAAGTGGGTATGTGGGTACTGAAAGCAGAAAGGGGACCATAGGAGGGAGGAAGAGATATTAAGGGTGGAGGAGGATGAAAAGAGAGAAATGGAGTGCATGCAACAGGAAAGCAGGAGGGGGATCTGGAAGACCAGAAACAGGAGAGAAGGGGTTGGGGATGGGGGAGAGTGAGGCAGGGCATTAATGAGCATGAAGCAAAATGATGTATGTGCATAAAATGCTATAATAAACTATATTCTTTTGCATGACAACCTAAAAAGTTAAAAACGCATGGTCTGTGGAGGTGGCGCTGTAGGTAAACTGCTTGTTGTGCTTGAGTGGGGGTCTGAGTTTGCATACAAGGAACCCACGTACAAATCCAGGCATAATGGTATCTGCATGTAACCCCAGCACTGGGAGTGAGTGCATGGAGGTACTGGGGGCTCACTGGTGAAACAATTTAAAAGAAGAAATATCTGACCTTACTAATGATTTGGGGCATATAACCCCTAATATAAAAACATAAATAAGTAAATGTAGAGATATAAAGAATATACACAAAGCTTTGTGTGAATTAAAGCAGAAATATTTAAAATTTGACCACATGTCTTTAAATTGTTTAAATTATTTAATCCAGTAATTATTCAGCTAGAAGATTTTATTTCATTTTTATAGACAGGGTCTCTATATAGTCCTAGCTAGTCTGGAGACCCTGTGTAGATCAGGCTGGCTTTGAACTCACAGGGATGCATCTGCCTCTATCTCCTGAGTGTTGGCTTACAGCAGTTCACCACAATGCCCTATCTTAAGTAAACAATCAGAAATTATCCAGAGTTTTGTATAAGAACAAGGAGCCAGTGAGATGACTCAGTGGATAAAGGCACCTGCCTTCAAGCCTGCAACTTGGGTTTGATCCTGGAACCCAGATGGTGGAAGAAAAGAATTGACTCTTCAAAGTTGTCCCCAACCTCCACATGTGTGCTGTGGCATGTGATTGTCACCCCTGCTCTACCTGAACAAAATAAATAAATTGATATAAAAAATCAAGAATGTTATTGCAGTGTACTTTTAATTAGAAAAATTAGAAGCTATCCACATGATTATGAGTTTATAGCACAGGGCTATTTAAAGCTTTGAAATACTGTTAACAGCTCAAGGACAGATGCAAGGTTATATTTAAAAGGAAACTGTTATACCCAGATTTCAGGGACTCCCAAAAGACCACCATGGAGAATGAATCCATGCGTAAAGGCAAAGACCCTTTATCCCGAATGAGCCCCCAAATGTTATGCCTAGATCATGGGGACCCCCAAAAGACCACCACGAAGACTGAATCCCATATATAAAAGCAAAGAGCCTTTATTTCAAGCTTGAGCTTGGATTCTCTGTCTGTCTGATACAGCAGTGAGAGCAGACAGCCCAGATGGGATAGGTTTTTAAAATCATAGTAGAGGTTGGGGGTGAGGGGATTTCCAGGGTTTGGAAATCCTGATTGGCTGACATTTCTCTAGGGGTATCTTGACAAAAGGGAAATACGTGTGTATTGGGCTCAGGGACATTTGGTGATCTTATCTAATCTTAACTAATGGTTGGAATGTTTGGAATGTCAGGGACTTCCCCTTAGATACTGGCTCATTCCTGAGGGGTATCAGCTTATGGCTTTTTCTGGATCAGGTAATGCCTGCCAAGAACCCAAAACTCAGGCACACTTTTTAGCTGATTTTTATTAAGCCTGTCATGGCATCTGTGTGGCTAAGGGGCCCTGGGGCCTATAGAAACAAATTTTACCTAGGAACATTCTGGTTTTGATTTTAAAATATAGATGTATACACAAAATGTATAAACAAAAACTGGGACAAAATGCATGATACATCAGCCAGCTTTTACTTTGATGTTTGTTACTTCATTATACCTTTTTTTTAAAAATTTTATTTATTTTATTTTACAATACCATTCAGTTCTACATATCAACCACGGGTTCCCCTATTCTTCATTATACTTTTATCTTTAAAATTTTTCTAAAATAATTGTCATACATTTTAAAATCTGAAAAAGGTGAATGTTTTTCAAAGGAATCTTCACGTAAAATAATAAAAGCAAAATTTTAAAAAAGGGAAGGATGGTTGGTGAGAAATTCAATTTGGTCAAGAGAATTTTAAACAGAATATTGAAAAAGAAAAGAAAAACCAAGCCAGTCCTGGTTGCACACGCCTTTAACCCCAGCACTTGAGAGGCAGAGGCAGGTGGAGCTCTGTGAGTTGGAGGCCAGCCTGGTCTACAGAGTGAGTTCCAGGACAGCTAAAGCTATGCAGGGAAACCCTGTCTTGAAAAAACAAAACAAGCAAACGAACAACAAAGAAAGCAAGAAAAGAAAAGAAAACCCGGTTAGTAATGGGCTCTGACCCGGTGTCAGGAGCCAAGCTGCTGCTTTACTGCATCGATTCAGCACTGTAAGAAAACCGAGCTTTAAGGGTTATGGTGTTGTTATCATTTCAAAGAAGAATCTGGGCTACCAGAGTAACTTGGTCAAGGCCACCCCGAGACAGATAAATGGACCGCCTCTTTCTGGGTACCAGACAGGTGTCAAGCAGCGTTAAAAGTCTATTAAACATCATTCCTTGTGTTAATAAAGTCTTTAAATTTCAATTGTAAAGGTTCCCTCTGATACCCATTTTATTGTAAATAAGTGAAGGCCTGGGAGCGGGGCGATTCTCTAATTAATTACCTTTATCCCACAGCTAACCACTCCTGGGGCACTTTGAGCCCGCTGTGCACACGCTGCCGCTGATCTTGCCACTGAAGGCGCAGCCGAATGGCTGTGACTGTTCCAAATGCCCCTTTCTGGGCTGCCAAGACTCACAGCCGAACTCCTCGGTGCGGCCTCCCCGGCTTGCAGCCTTAAACCCAGTCTCTCCATTGGTCATTTTCTCCTGAGTTGAGTAGTGTGAGCTGAGCTGGTACCAAAAGCCAAGCAGTTTTATCCCAGCCCAAGCCTCAGCAGTCACTCTGAGACCCTAGGGATAGGGCTCTGTCTCTGATCTGGGTAGAACTGGGCATTCACAAAAGCTTGTGATAGCAAAAACAAAACAAACCAAACCAAACCAAACCAAAATCTGTTCAAATGGCTTCAAACAATCCTGGTAGAGTTTTAGAAAGTAAACTCCGCATCTTGTCAGAGAAAGTTCTATTTCCCGTGTCTTTGCTCCATTTAAAAGCATGCCACATCTGTAAGTGATTCGTCTTTGTATAAAGTATGAGCCCTGGTCACAACTGTGTTTTGAAATCTTACAGCTGTGTTTTCTCCCACAGTGCTGGTGAGTCGTTATTTTATACCCCAAACTCCTTTTCTCTGTTACATCTATAGAAATACAAAAGTGGTAGAACGAGATGCCCAACCAGGATGTGGTTGGGGAAGACATGCCTGAACCAACACATATTGAGTTGCTTCTGTATTCCAGGTGTTGTTTTAGGTGCTTGAGACAGGGAGAGAGGGTCCTTGTCCCATAAGGTTTACACACAGGCTGGGGGTAGGGCGGGGACAATCAGACAAAATAGCCATTGAAGCATGCACATTAAATAATGAGTTGGGAAGAAGGACACAGAGTAGGAGAGAGGGTAAGGAGGGATTAGGTTGGCTCAAAGTCTGAAACTTTAAGGAAGTTGTTCAAGAAAGGCAGGTGGATTGCTCCTTGAAAGATACCTCAGGCAGAAGAGATAGCAAGTGTAAAGGCCCTGGGGCAGACATGTGCTTGCTGTGTCTGAGGAGCAAGCTGGACTGAGCAACTAGGGTAGGCCACTTGGTGCTGCTGACCAGTCCTCAGTGGCTGGCTGGGCACTCCAGTCTTCAGTAAGGAACTGCTGGATGGGTACAGAGGGCACCTGTACACCCTCGGACCAGTCTGCCACCTCTGGCTGAGCAGCAGTGAACTCAGGAGCTGGTGCAGTCCATTCGCCCTGGAATTCCTCCTTGGTCACAGCCTTCTCAGCAGCGGCCTCTTCTCAATCTCCTCTGGGTCTCTGTAGAAGTAAAGATCAGGCATAACTTCCCATGGGTACTCACGGGAGATAGTGCCACGCATGCGGAGTACTTCCCGGGCCAGCATCCACCACATCAGACCCACTGAGTGAGCTCCCTTATTGTTGCATGGGATGGCAATGTCCACATAGCGCAGAGGAGAGTCTGTGTTACACAGCGCAATGGTAGGCAGGTTGACATAAGACGCCTCTGTGAGGGGCTGGTGGTCAGCTCTGGGATCAGTCACCACTAGAAGCCGTGGCTCCCTGAAGGCTGCTTGGATCTGGTTAGTGAAGGTCCCAGGGGTGAAGCGGCCAGCCATCGGAGTGGCTCCAGTGGCGGCCCAAACTTCAGCACAGCTCCCTGCCCGGTCTTCCTGGAGGAGATGATGCTGACATCAGCAGGGTTCTCAATGGCAACAATAGCACGGGCTGCAAGCAGCAGCTTCTCCCAGGTCCTCTTCAGGTTTATGATGTAGATGCCATCACTTTTCCTTTTGTAGATGTACTGCTCCATCTGAAAGTCAAGGTTGGTGCTACCTAAGTGGGTTCCTGCAGCAAGGAATTTGAGGACAACCTCCTCCTTCATCTGCAGGACATCAAGGGCTCCGGACATTGTGTGAGTTTCCCTTTAAGTTACGACAGGAATCAAGAACAACGCTGTATGGACCCGTCCCGGAGTAGCGCAGAAAGGAGTACCAACCTCTTCAAGAATGCTGGCAGGGGGCTGGAATGATAACTCAGAGTCTAAGAGTGACTGCTGCTCTTTCAGAGGACTCGGGTTTCATTTCCAGCACCCACATCAGGCAGCTCACAACTACCTATAACTCCAGCTCCAGGGAACCTGATACCCTCTCTGGCCTCCAAAGGTACTGGTACTCATGTGTACACGCATGTGCATACACACACACAAAGATAAAATAATAAATCTTAACAGAAGAGATAGAGTACTTGCTTCATTTGTTAAAGAGTCTCTCCAAGCATTTTCACACCTTCTGAAGTATCAGTCAGTTCTGGGTGGTCTGTTGTCATAAATCTAGGCTGATTTCATATGCTACCTATTGTGAATAGAGCAGAAAAGAACATACATGTGCAAATATCTCTGCAGTAGGACACAAAGTCTTTTGGGGATATGCCCTGAAATGGTATAGCTAGTCCAATAGTAGTTACATTGTTAGCTTTTTGAAGAACTTCAGACTTGATCCACTCTGGCTCTACCAGTTTATACCCACCAATAGTGAAGGTTTGTCCTCCCCCACATCCTTGGTAGCATGCGCTGGCATTTATTCTCTCGATATTGGTCATTCTGATGTGGGTAAGGTGAAATCTCTAATTAGTGTTGGTTTTCATTCCTTAACAGCTAAGGATATTGAACATTTTAAAAATAGTTCTTAGCACATAGGGTTTCTTCTTTTGGGAACTTTTCAGTCCCATAGACCATTTTTAAAAGTTTATTTTAAATGTGTGTGTGTGTGTGTGTGTGTGTGTGTGTGTGTGTGTGTATGAATTTATGTTGTGTGTGGTATGTGATGGGGCCTGAAAAAAGGCATCAGATCCCTAGGAGCTGAAGTTATGGGCAATTGTCAATTGACTGACAAGGGTGTTGGGAACCAAATTCTGGTCCTCTGGAAGGGCAGGAAGGGTTCTTAACTGCTGAACCATCTCTCCGGCCCCCACCCCCAGACCATTTTTAATTAGGTTCTTTGTTTTCTTGATGTTAGCTTTTTGAGTTCTTTGTACATTCTAGACACTAATTCTCTGTCAGATGTATAGCTGGCCAAGAGTTTCTCCCATTCTGTAGGCTGGCATTTTATTTCATTAACAGTTTGTTTTGCTGTTCAAACATTTTTTATTTTACAAGATCCTATGTGTTAATTTTTGGCTTTATTTCCTGCGTGACAGGAGTCCTATTCAGAAAGTCCTCCTCTATGCCTGTATCTTTTTTTTTTTTTTTTTTTTTGGAAACTTTCGATTTCTTAAGGTTTATTTAAAAATTTCCATTTTCCTTTTATTTTAGAGATTGTGATATAGTTACATAATTTCTCCCTTCCTTTTCCTTCCTCAAAGACTCACATATACTCCTCCTGGCTCTCTTTCAAATTCATAGCCTCTCTTTCTTTTAATTATTGCTATATGCACATATGTATGTGTATATAAATGTGTATTCCCAAACATAATCAGATCAGTCTGAACAAAGATAAACTACACCTGTGTCTTGAAGTGTGATCCCTATTTTTTCCTCTATAAGTTTCAGAGCTTCATGACTGACATTTCAGATCTTTGTCCATTTGGAGCTGGGTTTTGTGTAGGGCATGAAATAAGGATCTAGCTTCATTCTTCTGGTTAGTTTTAGCTGTCATCCTTGACAAAACCTTGGCATGACCTGGACTCACCTTGGAAGCAAGGTTTTTTTTTTTTTTTTTTTTTTTTTTTAAGGATTTAATTATTTGATTTTATATGTATGAATGCTTTCCATGTATGCATACCACATGTATCTTGTGACCACATAGGTTAGAAGAGGATATCAGATTCCTTGCAACCATAGAAATAGATGGTTGGGAGCCACCGTGTGGATGCTGGGAACTGAACCTGGGTCTTCTGCAGGAGTAGCTAGTGCTATTATCCACAGAGTCATTTCTCTAGCCCCTGGGAAGAGAATCTTAATGGTGCATTAATTATATTTGTCAAGTTGATCAGTGAGAATGTCTTATCTTGATTGCTAATTAATATAGGAAGACACAGTTCATTGTAGGTGGCACTATCCCATAGACAGAGGGTCCTGAACAATAGGAGAGGAGAGAAAGCTAGCTGAGTATTATAAGCACGTTGCAAACAAATGGGTGAGCATATATGCATTCATTCTCTCTGTTTTTGACTGTGGAGGTGATGTGAACATCTGTTCAAACACCTGATGCTGTAACTTTCCTGATGTGATGGACTATAGTCTGAAGCTGTTAGCTAATACAAACTCTTTCTCCCCTAACCTGCTTTTGGTCTGAGTTTTATCACAGCAACAGAAATGAAACTAGAACAGAGACTGGTATGAGGAAGTGGAGTTGTTGCTGAGATAAACCTTACCGTGTGGCTTCTACCCCACTGGACTATTTTGTGGAAGTGCTTGGTATGTTGGGCTGGAGGAATCACAGAGAGCTAGAAGCAGAGCATAATAGGGTGTTTTTGTGGGAGCTTAAAAGAAAGAATGCTGAGAGGACAGTGGACAGTGGAGGCCTGGCTCATGAGGCTTTAGAGGGAACAAGGGCTATCAAGAATAGGAGCTATTCATGTGGTATTTTACAACCATCAGTGTGCCCCAGACAGTCTGGGACTGAGGAGGCAGCTGTTAAGAGATCAGCACTACTGAAATGAACTGCCCTGTACTTCTTTGGTATATAAGAGAGTGTATTCTCAGGGTTAGCACACAGGAGCAGATATAGCGCTAGTCAAAGAGGCTTGAGGTACATCTCCAGCTGGCAGCAGAACTTGACAACATAAGGCATGAAAGGGTCAAGGAGAGCAGCTGAGGGTCGGTGAGTTGTGTTAGGGTCAGAGTCCCTGCAGAGGAAACCTCAGTTGCAATGGACACGCTGGAATATTGGGGATGCCAGGGTTGTATGACATCCAGCAAGAAGAACTGCTGGTGTGGAATGGAGCTGTCCTTAGGAGGCAAGCTGTGAGTGCTACAGATGGCAGATCTGGGGAGGTAGGGCTGCCCAAATTCTTTGTGGCTGAGAAGTTTGCATTGTGAGAACTCACAATTAAGAGACTTTGGACTTTTAAAGAGACTTTTGAAGTGTTGGAATCTGTTAAGACTTTGGGGACCTTTTGGAGTTGGGCTGTATTTCATATTATGGTATTAATGTGGGATCTGGTAGGGCAAGGGGTGACAAGTTATGGTTTAAAGTGACATGTTTGTGTGTTAAGTTGAACCAACTGGGAAAAGAACTTCACTGAGGAATTACAGATCAAGTTGATTGTGGGTATGTCTTTGGGGGATAGTCTCGATTGTTAGTTGATTTCAGAAATTAAACTAGAATAATGCAGGTCTCAGTTTCCCAGCACTATTTGTTGAGATTTTTTTCTCCAATGTGTGTTTTTGGCATTTTTTTTGTTGTTCAAAAATAACATGGTTGTAGGTGTATGAACTTACATTTATGTCCTCAGTTCTATTCCATTGATATCTACCTACTTGTCTGTCTGTCTGTCTCTCTTCTTTTATGCCAGTACCATACCATGCTGTTTTTATTACTATAGCTCTGTAGAAAAACTTGAGATCAGGTAAGTTGTTGCACCTAGCAGAGTTTTTATTGTTTAAGATGCTTTGCTATCTAGTCTTATGTATTTCATATGAATTTAATGTTTTTTTCTATTTCTGTAAGAATCGCATTGGGATTTTGATGGGGATTGTATTAAATTGGTAGATTGCTTTTAGATATTGATTCTCCCAATCTATAAGCAAAGGAGGTCTTTCTATCTCTTAATGCCTTCTGAAGTTTGTATCATCAATGAATTAGTCTTCATTTTATAGTCTTTCACCATTGACTACATTTCCAAGGTTTGTTTTTGTTTTGCTTTGTTTCCCTGATTTCTTCTCAGTGTATTTGTTGTTAGTATACAGGAAGCTTCTGGATTTGGTGTGTTTATCTCATGCCATGCCACTTTGACGGAAAGTGTCATCAGCTCTAGGGGGATCCTGGCAGAGTCTTTGGGGTCTGTCATTGACAGACTCATGTATTCTGCACACAGGGATACTAGACTTCTTCCTGTCCTACTTGTTCCCTTCTCTAGCCAAAGCTTTAGCTTTAAGTGGAGATGAGTCCAATTAGTGTTGCCCATACATGCATGGATGTGGGGCCATCCACTGAGACTTAGCAACTATGAGCAGCCATGTCCACATCCATTTAATAGGTGGAGAGAGAGTGGACTTATTTCTGATCTTAACAGGAATGCTTTGGGTCTCTCTCCATTTATCATAATGGTGGCTTTATGTTAAATGTTGTGGACAGTCTTATTATGTTGTGATATGTTCCCTACTCTTTCCAGGGCTTTTATCATTAAGGGATGTTGGGTTTTGTTAAAGGCCTTACTGCAGCTGATGAGATGATCATATGATTCAGTCCTTGAGTCCATTTATGTGATGAATTTCATTTATTGATTTATGCATGTTATATTATCCTTACATTGCTGGAATGAAGCCCATTTGATAATGATGAAAGATCTTTTTTTTACATAACTTTAGATTTTATTTACAAATATTTTATTAAGAATTTTTTCATTGATGTTCATTAAGGAGATTTGCCTGCAATTTTCATTTTGTATGTCTTTATTGATATAATACTGACTTTATGAAAGGAATCTGTAGCTGGAGTTTTCTCCAGTCCCACCTGGGCCCACAGCTGCTCAGACCCAAATAAACACACAGACACTTATATTAATTAAAACTGTTTGGCCTAATGGCTCAGGATTCTTGCTAGCTAGATCTTATACTTAAATTAACCCATAATTCTTATTTATGTTTAGCCATGTGGCTTGGTACCTTTTCCCAGTTCTGCCTTCACATCTTGCTTTTCATTGTAGGGTGCCTGGCAGCATCTCCTGACTCAGCCTTCCTGTTCCCAGAATTCTCCTCTCTCTTTGTCCCACCTATACTTCCTGCCTGGCTACTGGCCAATCAGCACTTTATTTATTAACCAATTAGAGCAACACATTCACAGCATACAGATATCCACAGCAGGAATCAGGAGGTGTTCATTTTCTACTTTGTAGAATAATTTGAGAAGCTGTTAGACACTAAATTAACTTGTAATCCCCACCTGCCCAAAGACCAGGTAACTTCCTGGGATTCTGGGAGTTGTAGTTCTTGAAAAATAACAACAAAGCCTCATGGGAAGTACAGTGGCCTGAGGTTTTTGCCTATATAAGCCATGCCAACATGTGTCTCAGGGTCATACATCTGGAAAGTTTCCAGGTAGTGGCCCTGATCAAATTCCATCTTATCAGTATTTAATATTTTAATAAAAATTTGCTTAAATTTAGCCAGAATGGTGGAACTGGTTTTTCTCCCATGAATTTCAGGATTAACAAAACATTACTATTATTTCTTCTTTAAAGATCTAAAAAAAATCTGACATCGATCCATTAGGCTCTGGAGGTCATAGGAAAACTTTCAGGGCATTGGTTCTGTCCTTCATATGTGTGTCCCAAGGATCAGATTCAGGTCCTTAGGCTCAGTGACAATTGTTTTCACCTACTGAGGCATCTGTCTGGCCCTCCACTGAATTCTTGGTCTTCAGCTTCCTCTAAGTCCTTTCATGGGAGTCATTATTATGGATTGGTCATTTGGGGGAAGTGTGGTGGTTTGAAAGAAAATGCCCCCCAAAGGGAGTGGTACTATTAGGAGGTGAGGCCTTGTTGGAGTAGGTGTGATCTTGTTGGAGGAAGTGTGTCACTGTGGGGCTGGGTCTTTTTTCTCAAGCTTCCCTCAGTGTGATAGTCATTCGACTTCCTATTGCCTGCAAGATGTAGTGTTCTCAGCTCCAGTACCACGTCTGCCTGCATACCGCCATGCTCTCTGTCATGACGATAATCAACCGAACCTCTGAAACTATTAGTGAGCCATCTCAATTAAATGTCTTCCTTTATTAGAGTTGCCATGGTCCTAGTGTCTCTTCACAGCAATTAAAAACCCTAACTAAGACAGGAGGAAACATGATTTTTTTCGTGTTGCTTGTGTTCTTACATTCAGACTTGCCTGTCTTGTTAAATTGCTGGTTAAGATTGATTTTCTAATTTTTTTCTTTTGGCTTCAGGTCACTTTTCTTCTTTCAAGGAAGTGTTCAGGGGTGACTAGGTTGTAGTAGTGTTGTGGTAGTTTTTTTTTCTCTGTTAGATGGTTGTTCAAGATATTGGACTCTATCCCCACTTCTACTAAGGGTTGACTACTATCTGTAGCACCAGTCAATGTCCAGTGGTGGACCCACCATGATAACAGAATGGTGTGTTACACTCTGTGTAACAAATAGCTGTTAATTGCCAGTTGTTTTGGTGAGCAAAGGAACCCTGCTAATACTGTGCACACTAATGTACCTGCTATCATGATATGAGTGTAAAGAACCTGAAAAGAAGTGAGGAACCACAGTGGAAAAAGTGATTAGTATTGAGAGCAAGTAGAGGAGGGACATACATAGGAATAGGGAATAACAGAGACAAAGAAAAATAGGAGGAGGAGATGCCAGAGTTTTGGTTAACAGAATAAAAATATGGGGGTAAAGATACAAACTCAGATGTCAATTCAGCCTTTGGATTTTGAGAGAGATAACTGTAAGAGAAGACAGATGGAGAAAAGAAGAGAGGGAAAATGAAGAGGAGGGACATGAACAGTAGGTAAAAGTTTTAGTCTGTTACATTGACCTTGGGCATTATATAGATAAAGAATGTCTGTGTGTGAGGTGGTGGAGGTGCGTTGGGGGCGGGGGAGCAGCTAATGGGGACATAAGAAATGAAATTGCTGGCCTGTGTTGTTCTGTCCCTGCCACTGAGGATAATCTGTGTTTTCTTCCTATATCTTCTCCATAATGTACATATTTGATTTTTAAAATACTTTAAATTTATTCTTTGAAATTTATATACATCTATCCAATGTATTTCGATCATATTCATCCATGACTACCTCCCCCAACTCTTCTGAGTGTCCCTCACCCTGTTGTCTTCCAAACTTCATATCCTCTATTTGTTGTTGTTGTTATTGATAGTCCCCAGAGTCCAGTTAGTGCTGCCCATATGTGTGTGGATGTGGGGCTATCCACCGAGGCTTAGATAACCTAAGCTCTCTCTCTCTCCCTCAGCAGCCATGTACTGTCAATAGTTCCTCCATCAAAGCTGGGACCTCAGGAGCCCTTCACCCTTTCATGCTGGAATTTTGACTGGCTTGATATTATGTAGGTCTTGTGCAGGTAACCACAGTTGTTATGAGGTGATGTGTGTAGCTGCCATGTGATGTACAAAAGTCAATATTTCATAACACTCCTTTTCATATGCTAGCTCTTACATTCTTCTACCAATTTTTCCTTAATTTTCCCTGAGCCTTGGATGGGGGAGGCTGATGATTTAGAGTAAATTCTTATAAACACAGTCTCTTGTTTTCTGGATCTTTTTGTTGTTGTTGTTTTGTTTTATTTTGAGGAGGTTGGGGGGTTGTTTTTAGAGACAGGGTTTCTCTGCATAGCCCTGGCTGTTCTCAATCTGTAGACCAGGCTGGCCTCAAACTCAGAACTCAGATCTGCCTACCTCTACTTATAGAGTGCTGGGATTTAAGGCATGTGCCACCACTGCCTGGTTCCTAGAGGTCTTTAAGTTGTGTTTTCAGTCAACTGTTGGAAGCTGCTGAGTCTTGCTTTTTACAAAAGGAATGAAATCTTGGGGCTGGAGAGATGGCTCAGCATTTAAGAGTACTTGCTGTTCTTATTGAGGACCAAAGTTGAGTTGCCAGCAATCACATCCTGCAGCTCACAACTGGTGATAACTCGAGCCCCTTTCTAGGGGGATTTGATGCCCTCTTCCAGTACCTGTGAGCAACTGTGTATTAAATCTTGTGGGTAAATGCGAAAGCATTTACTATGCAATCCAAGTTCTATTCCCAGCACCCAAATAAAAGTGGAAGGAGAGAACTGACTCCAGAAAGTTGTCCTTTGACCTCCATATGCACACAATAGTGCAGATGCTCTCACACTCACATGCATACACACACTTACATGCATACACACACTCACATGTAGTTGGAAGGTTTCTCTGGTCCTGCCAGGCCCCTGCAGTCCCTTGGCCTGCTTATAAAATAATCACTCAGAAGCTCATATTAATACTGCTTGGTCATTAGCTCAAGCTTATTACTGACTAGCTCTTACACTTAAATTAACCCATAATTCTTACCTATGTTTAGCAACGTGGCTTGGTACCTTTTCTCAGTTCTGCCTTGACATTTTGCTTCCTTTGCTTCCGGCTGGTGACTCCTGACTCAGCCCTTCCTCTTCCCAGAATGCTCCTCATCTGCTTACCCTGCCTATATTTCCTGCCTGGCTACTGGCCAATCAGTATCTCATTTATTAACCAACCAGAGCAACACATATTCATAGCACACAGAACGATATCCCACAGCACTCACACATTCACAAAGTTTTTAATAAGAAAGAATTAAACCCTGGGGCTGTAGAAACATCTCATTTGGCTTAAATCCTTGTCTTATAAGTGTGAGAAACAGAGTTCAATCCTCAAAATCAACTTTAAACCCAAACCAAAATGAAACCAAATCAAACAAAAGAACAAGGCTTGGTGGTATATGCTCATAGTCCAGGTACCAGGGAGAGAGAGACACACACAGACAGATCCTTGGGGTTTATTGGCCAGCCTAGCCTACTAAGTGAGTTCTAGTGCAGTGAAAAACCCTATATTTAAAAAAAAGGTGCATGTCACCTGAGGAAATGACCCCTGAGGTTGTCATCTTACCTTCACACACACACACACACACACACACACACACACACACACACACACACACAATTGCACACAGACATACAAAATCAAATCTTGGTTGAATATTTCATGCTGCAGTACACTGAACATCCTCACTGTTTTTCAGAGTAGATTAATATTCTGACTTTATGGTCATCAATGCTGAGAACACCAATTCATGCAAATATATAGGACCAGTAGCTGAAGTATGTCTAGGGCCATTTAAAAAATTGTCAGAAAGTCTGTTCTAATCACAAAGCAAAATTTGCTTTTAGACACTTAGGTTAGTGACTCAAAAATCACACTTGAAAAATGAAACATTATATCACAATCCAATCCAAAGATGTCTTAACTTGATACTTACACGCTAAAGACTGACAGTAGGAAAACACAGAGGGACCAGCCTTCCGCAGGTCAGAGAGACTGGAAGGGAGATGCAGAGTCGGCAAGAAAAAACAGACTTCTTTTCTGAGGTATAAACGTTTTCTTTTTTTAAAAAAAAATTCACACACCCTTTTTATATTCCCCACACCAAGTTCATTACAAAGAGAAGGATTTTTCCCATAACCAAAAGTTACAGTTACTACATAATCACCATAAAAACATATTTTTTTCTGGAACAAGTCAATCCCAATACATTTCTTAACTACATCTGTATTCACATTCTGAGAAACCCACACTTAATTAAACATTCATCTTTTAGACTTTCCACAACACCAAGAGCCTTTCAGCCATAACTGTTTACATAGGCAGTAGTTTTTATAATTGCCAGAAAAACAGGTTACTAGTTTCACTTTTTATAATTTAAAGTACTGTCCAATTACCTTAACTAACCATCCAATTCCTCGTTTTTTTTAGTTACATGAAGTTGTTATTGAAAGCTTTATTTTAGCTATGATGCACACTGAAACCTGTGAACACATTGCCCAACATCAAGGTTAAAAGAATTTGAGCCAGCCTGTGTTCCTTTGAATCCTAAATGGTCTTATAATCAAAATCCAGAGCCAGATATTGGGGTAAATGCTGAAAGATCAGAGAGACAAAGGAACAAGCCACAGTCCCTTATCACCTCACCAGCTCCTCAGCCAATCCTGTCTCCACGAATCCTCAGACTCAATGCTTCTTGAGTCCTCAGCCGAAAAGACTCTAGTTCCTGTCTCCTCATGTCTTATATGCCTTTCTCCACCCAGCCATTTCACTTCCTTCCTAGTGTTGAGATTAATTGCATGCGCTTCCCAAATACTGATAGCAAAGGCATGAGATCTCAAGTGCTGGGATTAAAGGTGTATGCCATTACTGCCTGGCTCTGTTTCCTCTGTTAGACTGAATCAATCTTATGTAGTCCAGGGTGGCTTTGAACTCACAGAGATCCAAAGGAATCTCTGCCTTCTGAGTGCTAGGATTAAAGGTATGTGCCACCACTACCTGGATTCTATGTTTAATCCTCTGATCTTCAGGCAAATTTTATTTCTTAGATTACAAATATCACCACAAGCCTGGATCTTGGGACTCAATTGTTTTCTTTTATCATTAACCTAAACCACAGTCTATATATCTCCTCAAAAGAAACTCATAAGTCCTGGCCGTGTGACACTTCCTTATTTCTATTTTCTACCCTTTGCAGGCCCTGCTTTATCAGGGGCAGGGGAAACACTATATCCCACCTTTACCTAAATAAACTTTCCCACTAAACTAACCTCTATTATAATTCCTTACTATATTTATTAAAAACCCTCAATCATCAAAATTCTATTTAAACTAACACTACTATTGTATAAAATCATTGCCTCAGTTAAATAGTACAGTCTAAGAGGAAATCATCATAATAATCCACAGGTAAAAATGCCCAGGAGAACGGATATTTCCATGAAATAATCATGCTACATTAAAGGCAGTGGGGATCTCCCTACACCTCACACCATGTCAGATACCAGATCAAAATGGCAGTGGCAAATGTGTAAAAGCACAGCAGTAGCAAGAGACATTTTGGAGCTGAAGCCCTTCGGGCCTTGTGTATTCAAAATTCACCCATCAGAGCTTTGCTTCCTGGTGAACTGATCCCCTTAAGTAAATTGCCGACTGCTGCTCCTCTGACCTGGCCACCAGCAGGAAAATTTGGAAGTCTTTGCTTTCTGTCATTGATCCACTGTGTTTCTATAAGATCCAAAACCATTCTACGTGCAGTTAAAAACAATAACTGCAATTCATAGCATGCTGTGGGATGGTCTGTATGTCAAATGTGTTGCTCTGATTGGTCAATAAATAAAACACTGATTGGCCAGTGGCCAGGCAGGAAGTATAGGCAGGACTAACAGACAGGAGAATTGAGAGAACAGGAAGGCGGAGGGAGATACTGCCAGCCGTCGCCATGACAAGCAGCATGTGAAGATGCCGATAAGCCACGAGCCACATGGCAAGGTATAGATTTATAGAAATGGATTAACTTAAGATATAAGAACAGTTATCAAGAAGCCTGCTATGGCCATACAGTTTGTAAGCAACGTAAGTCTCTGTGTTTACTTGGTTGGGTCTGAGCAGCTGTGGGACTGGCAGGTGACAGAGATTTGTGGTGACAGAGATTTGTCCTGACTGTGGGCCAGGCAGGAAAACTCAAGCTACAATAGCATACAGTAGTCAAGGTGTTTCAATAGCATTGGCCGTGTGAGGTGTGAAGTCACCCATGTATGTGCACAGGAAATGTGTTCTGAACCAGGGCTGTGGTAAAGTCACAACCAACACTGGTAAGTGCTGCTGATAACTTGCTGGATTCATTATGTGTTTTATTTTCAATCAATCTTTGCTTCTTGCATGTTCAAAAGGCCCCTGGCTTCAATACAGTGTTTTTCACATAGTGATTTTGATCTTCACCCTAACCCACCTCCCCCTCTGGTCTGTGGGACTTTTCTAGAAGAAATATCATAAAAAGGAGGTATAGTTCACCTTGAATTGAAGGAAAAATGATTGTTTCACCCTAAAAATATGCTACCTAACTCATAAATATTCATGAAAATGTCTTAAAAACCTGCTGTGGAACAATCCTTTCCTACACTATGGATATGTATTACTCTTACTGGTCATGGGAAGGAAGTTAGATGGGAAAGCCAAACTAAGAATGATGGGAAGAAGGAGGGTGGAGTCAGGGGAGTTGAGAGAGATGCCAGCTAGCCACCCAGGAAACAAGAAATGCTAGAGGACAGGTAAAGCCATGAGCCACGTAGCAATACATATATTAATAGAAATGGATTAATTTAAATGTAAGAGTTAGCTAGTAACAAGCCTGAGCTATCCACCAAGTACTGATAAGCAAAATTAAGCCTCTGAGCTGGTTTTTTGGAATGAGGTGGTGGGGAGAGGAACTGTCCATTTACAAAAATGCACAACGTACAACCCACTACATTGCTACCCACTGTCTTGACAGCTCATGCCCACTTTGGTCTCTCTGGAGTGTTTGCTTTGCTTAATAAACTTCTGCTTAAACTGTCTGTGTTCCTTGACTGGGTTTTTTACTTCTAGAAGACAAGAGCCAAGGAGAGACCATCCACCAGCACAGTAGTGTCTGTATATTACTGATAGGCTCTAATAGTAAAAAGAGAAATATGCTCTTAGAAAGCCATCTGTGGTTGCTACTACTATGTCTGTCCTCTGTGAATATCCCTCCTGGTAATGTACATGGGGTATTTATGACTTGGATCAGGCAGTGTTGTATTGCCTAGACTGTGTCTGTTAGCACTCTTGGTCAGAATTATTAAGATGTTTAATGGGCTCCTAGTGATCGTGGGTGTGCGGTGCTGCTTCCTGGCCCAGGTTCGACTGGATCTGGAGGCGGCCGCCGCTTCGTCCATGAAAACGGTAGGGTTCGGGTGTCCACTTTTCTCAAATAAAATGGTTTAACTTAAAAAAAAAAAAGATGTTTAATGGACAAAAAGGAATAAATGTCTTCCAGTCCTCCTCCCCCTCCCCTTTTTTGTTTTGTTTTGTTTTTGAGACAGGGTTTCTCTGTGTAGTCCTGCCTGTCCTGGAACTCACTCTGTAGACCACGCTGGCCTCAAACTCACAGAGATCCACCTGCCTCTGCCTGCTGAGTGCTGGGATTAAAGGCGTGCGCCACCACTGCCCGGCCTACACCACCACTGCCTGGCATGTCTTCCAGTCTTTAAGTGTGGAGACTGGGGGCTGATTGCAAAAACTTCTGAGGACCTTTTATTTCTAATGCTCCCAGCCTTGCTCTTGGCTCCTGGTCTAAGCTTTCTTTGGGGCTCTGCCTTTAAGCCTTGCGGTCTGTATTCTTTCTGGGTGGGCTTTACAGTGTGGGAGTGGAGTATACTCAAAGCACCAGTGGTCAGAAGCTATACATCCTGTGGGCTGCTCAGTCAGGAATTTTCTAAGAGAACCTGTTCCTGGTCTGGTGGCTAGATGGAATCCCCAGGGTCTGACGTACAAAAGAATAATGCAGCTTCACTAGGCCGGCTTCATCCTCCCAAGGGATGTCCTCATTGGAAGTTTTCTTTCTCAAGTTGTTCATTTGGGTCCTTCTTGGGTGCAGGATACATGCCAAGGAAGACCCAGATGGCCTTTGGACTTCCTTGGCTTCCAAGGGCCCTTAATAGCCCAAGACCAAGAAAGTATGAGACAGAAAGCTTGTAGGACACGGCCAAGGCCACCAGAGCAGCTCGTGGAGACTACAAAGACCTGGGAGGGAGATTTGCTTAGAGAGGGAGCGAGAACTCATTTCTCAGGGGTGAGTCCAGAGGCTTGGGGACAGGGGAAATTGGGAGCTGCTGCTGCCACAGCTGCTGAGGTAGGGAACAAGGAGTGGCCAGAGACTAGGGGAGGAGAATGAGGAGGGGGAGAAGAGGAAGAGGAAGAGGGAGAAGCAAGGAGGGGGTGAAGAAAACGGAAAGGGAAGAGGAGGCAGAAATGGAGAGCAGGCTGGGATGCTGGGACTCACAGCAGTGTACTGAGAAAACACGGAAATCTATGAAGAGTGAATGATCAATTAAAGAAGAAAAGAAACTGGGAGTTGATGAGATGGCTCAGAGGATAAGGGCAGTTGTTGTGCAAGCCTGGCGACTTGAGTTTGTTCCTCAGAAACCACATGAAGGTGCGAGGTGTGAGGAGAGAACCTACTGTATCACCTCATTCTCCCGTCTCTGCACATGGCTGAGGCTCGTAATCCCATCCCACGCAGCACACACACACACACATACACAATAATAATAAGTAAAAATATCCAAGCCTGCTATGCCGGCTCTAGGGAGGCTGAAGAGGCATTAGAATTGTGAGTTCAAGGCTAATCTGGGCTACATAGAGAGACATTGTCTTTAAAAAAAAAAATCATCTGTGTTACACCATACTGCAAAAAAAGTCGTTTGTCTTTTAACAAATCTAACAGGAGAAAATTAGAAGTAAAGAGATCGTGAATGTCAGGAGAGACGTGGGGAGACAAGCACACTGAAGTTCGCATTTTGCCTGGAGGATGTGCAGATTCTTTCCCCCTCAAAATTCTACGTTGATGCATCTTGCCACAGTCGCTGGGGTCATTAAAGCAGCCTGGCCTTGCATTTGCTAAATCCTGGTAGAGACCGGCGAGGGAGGGCAGCGTGGGAGGGAAACCAACCAATAGCGGGGCGGCAGATTTCGCCTTTTTGGAGGGTTTTCCTGGAGACAAGGCATCCAATGTCCTAAGATTCCCTTGAGCTCAGTGTGGTTCCAACGCCACTTCAGGCAAAGGATTTGAACCGCCCCTTACTCACAGCAGGGGGGCTGCACCAAAACCTGATTTAACAGGTCCAGATTTACTCATGCGCACTGAGTACCTTTGAGATCGATCCCATAGGGTCGGTCTGAAGTGCGCAAGCGCACTTGCGGTTATCGACCTTGGCTAGTCCACAGCGTCGGGTTGTCAGACAGAGCATCCAGCTCATAGCGGTGGCGCTGTCTGGACCTGATGCTTGCCCTACGGGAAGGGGCGGGGGAGAAGATCCTAGGCTTCTGAAGTCAAAGCCATCCTCCTCCAGCCGGAGCCCGCCCTGTCAGTGTGACAGTGGGGGGGCCTCTCCCCTCGCCCACACACCCCAAACGCTACACAGCCTTCGGAAAACGACACGAGGCTGCGAGCTTGGGTGACGTCGCCATAGTGCGGCGCAGGCTCAGCTTTGGCAGCAATGACCCATAAAAGAGGTAGAAGGTTTCCGAACCTATGAGGGAGGAGTTAGGAAGGGGGCAGTCAGGAAAAGGGTTGTGAGAAGAAAGATTGTGTTCCCTTAAAGAAGAAAATAACATTCTTACCAGGGAGGGAGATAATATTTCTACACTGTAGTGGGTTTAACAAACAAGCCTGGGGAAGACGATTATAAAAATATCATATGTTTCTCTGTCAAATAACGCAAACAATAATCATGTTTTTCTGTTGCTAAATTTAATTCTTTGCTAGTCCTTTTTGTTAATATTCCTTTCTAAGTCAAACTGAATCTCGCTCGTACAAAACGATTGTATTTTAAGTGGCTGGCACACTTTGTGAGTAGGAGAAATGAATCACAAATGTAGAGACTATAAAAAGACAATAGTAAATATTCTTTGTATTTTATAGAATTAATGCTTGCTTTAAAAATATGCTTTTTATTTCGTGGGCACTAGAGTACCTCTAAGGAAAAGTCTAGTTTTTATTTTAAAAAATCAAAATATAATTTTATTTAAAAAATACAAAAGTCAAAGTGATACATTACAAAATAAGTGGAAAATATACAAATTAAAGTGAAAATCATGAAGCTGTGGGTAGGGAAAGGCTTTCCTCAAGAAGAAGTTATTAAGAAAGAGCAGAGGGTGAGGAAGAGGAGGTCTTTTGACAGTGTGTTCTCAGAAGCCCCTGTTTTCTGATTTTGTAGAAGATGAATGATTACTGTGTTTGTACATTTAGATATGGTATAAACATTTGTGTCAGAACAGGTCCAAGAAAAAACCTGTGTGAGGAGATTTCTGAGAGCTCGTGAGAAAACTCCAAGTAAACAAGACTAGAGTCTTGTAACATCTGTTCCTCCATAACAGGCGTTGTTCTTGGAATGTGCTTTCTTGACCCTCCCGGGTGTAGTAAACAGGAGTGGGTTTACTCCAGATTACCCACCATCTTACCCATTATTATTCAGAGTGATGTTTCCACACCTGAGTTGTCCTCTTTCGTGTATACAGCCTAAACCCATGTGCCCTTGCCCTTGTGACTGTATGCAGCTTGGACTCAAGTGGACTTTGCTCCTATGAGGTTGCCTAACCCTCAGAATAACCTCAATATACATTGTCTGAGGCCTGGAATAAAGATGGCTATTGCAGAAGACTTTAGTCCTCCTCATTTTTAGGCCACACATATCTAGCTTCATGCCACCACTAGAGCAGTAACACACTTGGAAGACGTTTGGAAATAGTGCTATTTGTTTATAGGTCACAGAACAAGGACACACCACAGCTGACTTTATTGACCTCTCTCTGTCCTCTGATTCAGACTCAGAGGACTGTGAGCCTCCTAATTCAGAGAGTATTTTGCCCCTAATTGACCAACTTAGAACAATAGTGTGTGTGTGTGTGTGTGTGTGTGTGTGTGTGTGTGTGTGTGTGTGTGTGAGGTTTTTGGTTTTTTGTCACCATGACACAAACTAAGGTTATCAGGAAAGAGGCATCTCACCTGAGAAGACACCTCCACCAGACTAGCCTGGAGGCATGTCTCTGGGGCATTTGTTTGACTAATGGATGTGGAAGGGTCCAGATCATCTCTGGGCACTTGCCCCTAGGATGAATAAGAAAGCAGGCTCTGCTTCAGGTTTTTTGTTTGTTTGTTTGTTTGTTTTTTGCACAGGGTCTCTCTATGTAGCCCCGGTTGTCCTAGAACTCACTCTGCACACCAAGCTGGCCGGGAACTCACAGAAATCCTCCTGCTTCTGCCTCTTGGTGCAAGGATTAACTTGCACCACAACTGGCCTCAAGTTCCTTTTGACCATGGTGTTTAGCACAACATTAGAAAGCAAACTATGACAGATTGTGGTGATATTTTGTTTGTACTCTTAGCAAATAAAGGTTGCCTGATGCTCTTTCAGGCTGAGGAGTTGGTGAGGTCAGAAGTGGCTGTGGCTTGCTCTGCTTCTCTGATCTTTCAGCTTTTACCCTGATATCTAGCTCTGGGCTTTTATTATAAGACCATTTAGAATTTGTGCAACAACAGATGGATTGTAGATGTCTGACAATAACATGAGGATAAGGTCTTTGAATGTGTGCTATAGAATATGCACACATGCTCAGCACTGCATCGCAGTTCACTAGTGGTTAGACCTGCTTACATCACTAACATGGTGGATAGCACCACACAGGAGAACTGCTGTACCTCGGTTTGGAGCCGTTACATCTGCATTGCACTTTTCTCCATGTGTGACCCTGGGGCTGTGATCATCTTCTGCTGCACTCTCAGGCATGTGGGGGCCGCTCAGTCTTCTTGGTAACTGTTTTCTTGTACCTCTACCCTGATTAGGTATAGGCTTGTACCTGGAACACAGCTAGGGCATTTGAAGACTTTTCTTGCCACCCCACCCCCGAAGCCATATGATCCACTTACTGAGACCCAGATGATATACTTACAACGTTGGAGTTGCGAAGAGCAGGCCCTGCATCTCCCCTGGGCAACCCAGTAGAGCTGACCTCTCTGATGGAGCACAGGTGAGCCAACCCTGAGAAAGTAAGCTTGAGAGATCTGGCCCTGCCCCTCATCTGCCACAGGGTGGTGAGAGGTGACCCTCTCCACCCCAGGCCCCACCCCTCACCACCTGTAGCTACAGCTTGAGGTCATGAGAACATGTGAACTGGCCTGACACCTCACCGGCTGCAGCACAGCACAGGTGCAGACGCAACACCTGCCTTTTCCAAAAGTGAGCTAGTCACTCATGTGCAGACAGTTCCTGTCGTTTCTGTAATATTCCTTTGATATAGTTGATGTCTTTCTAACTAGTATCACACTACTTTGATTATCATGGGTATGTATTTGAAATTACTCCTCTTGTTCACTTTTTAGGGCTATTTTACAGTTCTTTTTAAATAATATTTTATTTTATTTTATTTTATTTTTTGTGCATTGGTGTTTTGCCTGCATGTACGTCTGTGTGGGGATGTCAGATACTCTGGAATTGGAGTTACAGACAGTTGTGGACTGCCATGTGGTTGCTGGGAATTGAACCCAGGTCCTCTGGAAGTATAGCCAGTGCTCTTACCTGCTGAGCCATCTCTCCAGCCCCTATTTGACAGTCCCTGGACATGTTCATGTTTGTGTTAATTTTACAGAAGGATCTCTGATGATCATATCCTAGCCCTGGCTGATGTCAGTCAAGTGCCCTGCCACTGACCTCAAATGGCAGATTTCCTTGGGAGTTTTGGAACTATTATAATAATAATAATTTAAATGTTTTATAAGAACAAATGAAACACACTGTAAATATAGCTTCTATGGAGGTATGTTAATTTTTTTTCATTTTTTTTTTGTCTGACGAAGTCTCACTGTGTAGCTTTGGCAGACCTGAAACTCTCTATGTTGACCAAGTTGGCCTCAAACTCACAGAGCTCCATGTGCAAGGATGGAGAGTGAGAGGTAGCCCCTGGCCTCTGACTCACTTCAGTGAGGTGGCCTCTGACTCACTTCAGACACAAGTCACTGGAAGAGGCTATTATGGGATGTGCATAGAACACAGACACCTATTACCTATTAATCTATTTTTTTCATAACTAGTTCTTATCCCAGAGAAATCCAGCCTTCAGATGATCTTGTTCATAAAATCATTACACTGCACTAAAGGTGACTTTTCTGTTGCTGTCTTCTGCTGTGTGCTTTTCCTCCACATGGGGGCAGTGGTGAGGCTCATGAGCCCTTAGAGAGCTGGGAAGTGGGGAGGAGCTGCTGAAGGCTCCAGGCCTCTTGTCTGGATCTCTCTGGAGTATCTTTCTCATGCTGGAAAACTTTCAGTATAAAAGAAGTGACTTCAGCAACTCCTTGGTGCACAGACCTGAAGGAGTCTGTAACAGAAACCATGAAAACAGGGGTAAAGGAAGAATTAAAACAATTGCACTTTATTTCGTCAAAGCACACACGATTTTAAATCACTATAAAACTGCCCCACTCTATAATTCCATGTGAAGTTCCAACACACACAGAAGATGTTGTGCTCACATTTCACACAGAACAGGCAAAAAGTAGCCTGGAAGCAAGGCACCATGGTTAGGGCTTATGGCGTCCAGTCAGTATGCTCATTATGCACAGCACTGTCCCCAGGCAGGCCACACGGGTTCTGTGAGAGGGTACATGGAGACAGACCATCCTGGAGGGTGGGAGGCATAAGCCCCTTATTTGACAGTAACCAGGTGAATGCATGGGAGTGGTACAAGAAATACACATATTTGAGACTGGCTTTGGTTTGCTGGAGTCCTAGTGGCTAGGGTCATGTGATTATAGGTCAGGCTGCCCAGGTGTCCTTCAATGGGGTTTTTGCTTTAGTTTCAGGCTCCTTATACTGGGTAGCAGTACCATTTCAGGGTCTGATGAGGACACATACACTGGGTAGCAGTACCATTCCAGGGTCTGATGAGGACACATACACTGGGTAGCAGTACCATTTCAGGGTCTGATGAGGACACATTGCAATGTCATGAGATCCCTCCTTCCCTGAGACACCTCCACCATTGCCCATATTTAGGACAGATATTGAACAGAGGAATGGCAAGGATTTTCAGAGGTGTTTCAAGCTATTGATGACGTTTAAACCATCCTGAATTTTTGAAGGAATGTTTAACTCAATGTTGGGGATAGTCTGGAAGTGACAATGTTATTTATATTTCCTCCTGTGTCTATGGTTATGACCTGGAAATAAGCCAACCTCACTCAGCATGCTTTTGTGGCTCTCCTCAATACGATTCCATTGATGGCTACCACCAATGGGTGTCCACTTGTATTCCCTTGGCAGTTAAGGTGCTTGTCTCCTGCCTGAGGCCAATCAGGTTGTGCAGGACATCTAGGGCTCACAGATATGCTCATTATAGCTTCCCAGGAATGAGGGGCTTCACCCATCAGTCACTATGACATTTTTCATGGGTAAAGAGCACAGAAGTCTCCATTCTCTTGAGCCAAGTGTCCACACTTTAGAGTCCACATCACAGCATGGGAGTTGAGCTCCAGTAAGGTATGTGGAGGGTGAGATGCGGCGGGGGACCCAGTTGTGCAGGAAGTCAGCTGAGAGACTCCCCCATGCTGACTGGGTTAGGATCTGGATTCCTGGTGAAACAGGTATGCAGCATAACACAGCAGGGCCAGTGGACGGACTGTGACAAGATGTGACAGGAAATACAAGATGGTGAAGATCTGTGTGTGTCCATACACAAACAGAATAGAAACTGCTCTTACAGGCTACAGTTTAATTGTATATGGAAAATAGTAAGCCTCCATGAGATCCCATTAGAGCTCATAAGGGACCGCCAAAGCATAAATGAATTATGGATAAAAACTGTACCTTGGATCTTCATCAATGAGAGGGCTGTAACTGAAATTAACCAAAATTGTTATCAGTTAAACAAACAAAATGTTGTATTTAAATTATACACAGGAAACATTAGAGTATTTCCAAAATAAACTTAGGACTACATGAAGTGTGTTAAAGAGACACTGTATTACACTGTTCACGCGATGAAAGTCTCAACTCTCTCCAAGTATTGGCTTTGTGGGCGTCATCGTGGGTGGACCATGTACTTGCAAGAAGCAAATAAGGAAAACGGTGTCTTGGCTCTCAGCTTCAGAGGCCTCTGGTCATTTGGCCGGAAGGAAAGAAGCTTGACCCAGGACAGCCAGGGTCAGGACCAACAGGCCAGTTAACCATGCCCTGGCTCTCAGCTTCAGAGGCCTCAGCCCATCATGACAAAGTGGTCAAGGTGAAGTTGAGCTGTTCACACCCCACTTGGTCCGGAAGTAGAAGAGAATAGGGTGCTTGGCTGGCTTTGTTCTGTGATTCTGTCCACACCCCAGACCAAGGGATGGTGCTGTGCATTTCCAGTGTGTGTGTGTGTGTGTGTGTGTGTGTGTGTGTGTGTGTGTGCGTGCGCGCGCGCCCTTCGTGAGGGGTGGGGCAAATTCATGTATTTTTTTTTAAACGAAACTTACATATACATTGCTCACAAAGTCCCCATGTTTCCTTAGATTTCCTTACTAGGACATGACTTATTGTTTTTCCAAGCGGTTTAACCATTTTATATTCACCAGCACATATGAAGGATGGAATAGTCCCTTGCCTTGGTTCTATATATTTTAACAACAACAAATTCTTCTTCTTCTTCTTCTTCTTCTCCTCCTCCTCCTTCTTTTTTTGCTTTTTTGAGACACAGTTTCTCTGTGTATTCCCGGCTGTCCTGGAACTCACTCTGTAGACCAGGCTGGCCTTGAACTCACAGAGATCTGCATGCCTCTGCCTCCTGGGTGCTGGGATTAAAGGCCTGAGCGCCTCCCCCCCCCCAGCTTTTAACTTCCCATTCTAATATGTGTGTGTTGCCTGAATTTATGGGCTTCTGAGGATTTCTCTAAAGCAGGATTATGACTGGTGTCTTTCCACCTGCTTATTTCCCGTTTTTCTATGTTTGCTGAAACATCCTTTCAACTTCTTTGCTATTTACAATTATGTTGTTTGCTTTTGCTTAGGGTTAAGAGTTTGTTATAGATTCTGGATGGCACAATTTTTTTCTGAGTCTTTGGCTTAGGTTCGCATGCTCTTCAATACTATTGCATGAAAAACCGCATGAATTCTTTGAGAATTTAATACAATGTCATTCTTCATATTCACTTTCTACTTCTCCTAATTTCTCCAAGATCCACCCACACATCCCTATCCCCCTCACATTCATGCCCTTTTAGAAAAATAATCCATCCCGTCCAATTTGTGCTGCCCGAGTATTTCTGGGTGGAAATCCAGTTGGTTTGTGTTGCCCATACACTTCTGCATGTGAGCCACCCGCTGGGGCACAGTTGACTTCCTAGTGGCCACCTTCTTAAAGAACACTGACTCTACTCCAAGCAGCAGTCGCCGGCAGCTAGGGGCGGGACTCCAGGCCCGCTTGCCCCTCCCACACTTGGGTTTTTGTCTGGTTGACTTTGTGAAGGTTTGTGCATGTCATCACAAAGGCTGTGAGTCTGTATGTGCAACTTCCCCGTTGTGTCTGGAAAACATTATTGATCTTTCTGCCCCCTCTTCTGAAATCATCCCTGACCTAAAAAGCGTGGGCGAGGTACAGGTTTCCCATTTAGGGCCGAGTACTTTCCAGTCATGTATTTCCTGCACCCAGACCAGTTGTGGGGTTCGGTGTTAATTGTCATCTACTGCAGAAAGAAGCTTCTCTACTGAGAGTTGAGAGATGCACTAATCTACGGTTATAGCATAACTCATTAGGAGTGAGTTGGATACTAAGTCCATTGAGCAGACAATAGCAGTGGATGCTCCCCTTGGGTTCTCTAGCTATGCAGCCACGAGTTCTGGTCATGGATAAAGGCACTGGGCAAAGGTTCCAGTTAGATTGTGCTTAGTTACTCCCATACATCCATGCTTCTGTTCCACCAGTCCACAAGTCTTTGCAGGTCCATTATAACTATTTTTACATGTTTCTTCACTCATGAGGTTTGATGGGATATGTCAGGGTAAAGATTCCGTCTGTTAACAAGCCACAAAGATATACATCTATGCTTTCCTGTAGAAGTTTGTTAGTTTTTGAGACAGGGTATTCCTCTGGGGCCCTGGCTGGCCTGGAACCTTGTATGTAGCCCAGGCTGGCCTTACACTCACAGAGATCTGTCTGCTTTTGCCTCTCAAGTTCTTGGATTAAAAAAATGCACCACCACATCCAGCTTTTCTAGAAGTTTTATGGTTGGGGTTTTACCTTTGGATCTAGGATCCATTCTGAGTTCACTTTGTGTATGGTGTGGGGTACAGACCCGTATTCACTTTCTGACACAGATGTGGGCTCCTCCACATGCCGACAGTCACGCTGTCTGGATTATCACAGGTTTGTGTTTTCAAATCACTCCCCACTCCTAACTTGCTCTTTTCAGGGTTATCCTGATAATTCCTGAACATGATCAGTTACATATGATTTTTTTTAAATCTCTGGGCATCAAATACCACCCCCTTTTTCGGAGCAGTCAAGTGCTGGGCCACTGAACTCAACTGGTAGATTTCCTTGGGAATGTTGGAACCATTACAAAAAAAAAAAAAGGCCAAGTATCCTGCTGTTAAATGGTTTTCTGGAGAATTACCTCTTAATAACAAATCTGTGAACTCTTGAATGAAGTCTCCCCATGTTTAAAGACTGTTCTATTTTCTGAAGAATGTTTTGTAGTTTTTAGATATCTTAATAGGTATTTCAGATACTTTGCCAAAGTTTTTATCTTCTTTTGAAGTCCACTTACTGCTTATTCATCCACTTTTTCATACCTAGCTTTTATCCCAGTGAAATCTAGTCTTCAGATGTTGTTCCTGAAGTATTTGCATTGTACTGAAGGATGTACATAGAACACAGATATTTATTACCTATTAATCTATTTTTTATCATAACTAGCTCTTACACCAGTGAAATCCAGCCTTCAGATGATCTTGTTCATAAAATAATTACACTGCACTGAAGGTGACTTTTCTGTTATTCTCTTCCGCTGTGTGCTTTTCCTCCACATGGGGGCAGTGGTGAGGCGCAGCAGCCTTTGGAGGGCTGGGAAGTGGGGAGGAGCCGCTGAAGGCTCCGGGCCTTTTGTCTGGATCTCTCTCCAGTGTCTTTCCCTGCACTGCCTCTCGTGCAGGCAAACTTCAGAATAAAGGAGATGACGTCAGCGATCCCTAGGTGCACAGAACTGAAGGAGTCTGTAACAGAAACTGTGAACGCCTCGCAGAGACGAGTAAAGCAAGCAGGAACACAGCTGCGCTTCAATACGACAAATCACACAAGATTTTAAATCACTATAAAACTGCATCGCTCCGTAGTTCCTTGTGACACAAGCACACGAGACTGACTCATCAGATCACTGGCTTGCTAAACATTGACCCAGATCCTCTTGGTGAATGAATGGGCTGGCGGGGGATGAACATGGAATGTCTCTGGAGCAGAGACCACTGGGAACACGGAAAAAGATAAACACTGAGAAAAGAGGAGGAGATGAGGAGCTAGAGAAGAGGTTAGCTGCCAGGTAACACAGGACAGTGACAAGAGAGTGTGATGTTCGAGTCTCATTCTGTCGCTGGGACAAGCACCAGAGCCAAAAGCAACTTAGGGAAGGAGAAGGTTTATAGCAGGTGACAGGTCACAGTCCGTCACAGTCAGGACAAGAACTCAAGCAGGCATTCGAAGCAGACACAATGGAGCATGAGTGAGTCAGGGAGCAGCAGTGTTGGGGGGCCAGCGTCCATCTTGTAAGCTGTGGATGTGACTGAGCTGGCATTTACTGTGGACTTCAACCCTCTGGGCTTGAGTCCTAAGATGATCATGCTTACAGGATCTGGTTCTGGCAAAGACAATCTCTGCGAAGGAACAATGACGTGGGGGCTGGGGGCTGGTTGTGTGTCTATGTGCTCACATTTCACACAGAACACATACATGTAGTGGGTAGCCATTCCAGCTTGGATCTGGAAGCTCCAACCCCCATTGAGACTCTGGCAACTGTCACGCCTACGAGGCGGGGCGAGGGGAGGTGCTGGAAACCTGAGAGCTGGATGGGCAAGCGCTCGCGCTGGGCGCGCTCTCTGCGCCTGGACCCTGGATAGTGGAGATTGATTGTGCAGAGCTCCAGAGAACACCGCTGGATTGCGATACACTTTCCCCAGACCCCCGCGACCTATCCATTCCTTCATTTGTAAGTCATCCACTAAATAAATCTTCCTTTTAACTACGTGGAGTGGCCTTTATAATTTTCCCCAATACATACACACACACACAGTAGTCTAAAAGCAAGGCAATATGGCTAGTGTTTATGGCTGTCAACTAGGGCAACTAGGGTTGAGTTTAGGATTAGGGTAACAGATGCAGTTCAACAGTAGGGATTCAGATTGCAAAACTGAGGGGCTGCCTGTACCCAGACATCCCTGGGGGCACTAAATGGGAAGCACCTGTGTGACTGTGTCCCGAAGTGAACCTGGGGAGTTGGGGGGAACAGCGGTCTTTGGGGAAAGCTCTATTCGAGGACGAGACTCAGAGGAGTGATCTCTAGGATGTGACCTCACTTCCTGGACAATGATGACCTAACAGTTCAAAATCCTGGTACCCAGACAGCCAATTGCTGAGGGTCAGGCTAGCAGGGTCTTGTCTTTGAGACCCTAAAGAGAGCAGAAGGTTCTCTTGCTGTCTTCAGACTACTCAAGGCTCAGGCCTCAAGAAAGACAGCAGTGAAGGCCATGGCGGTGTCTGGAGACACAGGGTTCACTCTTGCCTCCAACGCCTCTGGCCATTGCTCCGGAAGGAAACACACTTGACCCAGGACAGCCAGGGCCAGGACCACACAGACCAGGTAACCACTCTGAAATCTCAGCGCTTCCTCAAGTTTCACCTGGGGTGTTTGACAGTGTAATGGTTCAGGAAAACTTGGAATGATAATAACCAATCAGAACGTTGCAGTCCTGTGCCTGTTTGAATCATCCACCTTGATCTCTCCTTAGGCTGAGAAGGGGTCTGTCCCAAAGGACATGGAGGAGCGCTGTAGAGAGTCCCGCATCGGTGCAGACACGGTGGAAAAGCTGGTGAACCACTGGTGCCTTCCCAGCAGAGGGGGGACCCCTTCTTTGTCCCTGCCTTCCTGCACGTCTACCCAAGGTTTGCCACCACCCAGCAGGTGCTGGACCTGGTGTTCAAGAGGTGAGGACCACCTCCAAGTCCAGAGGCCTCAGATCCTCTTGGTGGTTCTGGGAAGCACTCTGCCTCTCTCTGAGCCTACTTGATTTCTAGAGGATTGTCAGGACCCAGCTGCATGGAGTCAGAAACTGCTTCCTATAGGCTTGGCCCTAGGGACTGGGGTGTCCAGAGCTAGGACCCTAATGAATGTGGCTGTCCCCTGCACATTGGAAAAACTCTCTTTCCCTGACCCAGTTTCCCATATGCTTTGGTTAAAGCACTTTTCCCATTCGTAAAGGAGGCACTAGAACTCATATTGGAGTACTGACTTAAATGTGTTCCATGTGGAGACCGGTGGGGTATAATTTGAGGGACCCTCTGCCCCCTGAGATATCTGGACAGAGATGTTCATGTTCACCCACTGCACAAACGATTTTGAAGCACCTATTGTATGCAGGTGAACTAATAATTCTGAGAGCAGACATAACCGTACTGCCATTTCACTCCAGGAATGATCCTGGCCCCTAGATGTCTTTTGGCTGGGGGACCTGAGACTTTACAGATGACGTCATTCCTGGTCTCCTCTAGGTCTCCACACTTCCACCCTCACTGTGAAGAGGATGAACAAGTAAAGAAAGAAGTGGGCTTTGCAGCAAGAGGAAGGCCTTGGCTCCCCACATTGGGGTCATTTGGGGGTCAAGGGTTAGGGATGGCCAATGCTTGGGTCTCTCACTTCTGGTTTCTACTCCTATTCTGATGTCTAAGCGTTGCCCGCGGGGTGAGAAGAATTGCATGGGCAGGGTCCTTCCTCGTGGGGAGATGTGGGAAACCTTCAGCCTCAGGTGCCCCCGTGAGACTCTACCCTCATCTCAACCCATGCCAGGCAGGTTTGCTCAGCTGTCCTCCATTAGAGCCCAAGAAAGGCTGTGTGGAGCTCCCTGTTCACATGGACCTCACAGCCCTACTCACTGTACTCACGTGCACAAGGGCTGAACATCTTCTACCTTGCAGTCTTCACCGTAGGGAGCCATGAGGGGGTTGGAAAAGAAAATTCCAGGCAATTGACTTTGTTGTCCTTCCCCTTGCCTAGGACCATCTGTACCCTCCTGGACACGTGGATGGACAGGAGACCTGAGGAATTTTGCCAGTCTTCAGCCCTGACCATAGTGAAATAGATGAAGAACCACTTGACTGTGAATATGCCCAGCTCTGATCTTGTTGTTTATGTCCATATGTTCCTGACCCATTTGGAGGAACAAGAGTCCACTGGATCAGAGGTCAAGGATGAAGAAGCCTCAGGTGGGTGTTTGACAATCCCCTGAGGTGTGTTTAGTACCTGGTGTGCTGGGCGAGGCTTGAGAGCCTCCTGTTTGCAGCAGCTGTCGCTGGGCCCTAGCCCGGGCACATCTCCTTTTGTAGGATAGGATACGGGATTCCCAACAAACATGGTCTCCTCTGTCTGTGGAAACGCTGTGAAGGAGATCTCATCCGGGGCCTACCTCCACTGCCACTTCCCCTTCTTGAGATGCCCGTATCAGCAGCACATCTGTCCACATCCTTAGATCTGGACAGCCAAACATTCTCAGATCCAGAGTGTGAAGTCTGTTAACCGGCAGTGAAAACAGCTACCCTGGAGTAGGAACCAGCTTGTGCACCAGAGCCGGAGAGCATAAAACTACCAGAATGTACAAACTAACTACACTCACCATGCTTTTGTGGCTCTCCTCAGGACAATTGCATTGGTGACTACCACCTATTGATGACCCACATATGTGACCTTGGGCATCTAAGGAGCTTGTCTCTCCAGTGAGGCCAGTCAGGTTGTGCAAGACTCCTAGGGGTCTCAGATCTGTTCATTACAGCTTCCTAGGAATGAAGGAACCCCACCCATCAGTCACCATGACATTTTCATGGGAAAAAAAAAATATCCCCCAAGTCTCAGTTACCTAATACAAGCGTCCAGACATCAGGGAGTCCACATCATAGCTTGAGCTTGAGCTGAGCTTCAGTAAGGTCTGTGTAGGGTGAGATGTGGTGGGGGTATCTAGTTGTGCAGGAAGTCAGCTGAGAGATCCCCATCCTGCATGGTTTAGAATCAGGCTTCCTAGTGAAATGGCCTCAGCAGGGGCAGTGGGCTGTCTGTGACATGACAGTTCAGGAAATGCAAGATGGTGAAGATCTGTGGGTGTTCATACACAAACAGAATAGAAACTGCTCTTACGGGTTACAGATTACTTATATGGAAAATAGTGAGCCTCCATGAGATCTCATTAGAGCTAATAAGGGACTGCCAAGCCTTAAATGAATTATGGATAAAAACTGAATCTTCAATCTTTATCAATGAAAGAGGTGAAAATGAAAACATCACAAAATTGATATCAGTAAAATACTACAAAAATTTTTATTTAAAATGTACACAGTAAAAACCAGAACATTTCCAAAATACTCAGCACTATCTAACATATAGGAAAGAGATACTTTATTACCCTGTTCATGGACTGAAAGGCTCAACACTTTCCCCAAATTGTCAGTATTGCTTTAATTGAAAATGAAAATATCACAAAATTAATTGTTATCAGTAATATAATACAAAAGATTATGTTTTAAATGTACACAGTAAAAACCAGACATTTCCAAGATAAACTTTGGATGATGTAATCTCTAGTAAAGAGATCCTGTATTACTCTGTTCATGGATTGAAAGGCTCAATAATCTCTCCAAATGGCTGACATTGTTGTAGTGACATCATTGCTGTGACTAAGTACTTCCCAGCAGCACAGGGAGGAAAACTGAGCTGTCTGTCAGCTTCAGAGGCCTCGGTCCATCATGACAAGGAAGGCAAGGTGCAGCTGAGTGGTTCACACCACACTTGGTCAGGAAGCAGAAAAAAATTGGGGTGCTCAGCTGCCTTTGTTCTGTGATTCTGTGCAGACCTCACACCGATGGGATAATGCTGTGCACATCCAGTGTGGGAGTTCCCTCATCAGGGAATCCTCCTCATAAAGGCCCCCACAGGACACAAACTCAGTTGCACCTCACCAATCTCCTGGTGTTTTCTAAATCCACGAAAATCTACAGTACGTATTATCACACTTACATGCATCACTCTAAACATTCAATGTGGAATTCTTGTAGTTAAACCTGACCCCTGTGGTTTCTCCTTCCCAAATACTTAGGATCAAAGCAGCAAAATAGAGCAAAGAGCCTGTTTTACAGCGGGAAAGGGAAGGAACCTTGGAGACTTGGCTCTGAATGACTGAGGAGGCATCCTTGCTGTTCTTGAGCAGCAGCCTGGCACAGGGCTGCCTACCGTCTTTCAGAAAGAGGACCTGTGTTGCAGCCCTTGCCTAGTATGTGCGAGACCCTGCCATTAATCCCCATCATCTCAAGAAGAAATCTAGTTTTCAGACATGTGTCTGTCACTTCCTACTTTTAGGACTTATCTGTGGTAGATTCACAGGCTAGAGACACTGACATTTACAATTCTATATTTTCATTTAGTAACTTGAAATGGTAAAGGCACATGGTGAGTCATGTGGAGGACCTCTCTACAGTAAGAGCTTCCCCTGCGATTTTGACATTGTGGTTATGCTTATAATGGACTTAGCACATTACACAGGGATTTATTGTACCAGTAAGGTAATTAGGAAAGAACCGTAACAGAACTGATATGTAAATGATACATTCACACCAAGCAGAGTTCATTGTATTTCATACTTTTCTGTTGGTGTGATAAAACATCAGGACCAAGGCAACTTACAGAAGGAAGAGTCTACCTGGGTTTAGTTTCCAGAGGGAGTTGAATCCATCCTGGTGTAGCTGAGGCATGGCAGCAGGAACGGGAAGCCGAGAGAGCAAACTGCAAACCCCAAAGTCCTCTCCAGTGACTCCCTTCCTCCAGCAAGGCTGTACAGCTCGAAACTCCTCAAACAGCATCACCACCTGAAGACCAGGCATTCAATACCTGAGACTATGGGGACAATCAACCACAGCTAGATAATGGTACAAGCTGTATGAGTGGACAGATTAGAATCATCTCAACCAATAAGTGTTAGGGAATTGTCATCTCAGTCTGGGAGGAACCTGGCTGTAACTGAATCTAACTCATGCTACCATGATTATGGTGAAGAATACTACGTGTAATAGCATCATCATAATCACTGACATTATCATCATCAATATCATACTCATTTAGTTGAAATTTGATTGAATTCAGTTCATACATTGGTTTTTAATGTATGTTCCTGGCTCTTTAGTGTTAATCTCTGGTTGAATAAGGGTGTTGGGTTGTAGAATGTGGAATCAGGGAGCAGGTTCTTGGATGAGCATCAACCTTTGTACCTCCCCCTCCCTAGCAGCTTGGTCAGTACCAAGTTAAAGCAAGAGAGAACCAGAATATGAAGCTGAAATTTAATTCTAGCAGACCAAATCACACCTAACATTTGTGTTTTTTTTCCAAATCATGTTCCCATAATTAGCTATAAACATGACACACACACAGTCAGGGTTCTTTTTTTTCCTAGTTAAGCTTGTTATAGCCATTTTGCTCAAGTGCCATGTAGCTGTCCAAATGGTGATACTATTTTGTTGTCTCAGTTTATACTTTTAATTGTTGAAGATGTTTTCCATGTTTCTTTACAAATTTTGCATCTGTTATATGGATGAGCTATTCACCTTTGGTCTATTTAACTAATAAAGCCTTAACTTTTGGCAATAAATTTGTTCCTGAATTATGTTACAATACATCATATTTTGTGCCCTTTGCAATAAGACATTGTTCTTATTTCTGTGGCTTTTGCAGCATGTAAACTCCCAGGACAACAGACTTCTTGTTTTTCTCAAAGACAGATTTATTTATTTTCATTTATGTGTATGAGTGTCTGCATGCATGTCTGTGCATTGAGTGAGAGCCTGGTGTCCACAGAGGCCAGAAATGGTATCAGGGCCCCTGGACCTGGAGGTATAGATGCTCGTGAGCTGCCATGCGCATGCTGTAAATTAAACCCTGGTCCTCTAGCAGAACAGTCAGTGGTCTTCACTGCCGAGCTGTCTCTCCAGAACTGACTGTTCACGGGAGTCACAGATCAAGTCCACACTCTCCACTTCTGCAGCTAAAGTTCTTCAGCAGTGTCGTTGAGGTGAGCCCACCCCCTTTGTTCTTAATCTCTCCAAATGACAGGGATGACAGGGTGGGATTCGGAAGACGAATGTGGTAGTCTGAAGGTCTGCCTCACAAGCCAGAGACTGCCCATCCCGAGGCATCAAGGGAGAAGAGCAAGATATGTAGCCCTTGTCTGACTGGCAGGTGGTGCTCCTGGGGTCTGACATGCAGCCATACCAGGTTGGCCTCCTCCTTCCCATGGCTAGTCTTTAGGGTGTTGTCACCACTGTGTGGTCCCCTGTGGTTCCTCTTGAGCCTGGGGAGTGGCAAGCTGCACATGGACACCCTCTCACTCAGATAGGTGCCACTCGGGAGGTGGGAGGCTCCATCCGTCAGGGGGTGGATCTTAGGAGCAGAGATGGGGATGATGGAGACTCAGAGTGACGTCAGCATGGGCTGTAGAGGGCGGGGCATGATGACACTGTTTCCAGGAGTCCCGAGATTTGAGGTGGTGGGAGCTTGGGCTGGAGACTGCTTCAGAGATATCATCAGTGAAAGGAGGGGAGCAGGGTGACAAGGAGGCAAGGGGGAGGCGTCCTTGCCTGGACCGTGCTCAGCCTCTGATGCTGCCATTTGGCCTCTCAAAGCAACATTTTCACACAGGAAACGGATTTCCTGGGCAAATGGATGCTTAGGAAATTATCTTACATCATTGTCCGATTGAATAACAGAAAATAAAAGTCACGAGAACATGTGTTCAGGCTGAGGAGAGGGGAGGCCAGGAGGCAGGCACAGTGTTTTTGCCAGTGTCCTGGGAGGCTGAGCTTAGTCTCTAGAGCTTGTGACAACAGTTCTTGTTATTGCAGCTCCAGTCAGCAAGACCTGCTCCAGCTGCTGCACCCCTAGGGTGGAAGGGGCCCCAGCTAGAGGAAGCTTTAGGACATCAGGAGAGATATATTTGGGGCTTCAGTGCCCTGAGGTCCCCTCTAGGTCAAGCCCCGTGCTGTCCAAAATCTGCTTCCTGTTGTGGTGTGAGTCTGCTTTGAACAAAGTACATGATCTGTGTTCAACTGCCACCGGGATCTGACACTGTAAGAGGTTCCAGGCTTCCCCGTGAGCTCATGTGGCTGGTAGGATGTTTCACGTGTACAGCAAGTGCTGTCGGATAACGGTCCTGATCACGTGAGTGGAGGTATATCTGCAAACCCATGGGGCTATCCGTGTTGTGGCTTTCAGACCCCGCACAAGAGAGCAATCCTGTGGGACTTGGTTCCGCGGTGTATGGTGCTTACCCTAAACTAAATAAGTCCGGCACTTGGGGCAGGGCTTATTCTAAGGCTTATTTTGGGTACGGAGAGGGGAGGGGCCATGTGGTTCGAGGCCTCCAGTTTGAAGTAGATCTGAGGCTCCTTGGCTTCCCATGGTGACCCTACTGGGAAGCAGGGCGGCAACATCCTTACTGCTCAGACTGGTCCAGACTCTCAAAGGATACAGAGTCTTCAGAAAGCTCTAAGGCGGTCAGCATGGGAAATGTCACCAGAGCTCAGAGCCAATTTGCATGCTGGAGAATTTGTGTGAGTGATTACAAGCACAACAGGTCATGAGACCTGCGAATTGAGGGGCAGCACTGTGTGTTATGAGGGAGAAAGGCTGCTTTCCAGGGTGGCTTTAGGTCAAGAGAGCCCAGAGATTGCTGGCTCTGCCTTCATCCAGGTGATGGTTCTTGGGCATCTGGGACCTCCACAGGAGGGCGGGGAGCCCATCCAAATACTGTGAACAGCAACATAGTACCAAAGCTTCAAACGGTTTCTGCTTCCTTCTGAGGATGTGTTTGTTACCATGTAAAAGTGATTAGAGGGGCTCAAGAAAATTTCCCAGTGGTTAGGAGCACTCTCCGCTCCTTCAGAAGACCTCGGGTTGCTCTAAGCACCCTGATGTGGGTGGCGCACAACCGCATGTATAATGCTGGCTGCAGATCCTGTGGCTTTTCTGGCTTTGAGGGGACCAGCATTAGCAAGTACACATGCGCAGACATATATAATTTAAAAATAACTCAAAATGACATTTTAGTTTATTTCTTGTAGGTGTGCTTGTGCCATAGTGCTTGCGTGGAAGTCAGAGGACAATTTAAAGGATCCAGGTCTCTGCTACCATGTAGGTCTCCATGAGCTTGTGGGGCTTGGTGGGAATACCTTACTCATGGAGCCATCTCACTGACCCTGACCCAGGCTGTGTTCTTTCCTGAGGTCCTTTCAGGAGACAGTGGAGTGGAGTGGCAGCTGGCTGGGAGTTTTCTTCTTTTTGTCTTCCTTATTTCACAGTATTTTATGCAGGGGTCCCTTTTTGCTGTCCAGTCTGTTTCTGTCTTTCTCACATGCCTTTTCACCCATTATTTTGTCTGCTTCTGTGGGTTTACTCAGAACGTACTTGACCCATCAACTCTCTTGGTCATATGTGATTTGTTCACAAGACCCGGAAGCCTCCTTAAATTCAGTAACATCCAATAGAGAAGAGAAGCCATGGCTCCCATTTACCAAGCTCCAAACACCTTGTGCTTTCCATTCTTTTCTCAACCTCAGGCAAGCTATTGTCACTAATCTCTCTCAAAGCCTCAGGAAAATGGAGATTCCTGTGGTTGCCATACCACTTTCTGTTGCTCTCCATTCATGTGTTTTTGTTGAATTTGCACCAGAGAGTATTGCAAGTTCATGCCACCAGAGGACTGTGGGGAGACGAGCCACAGTTGCGTTTAGACCGTTGACATTGACCATCTGCTCTTGGCCAACTTTCTCTTAGCCTTGGCTCCATGTTTTTGAATGAGGAGACTCCCTGTTTTCTGAACTCAGCTTCTTCTATACTGTCTGATTTGACATAAATGAAAGTGGCTTTTACAGTAGCCCCTTCCTAATTCTTCTGCGAAATGTCAGGGAGAAAACACTTGTAATGAGCACACACTTGCTCCTAAAGGTATCAGAATATGCCTTTCATCATCACAGGTTAATTGCTTACTCACAGACAGACAACCATGTGAGACAGACTAGAAAATCCAAATACACATAAGAGTTTATAACTCAAGGCTGAGGACATTTCCTATTCAGTAGGAAAAAAAAAAAGAATTATTCAAGAAAGAAATGCCTTTTTAATTCTTCCTAGAAAAGTTACCTTTACACTTTTACATCACAAAATCAGTGCTGGGTGGAATTTTTAATAATATAAAAGTGAGAAATGTACCAGAAGAAAAAAAAACAAATTCTTTTGAAAATGACTTATTTTTTATCTATGTGCATGTCTTTCTCTGTGTGTGCCACGTGTATGCAGGCACCTGTGGAGGCCAGAGAGGGTGTGGGGTCCTAAGGAGCTAGAGTTACAGTTGGTTGTAAGCTGCCTAGTGTGAGCTCTGAGGACTGAATTAACATCCTCTGTAAGAGCTTTAAGCTGCTGAGCCATCACTCCAGCCCCAGAAAAATCAAATTCTTAATCATATAGTCTTTATTTTCAAATAATTTTCTAAGAGTGACTTCAAAACAACTTGTAGATTTTTAAAAACTGTGGTAACATTATTTATTTTGTTTAGATATTCTACCACAGTGAAATGAATAAATCCGAACAAAATCAAAACTGAAAGAAGGATGTTGAGAATTTCAACCTAACAATCTGCTTTGACAGATAAAGTAAGCAACTACATTCATGTATAAAGCTCTTAAAAGTGATTATAATGTAGATGAATTAACAGTTATTTACTGAATGTCTGTCTTTCTTTTTCTTTTTTTTTTTTTGTTCATTTACTTAACAGCCTGGGACAATTCAATATGAGTGAACTGTAGCTAAGCCCTAGGGAAGTAGGTGAAGGAGGCATTGTGACCCTTTCTGTTCCATACTGGGGCTAATTTTTTGGTGAAGCACAATGTTAAGGAAAGATACGGTTTCACATGAAAATAGTTGCCGTGTACCCAACATTTGAAAAGATGCCCACAGTGAAGAGTAGAACCCAATAGTTGTAGCATGGACATGGCACACAGGTGTGTTGAGTTTCCTTCATGATGCGAGGCCCCATTTAAGACACGGGGGATTTCTGCAGAAGCATGGACTTGAGGATATTAAAAGAATCTAATCAGCTCTCCTTTGTGTTCATGTGACCCTTTGTGCCTTTGCAGGGGGCACCACACACAGTAATGAGGCCCTCCCCTGTGTGTTTTCAGGTTACCTATGGTCATGTACTTTACCTATGGTCATGTTACCTATGGTCATGTACTTTACCTATGGTCATGTACTTTACCTATGGTCATGTACTTTACCTATGGTCATGTTACCTATGGTCATGTACTTTACCTATGGTCATGTACTTTACCTATGGTCATGTTACCTATGGTCATGTACTTTACCTATGGTCATGTTACCTATGGTCATGTACTTTACCTATGGTCATGTACTTTACCTATGGTCATGTTACCTATGGTCATGTACTTTACCTATGGTCATGTACTTTACCTATGGTCATGTACTTTACTTATGGTCATGTACTTTACCTATGGTCATGTACTTTACTTATGGTCATGTACTTTACCTATGGTCATGTACTTTACCTATGGTCATGTACTTTACCTATGGTCATGTACTTTACCTATGGTCATGTACTTTACCTATGGTCATGTACTTTACCTATGGTCATGTACTTTACCTATGGTCATGTACTTTACCTATGGTCATGTACTTTACCTATGCAATACAGAATATATTTTAGGTTTTCCAAAAGTATATTAATTCATGATAATTATATATTTAATCTATAATATGTATTTTAATTCATTCTGTTAGATGTTTCTGAATGCTAAGAGTTGGGATTTTTTTGGGGGGTGGTGGTGGGGAGGTTTCTGAGACAGGGTTTCTCTCTGTGTAACAGCTCTGGCTCTCCTGGAACTTGCTTTGTAGACCAGGCTGGTCTCAAACTCACAGAGATCTGTCTGCCTCTGCCTCCCTGAGTGCTGGGATTAAAGGTGTGCACCACCATGCCCGGCTAAGAGGTGGGATTTCTAAAAGCATTTCCTTTAGTACTATTAACTAGTCATATTCCCACTAGAGTACCTGGAAGCCTAATTGGGTTAATTGTGGTTTTCACTGGGGGAGTTATGCTTCTTGTAAACAAAATTATGTAGTTCTCTTCAGCATTGTTCCTTAACAATGCAAGTGATTTAGTGGCTTTCATTTTGCTCAAATTAATCGATAAAGATGTGTATTAGAATTTTTGATGGCCTATTGTATTTTTATTTCTTATATACTTTACCTAACATGAAAGTGGTAGCACATGGTAACTAAAATAGAAACAGAAGGAACACTAGTTTGAAATCGTGCGTGTATACTGGGGTCACAGGATTATCCTCCTATGTGCAAATATGATTCTGTACTGAGCATTCACACAACTGAAATATAAACCTTTCATCTTCTGTAGAAGAAATGGTCATTTAGTGAGAAGCAACCACAGCTGCTTTGCTGTGTGTCCTTTAACTCATGTCCCACTCTCTTAGTGACCCAGTCTGAACAGGAGTGTCTTCCGTTGGTATCTGGGTTCCTGACATCATCAATAGAAGAGAATCAAGTCTCTTTGGAATCTGGGGGAAGCATCCACATTCTTGGATACTACGTGCTGTATCCCCACAACGTGACTTCCTTAAATGTGAGTCTTTCCCACTACCACCCCCACCCTGCCCTGCTGAATAGGAACTGAACAGAGTTAAAAGTATTCCTTCATCTTGGACCTGTAGCACCTAATTTTCTCCATTCCATCTTTCAATCAGGTCAGCTGCTTCAGCAAGATAGGGAACATGGTACGACCAGAGGGTTCCACAATCCTGGGTCCACTGTTTCACTTCCCTGGCAGTGAAGTGAGATCCTTTGTCAGAAGCAATACTGTGTGGAATGCCACGACAGTGGATAAGGCATTCTGAATGTCCACACATGGTAGTTTTGGCAAAAGCATTACATGTAGAAAAGACAAATTCATAACCAGGGTAAGTTTTACTCCAGTAAGGACAGAGTGTTTTTTTTACATGGAGGAAGTAGTCCAGGGTAGTCAATCTGCCACCAGGTCCCTGGCTGGTCATCCTGGGGAATGATGCCATATAGGCTTAATGCTAGGCTCTGCTGTTGGCAGACCTGGGACTCAGAAGCAGCTATAGCCAGGTCAGCCTCGGTGAGTGGCGGTCCATGTTGTTGAGCCCATGTATAACTTTCATCTCTGCCACCATGGTTGCTTTGACCCTTGGTCCATGGGGCAGTGACAGGGATGACTTTCCTGATGACAGCCTCAGAAAAGAGGCTGACTGTCCACAGAATGGGCCGTCTTCTCTACTTGATTACTGAACTCCTCCCTCAGCTGAAGTCACTTTTTAGTGAGCACTTACATGGGACACAAGTATCTCCACATCCTTTGCCCATTTGGAGTGATCTATCCACATAGTTCTTCCCCAGATGTCTTTCTCACTAACTTTCCAATCATGCTCTTCCCAAGTCCCTGATCATTGGCTAGCCAGCTCATTGGCTATAGCCCATGAACCAGTGATCATTTGCACAGCTGGCCATTTCTCCTTCCATACAAAAAGTGTAACCATGTGTTCTATTTAAAGTTCTGCCCGCCGTGAAGATTTCCTTCGACAGTGTCTTCTAGGGTTCTCCTAGAGAGTTGTTATAATGCTGTGGTTGACCCCCTCTGAGGAGTACCTATACAATGTGCAGAAACACCAGTAAAACAGGCCCTTGTCTCTTCCTCAGTCAACAGATAATAGGGCACACCTCATGAAGCTGCAGGTACATGTTTGGCAGAGGACAATATTGTAATAGTAGAAATCACAGGCATTTGGGCAACTTCTTCATGTGACTTGCCTGTGCCTTCAGGACCGGCGCAGGCCTTATCATCCATATGCCACTTCCATTAGTTAATAGGTTGCTGCTGTGAATGTCCTACCTAATGACTTGGTGAGTCAGATAACACCCAGCTCATGATGGGCAGCTCAGGTTGCACAGTGCTTGGTGGCCTGTTGTCAAACTTTAAGTTTCCACTAAACATTGTGCTTTTTTCTTGGCGGTGTGAGGGGCCAGGTTCAATAACCTACCCTTCGCCTTAGAAGAAGTATCTCTGCCTGCCCCACACCACTGGACTCCTAAGAATTTCACTGAGGTAGAAGACTACCCTAAAGCCTTCCATTTAGCCTTTCCAAACATTATAGCCCCCACTCCACAGATCAGGGAACCAGTATGAGAATTCTGCCACCTTCTTAGTGTGTCTATCTCAATTATACATTCTGGAACTGGGGAAATAACCACAGGATAAGTTCGGGGACCTACTGGATCTACTGTGAGTTGGATTTCAGCCAAAACTCCATTAATCACCTGACCTCTGTAAGCCCCTACTTTAACTGGAGGGCCACAGTGTGTTTTGGGGTCTCCTGGAATCAGTGTCAATTCAGAACCAGTATCCAATAGGCCCCCAAAAGTCTTATTGTTTCACCCCCCCCCCATTGTACAGTTACCCTTGTAAAAGGCTGTAGGTCCCTCCGGGGAAGAACTGGAGAAAGGCCTTGGCTTAAGCCCACACTCTGCTTTATCTTGTCATTCAAATATCACACTGTGAACTTCTATCATAGCCATCATTATGTTTTACTTCTCAAGCATCTATGTTAGGATATGTGAAATTTAGTCTCAGAAAGAGGGGGAAAAGCCCTACTTCCATTTTGAGTGTAGGAGAAAAGATTTTAAACATGACTTTTCAGTTGTAGCACTTTGAGATCTTGCATTGAGAACATTGAGTATGAACTGGTAAGACCTGAATCAAAATAAAAAATAAAATAAAATAAAACCCCACAGACTCGCAAAGACACCTGTCAAACCACATCCTTAAGCAAAATGGCTTTAAGTAAAGGAACACTCCTGGTGACCCCTAAAACATGCCAGGGCTTTATCTGCTGGACTTAGGAACTTGGTATATCATGGCTCAGTTATGACTTAGTAGATATGAAAATGGACTCTCCACTACATGCAGGTGACTTTAGAAATGTGTTTTCTTCTTAATGTAGATCTGGAAGCCTTTTGGAAATGGAGGTTGTAGCTGACTCAAATGAAGGAGTGACGGAACTGGAACATCACCGTGATCTAGTTACAGAAAAAAACAAAAACGTGGACTATAAACTTAGTGGCCTCCAAGAGGAGCTGTCAGAAAAGAAAAATGCGAGGTCCCAGTCACAGCAGGAAAAAGTGAAGAGGAAAAAGTATTCCTACAACTTAAAGTACGCAGTGCCAGCTCTGCTGCACAAACCTAGGGGCGGCTCGTCATTGTAGACTAGTGCACAGAATTCTTTACGGGAGAGCATGGTCTTTTCGGTGTGCAATTCTTAGAAATAACCCAACAAGCCATGTGTAATTATAACGTAAAAGGTGCTCTTCCAAATCCCAGCTTAATGGCTGCATAGACACCCATTAGACTTTTCTAATAACCACATTCAGTGGTTTGAGGGCTTTGCCTTTTAATTAATGCTGCAAGGAGCACCATTTTAAAAATCTTTGTTCTTTCCTTGTGGGTTTTTAGTGTGTGTCCATAGAATGTTATGCTATTTTTTTTTATCCATCCACAGCCATTTCATCCATTGTATGTCTTTTCTGCATTCACATAGCAACCCCCCCACTTAGAGCTATATTTAAGTTAAACTAACTCCAAGGAGTCATATTTTATTCATCATTTAAAATTTTTCTTTTAAGAAGTGTTTATTTTTAAAAATTAGCTTACAAAGTAGCGGTTTCCACGTGTGACTTACTTCATTTTGACCGACTTCCCCTTCTCCTTACCTCCCTGCTCTCCCTTCCTTGTGTCTTTGGCCTCCAGTATCCTCCCTTAACTTCTATCATTTCTCACCATGTTTTCTAAAGTCTCTCCCCCCCCCTTGTTTCATGGACCCCTTTCTGTTTTCTGTCTTTATATTTACTCTCACCCGAATCCACGTATTTAACAGAGGCTAGGATCTACGTGTAAGGTGGAATACACAGTATTTGTCTTTATGAGTCTAGGTTTCCTCAACATTATGTTTTCCAGTTCCATCTATTTTCTTGCAAACTTCACTTTTCTTTAGGGCTGACTAATATTCCATTGTACGTATGTGCATTTTCATTGTCGGTCATCTGTTCTGGGTTGATTTATTTATTTATTTATTTTTTAGCTATTGTGCCTAGAGCAGCAATGAACATGGATGGTAGATATCTTTGCGGTAGGATACCTTTGGGTCGATGCCTTGGATTCTGCTGTATTTTAGTGTTTTGAGAAGCTTCCACACTGGTTTCCCCATCTAGTCTTCTGCTGTGTTCCATTAGCGCACATGTCTGTTTTGGTGCGGATATCCTGATGTTTTTATCACGAAGGCTCTGTAGAATAGTTTGAGGTCGAAGACTCCAGCTGTGTTTCTTCGGCCAGGAGTTTCTTTGGGTATCTGTTGTCTTTTGTGTTCCCACAGGAATTTTAGAATTTCCCCCCTAGGTCTGTGAAGAACGTTACTGGACGTTACTGGCATTTTGACGAGGATTGCTTTGATCTGTAGGCTGCCTTTGGTAGCACAGATCTTTTTTTTTTTTTGACAGCTTCCCAATATAAGTTCAGTCACCCTGGGAGTCCAGACAGGCTTTCCAGCCTCTAGTCCCTTCTTCGTGTTCTTATTTCAGTGTCCTGAAGATCTCATTGTGGAAGTCTTCACCTGCCTGGTTAGGTCTATTCTTTTTTGTTTGTTTCTTTTAGTTTAGTTTTGTTTTTTCGAGACAGGAGTTTTTCTGTACAGTCCTGGCTGTCCTGGAACTCACTCTGTAGACCAGGCTGGCCTCAAACTCAGAGATATCCTCCTGCCTCTGCCTTCTGAGTGCTGGGATTAAAGGCATGCACCACCACTGCCCAGCAGTTAGGTTTATTCTTATACTTTGTGTGAGAACTTCTTATTTAAAAAACATTTCATTAGTTATTTGATAGATTCAAGTTTTATACAGTGTGTTTTGATCACATTAGACCCCTAACTCTCTCAGTTCTGCTCTGCACTCTCACTCACTTGTGTTAGGGTTGCTATTGCTGTGACGGAACACCATGACCGAAAGCAAGTTGGGGAACAAAGGGTTTATTTGGCTTACATGTCCATAGTACTGTCCATCAGCAAAGGAAGTCCGAACAGGAACTCAAACAGGACCAGAACCTGGAGGCAGAAGCTGATTCAGAGGCTGTGGAGGGATCCTACATACTGGCTTGTTCCTCAGGGCTTTCTCAGCCTGCTTTCTTATAGAACCCAGGACTATCAGCCAGGAGGTGGTCCTACCCACAATGGGCTGGGGCCTCCTCCATGAATCACTAATTAAGAAAATGCCTTACACCTGGATTATGAGGAGGCATTCTCTCAGTTGAGGCTCCCTTCCTCTCTGATGACTCTAGTTTGTGTCAAGTTGACATAAAACTAGCCAGGACACCACCCAACTTTGTGTCCTTTTAAACAAAACCAACCTACCAAACCTACCAACGCCCCCCCCCCCAAAAAAAACCACCAAACCCTAAACCTTCAAGGCAAATTTGTGCTAACCAAATATTCTTAGATGTGTGGGATTCCACGGGAGAGTGGTCCTCTTACCCTTAGAGAAAACGGATTCTTCCTATCCCAGCAGCTAACAATTACCAGTTGTTCCATGGCTCGTGGGATTGTGTGCTCCACTCCCCTCCCCATGCTGGGATTTGGTCTTGGCTTGGGCTTGCACAGGCCTTGTCACACAGGCCTTGTCACACAGGCCTTGTCACACAGGCCTTGTCACACAGGCCTTGTCACACAGGCCTTGTCACACAGGCCTTGTCACACAGGCCTTGTCACACAGGCTGTCACAGCCTCCGTGAGTTCCTATGTGCAGCTGCCTCTCTGCGTCCAGGAGGTGTTTGTCATCACCCACCACCTCTGCCTCTTAGACACTTTCTGCCTCCTCTTACGTCTTGGGAGGGGTGAGGATGTGGTGCACACATTCCTTTGGGGGCTGAGCAGTCTACAGTCTCTAATTATCTGCATCTTGACCAGTTGTGGGTCTCTGTGTAATCACCATCTACCACAAACAGAAGCTTCTCAGACGAGGGTTAAAAGATGCATTGATCTGTGCATATAATAATAAATCATTATGAGACAATTTAATACCATGTCAGTTTAGCAGCATCATAGTAGTAGGTTCTCCACAGGGGCTATGAGCTGTCTATGCTTGGCCTGATAATGGTGTTAGGTGTGGGCTTCATCTTGTGGAGTGGTATTGCAATCCAATCAGAAAGGGGTTGGTTACTCCCATGACGTTTGTACCTCTGTTGCACCAATGGACACGTGCTGCCGGGACACTCCTTACTGTAGCTTGCTCTGAGGCTACTCTGCATGGTCTATCTTTCCTGACTTTTCTTCTTAGTAAGTTTGTTTTCTTGAGCATATATAAAAGTTACTGATTTTGTACTCTGCTACTTTACTGAAGGTGTTATCGGATCCAGCGTGTTTTAGGCATTAGGGTCCTTTAAGTGTAGAATGATATAGTTTGCAAGCAGGGATAGTTTAACATCTTCTTTTCTGAGTTCTATCCCATTTATGGCTTTCTCTTATTGCATTGCTCCATCAAAACTTAAGGACTACATTTAATAAGAGTAGAGAAAATAAGCACCCTTGTAGTTCCAGATTGAGAGGAAATGAGCTCTATTTTGCCCATTTAGTGTTATACCGGCTAGGTTTACATAGTCTTTATTGTGTTCAGAAATGAGGGAACATTATTTTTGTAACTTTCTAGATTTTTATTTACTTTGAATGAGTTCTTCAGCATAGAACTATATGGTTAAGGGACTTAAAGAATGTGTTCAATCCAGGTGTGGTGGCTCATGTCTTTTATCCTAGCACTGATGAAACAGAGGCAGGTAGGTGGATCTCTGTGAGTTCAAGGCCAGCCTGGTCTACATAGTGAGTTACAGGTCAATCAAGGCTATATATTGAGAACTTGTCTCCCCAAACTAAAAACAAGCAAAACAAAACAAACTTTTACCTTTCTTCTTTCTCTCTCTCTCTCTCTCTCTCTCTCTCTCTCTCTCTCTCTCTCTCTCTCTCTTTCTTTCTTTTTCTTTCTTCTTTTGTTGTTGTTGTGAGACAGGGTTTCTCTGTGTAGCTTTGGAGCCTGTTTTGGAACTCACTCTGTAGACCAGGCTGGCCTTGAACTCACAGAGATCTGCCTGCTTCTGCCTCCTGAGTGCTGGGATTAAAGGCTTGCACCACCACTGCCTGGCCCTACATTTCTAAATATCAAAAAAAATGTTTCTTAATTCCAAATTTCACAAAAAAATTATAAAATGAGTATTTTTCTTGAGCTAGAAAATGTTTTAAGTGTATGCATGTCTGTGGGTTCAACTCAGGCCTTTCACCAGCTTACAGGCCCAGCCTTACCCCAGATGTAGTTTTAGTCTTTTTTAGTTATTATGCGGCACAATGTTATTCATTAAGCAACACTGTTTATCTTTCAAGAAAAGCCATGGGGCACAACAAAATCCACTATAAGAGTTTGTTAGGAGAAGGAGGGGGGTTGCTTAGGCCTATGGAAGTGGAAGTGCAGGGAGAGAGAGCAGAGATAAGATGGAACCCGCTTTTTATAGGTTCCCCCCGAACATGCGCATATGGGTTTATGTAGCTATACCAAGCATGCACGTAGATTACATGGTCACACTGCATGCAAATTATGTGACCAAGCAGTGCATGGATTATGTAGGATGTAAGGCCCTGGAATGACTAAGCCTCTTGCTTGGCTACTGGACAGCGCATGTGTGGTCATGTAGCTGGGGGAGCGGCCAGGAATTCCATCAGTCTCAACAAGCAAGGAATAAAAAGTAAACTGGAAACTAATTATTGTGTACATAGCACCTCTCCCTCACATGTAGATAAAAGTAATTCAAATTTCTATGCTGAAAATGTATTATTTTTATTAAGTTAATTAGTAATCCCTACTGTCTAAAATGGTATTTAAAAATGTTTATAAAGTCTATAATCATCCACAAGATGAACTGAAAATGTCATACAAAAAAATGTTTAACAACACAATAGCATCCAGGTGTGGGGGAAACACACCGTATTCTCAGCACTTGAAGGGCAGAGGCAGGAGGCTCCATCACAACTAAGAGGCCTGAGCTATTGATTGAAATTCTGTCTCAAATACTATGTGGTAACAGATATTAGACTTCATGTCCACTCTTCAAGCTAGCAATGCATGGTATTTGGAAAGTCTCAAGGGGTTAACATAACGTTTTGTGGAGATGGAATTTTATTTCTAGTAAATTTATGAACTAGCTCACAATTTTATAAACTAGTCTATAAACCTGTAAACAGTAACTTATTCTAGTTTTTGGTTTTGTTTTGTTTTGTTTTTTGGGATGGTATCTCTCTACATAGCCCTGGCAGTCCTTGCCTAGAACTCACTACATAGAACAGGCTGTTCTTGAACTTATAGAGACCTGCTTGCCTCTGCCTTCTGAGTGGGATTAAAAGCATGTACTGCTACACCCAGCTAACAGTAACTTTTAAAAAATTATTTAATTTTAAATTATCTGGTCTGATTGAGGAGACTGTGGGGCCCAGGGCAGCTTGGCTACAGGGCTGCCATGACAGGCTCAGTAGAAACCAGCCAGAGAGTAGGCCTGAGTTTTGGTTTACTGGCAGGCAACATCTGCTTTCAGGAAAAGTCATAAACTGGCACCACCCAAGAATAGGCCAATCAGTATTCAGGGTGAAAACACCTAACATTCCAACCGTTACAGATATCACCAGATGTCCCTTAGCCCAGCACACACCTATCCCCTTTTGCCAAGACACAAACGTCAGCCAATCAGGGGTCCTGAAATTTGGAAATCCCCTCATTCCAACCTCTACTATGATAAAAACCCAACCCCGACCGGGCTTGGAGCTCTCTGATTATACCTCTGTGTTGGACAGGTGTAGGGGCCATGCACAAGCTTGAATAAAGCCTCTTTGCTTTTGCATGCGGGTTTGGTCTCCATGGTGATCTTTTAGGGGTCCCATCGATCTGGGCATAATAGAATGTGTAAAAAAGAACTTTCAAGTTGTCACTTTACTGGGAAATCCATATTAAGTAGAATTAGTTAGACGAGAAACTTAGCCATTGGTGGAATGCTTACATCTTTATCTCCCAAGCGTTAAGTCTTTTGGAAAAGTTCTAAGTGAGAAATGAACAAAAGTGTACAGGGTAGTAATTGACATATGAATACACAGATGACTTCAATAAAAGCATTTTCAATTGCAGATTTGCCTCACAAGAACAGAAGACTGTGATGAATGCACAGTTGCCCGATGTCAACATGGAAAATTTGAGAACTGAAAGAGAGCAACACCTTGAGAAACTTGACGTGACACACCCTGGAGTGTGTCCTTGGGCAGAAACTGAGGAAAAGACTTGGAATGAGGTGAATTAATCTTTGGTAAAATCTCCTATCTCTGACTTTGTTTCATCAGTATAACATATAACACTCTTTGCCTTTCACGCACATAGTTGTATTTTGCCTATGGACAGGGATACAACCTGAGAAACGTGGTGTTTGGCAATTTCACTTGTGGAAACACCATGGTCCTGTGCTCACTCACACAAACCCTGTGCTTATATAATCCCTGGGTGCTACCACAGCACTATGTCCCGCAGTCTTGTGGGACCACTGTGTACATGTGGTCCATGGTGGACCGGAACATTCTGTGGCATGTGACATTTATTTAGACTTGAAACAAATTGTTGTCTCATCCTAAAAGGAAATGACAAAGTTTTTGATTTTTGTTTGTTGTAAATCTTGGCATATAGCAGATGCTCAGCATATATTTTTCTGAATAATGGCATGAAAGGTAAGCCAAGGGCAACCCCTAGGATAAATATCAGTTTAGGCATTTTTTATGCTAAAATAAGGCTTACTTAGCTTTGAAATTATGATGATGTTAGTTAAATGTTTTGTAATGTAATGTTAATTCCTGGTACTGTCTCTACCTGCATTAAAGAACTTGTTTTGTTCTTTGATAAACTCAGCTGTCATTCAAACAATTGGAATCTAAATAATTGTCTTAGGGTTTCTATTGCTGTGAAGAGACACCATGACCATGGTGGGACATGACAGCATGTAGGCAGACATGGTACTGCAGAAGAAACTGAGAATCCTACATCTTAGAGGCAACAGGAAGTGGTCTGAGACACTGGGTGGTATTTTGAGCATATATGAGAACTCAGAATCTGTCTCCACAGTGACAAACTTCCTCCAATAAGATCAAATCTACTCCCAAAAGGCCACACCTCCTAACATTGCCACTTTCTTTGGGGGCCATTTTCTTTCAAACCACCACATTCTACTCCCTGGCCCCAAGGGCTTGTAGCCATGTCATGATGCAAAAATGCATGCAGTCCACCTTCAAAGTCTCCATAGTCTATAACAGTCTCAAACCTATTTAAAAGTCTAAAATGCAAAGTCTCAGAAGAAATTCATGCAATCTCTTAACTGTAATCCCTTGTAAAGCTAAAATAAAAAAAGCAGATCATATACTTTCAACACATAATGGCACAGGAGATGTATTATCATTCCAAAACTTAGAGAAGAGAGCATAGTGAAGAAATTCTGGACCAAAGCAAGACTGAAAACCTGTTGGGCAAACTCCAAACTCTGCATCCCCATGTCTGAGGTCAAAGAACTCTTCAGATCTCCAATACCCTTCAGCTTTGTTGACTGCAACACACTTCTTTCTCCTGGGCTGCTTCTACTCCCTGTGAGCACCTTTCCTTGGGAGGTATCCCAGGGCTCTAGCATCTCTATCATCTTGGGGTCTCCAAGGCAATCCAGGCTTCAACTTCATAGCTTAATTCAATGGAATTCAATGGCCTCTCTAGACCTCCATTCAGGGACACCCGTATAGACTGAAGTTTCTGGGTCCTGCCTGTTCCAGCCTAGTCCTGCCCGGGAAGAGCTGTTTTTAAAAAATAATCACTCAGAGGCTTAATATTAATTACAAACTGTTTGGTCTATGGCTCAAGCTTATTGCTAGCTGGCTCTAACATCTTAACTTAGTCCATTTCTACTAATCTATGTATTGCCATGTGTCTCGTGGCTTTACCTGTGTTCTATTACATCTTGCTCCCCTGGCAGCTCGAAGTGTCTCCCCTGACTCTGCCTTTCTTCTCCCTGTATCTTTGCATGGATTTCCTGCCTGGAGTTCCTTTTTTCCTCAAATATTTTTCCTTGCTCAGCTTGCTCCTTCTCATTATGTCTTCATCAGAGTTAGCACTAGTAACCACGCAACAGAGTATATACTAGGCTATTTTGAGATTTCTTCTGCTAAGTGAATTAATCCAAATCTCTTCACTTTAGTTTCAGGCGAACTTTTTGGACAAGGTAAAAAAGCAGCCACATTCCTCACCAAAATATCACAAGAATGATCTCTAGGCAATATACTAAAATTCTTTCCTGAAACCTCTTGAGCCAGCCCCCAACAGTTCAAATCCCTCTTAGCACCACTGTTGTTGAGAACAAAGAGCCTTGTGCACACAGATAAGCACTAGGGAAGCCAGGAAAGTTAGACCTCTTCAGAGGAAGGAGTGTGGAGTTGCTCTTCTTGGAATGCTGGGAATGATGTCCTGTCACGCCCTGGTGAGCCTTTGCTGTCTGAGGAGACAGGCTCTGCCTTATCTCACAGAATTTATGTTTTTCCTTATCCAAGACCTTTCCCCTAAATCTTGAGCACTGCTCTCTTAGGAGAGAGGTCACGTGTGCGTTACAACAGCCTAAGTGACTTCTGTGTCATCTTAGGACCAGGCCAATCCTGACACCCACAGACATTGTGTTTACCTCAGTCACACTCCCTAGACCCTGAATCTTGGGCACTATCTCTGAGTCAACAGCACCCATTCTTGGGAAAGAAGCCAGATGGACTTTGTAAGAATCTCAGTGTAAACACATCTTAATTTGTTGTGCACTTGGGACTGAGTTACTTGTTATCTGAATACCTTTTTCAAAAATTGTGCTGTGCTTAAATACGGCTGAAGTAAAATGATCTGGGCCAGATCTAGAAGTCCTGGTCCAGCACTGGTTATAATAAAATTGGGCTTAGCTGAGATTCTTTCTTGTCTCTTCGTGGATCATTTTTTCCCCTGGCTGCTGTAAAGCCTGTAGGGGAACCACTACACACTGTCTTCCACGTCCCTAGCGGTATGGCCCATTAAGCAGCTCTTAAAGCCTTCCACTGCTTTCCTAACCCAAAGTACCAAAGTCCAAATTCCTCCAAACAAAAACATGATCAGGCCTATCACACTAATGTCTTATTCCTGGTACCAGCTGCTATCTTAGTTAGGATTTCTCTTGCTGTGAAGAGACACCACGACCATGGCAACTCTTATAAAGGAAAAACATTTAATTGGGGTGACTTACAGTTCAGAGGTTCAGTCCATTATCATCACAATGTGACATGGCTGTGTGCAGTCAGACATGGTGCTGGAGAAGTAGCTGAGAGTCTTACAACTTGCATGCAACAGGAAGTGGTTTGTTTCACTGGGCAGTATCTTGAGTATGTATGAGAACTCAGAGCAAACCTCCATAGTGACACACCTCCAATAAGACCACACCCACCCCAATAAGGCCACACCCACTCCAATAAGGCCACACCTCCTAATAGTGCCACTCCCTTTGGGGGCCATTTTTTTTGAAACCATCACAATAACATATGTGAGACTGTACTTGCTACTTAGTTTCAGCAAGGTTTTGTGTTTGTAGGTTGTGTTCTTGATTACATATTTAGACCCCATTAGCCCCTTACTCCCTCAACCTTCTTTATTCTTTGAAAATGCCAATCTATACATTGTGAATTTAATTCCAATGTTCCGAGCGTTTCATGTGGATAGAGTCGTAAAATATCAAGACCATTACTTACTCCTTTTAGTTAGCACAGTACTTTTGGGATTCATCTTCATTTCTTTATGTCACTGTGTAGCATCTCTTGTATGGCCAGGCATGGTGGCTCATATCTGTAATCCCAGCACTCAGGAGTCAGAAGAAGGAAGATAGGCTCAAGTTCAAAGTCAGCCTGGCATGCATAGTGAGTTCCTGGCCAGGGCTACCTAATGAGATCCTGTCTCAACACACACACACACACACACACACACACACACACACACACACACACCCTTGTGTGGATGCACCGTGTGCCTGTTCCTTGATTGATGGATATTAGTTTGCTCCACTGTTCAGCTCCTGCTAGTAATTCTGCTGTGAACATTGCTCTACCAGCTCTGTAGACCTCTTCTTATTTCCTTGCTACAGGGTTTTGCCCTCCTAGCCAGCTGAATTCATGGTGCCATCTAGCTGCCTTTCCTCATGCTGTTCTTTCTGTCTTCTCTGTATTCACTCATCTGGCCTAATTTATTTAGGAGTGGCTCACCATTTTCTCTTCCACGAAGCCTTCTCCAACTGGACTGATTATTCAAAGTCGATGTAGAACTTGTCTGTTCAGAGCAGTTTATCCTTCAACTTTACATTGATTTAATTATTTCTGCATGAGAGAAAATATTGTCTAAGTATAAGTTAACTTGGGAAGAATATCAGGTGATATGTGATGCTTTTTCTTAAATTAACTAAAAACATATTTGCTTAAATTACAGGATAAAATCTATATCATACCTCTGTATCATACCAATAATTTTTTCCTGAGAACAGGATATAGTGAAACTTTTATTTTCAATATATTCTGAGAAATTTAGTATAAAATCAAATGCACTTAATGACTAGGACATTGTTTAATTAAATGTTCCTGTTTGCCTCACAATGGGAAAATGTATATCTGCATTCCTTCCTTCTGTAGCCAGAACTGGAGATTGCAGATGCTTAGCACATAACTGGTGGGTAAGCCCCTGCAGCAGCTTCTTTTATGCACTGTTCCATAACACTTTAACACACATGGGGGTGACAAAGCAGCCTTTCATGACAGTGGTTGGGACAGACTGATAAAGACCTTTGATTCTACAGTAGAGTCCATGAGAGCTTTAGCCTACCTCTGGGTCATGTCACTTCCATGTCCCCTATTCCAGCAGGTCCCACTGGCACTGCCTTACACTATCACAACCTGCTGAGTAGTCCTAAGATCCTGGAGGCATGGGCTATTCTAAGTAGGCAGGAGTACTACTGTCCAGTTGCTGTGTGGCTTCTTCTGTGGAGCTGTGACTAAATGTCTATTCACACCAGATACAACAACAATGGTATACCAAAAGAACAATGCTGCCCAAGATGGGTTGTAATCAACATTGAGTTTTGGCGATCGCTGAAGAAGATCATCAGCATTCGCAGCTGCATCCCCAAAAAGCCCACCCCAGCATAGTGACAGCTCAGATGTTTCCTGCACAGCATACAGGCAGCTCTGTGGAAGAGTCTTGTCTCCCCCAGGTATTGTTTGATCTCCTGGAGGGGCCTCCATGGGTCCTGTAAGTTTTGTGGGCATCCTGAGCCTAGTAATTTTCATGAGCCTCTAGAGTCTCACGATCCTCATTCTCCTCCAGGAAGGAATGTTGCCATCCAGAGGAAACAGCTGCACAACACTGGTATAATTGGCCAAATTTCAAGAAGTACTAAGGATGCATTAGGGGTCTCATTCCTCATATGCCTACACTTTCACTAAAGTAAGAAAGGACTCACTAGGAAGAGCTCTCCCCTTGCATATTAGAATATAAAATGTAATCTTGATGCTAACGCCAGAATCAGATGTTATATGTAGCTTATAATATGCCTTCTATATATTTCCCAACAATACCCTCGACAATCCAATGTAGTGGTTTCTATCAATATCTCCATATCACAGATGAAGCAACCAAGACAAAACATTAACTTTCTTAGGATCCCTCACCTCATAACTGTTGAGTTGAGATGGAGACCCAGGCATTGTGGCATCTGTGTAGATACTGTCCCTGAAAATGATCCTATGAGACATTGTGGTGGTTTAAATGAGAATGGCCCCCACAGGTTCATATATTTGAATGCTCAGTCATCAGGGAGTTCACTATTTGAGAAGGATTAGGAGGTGTGGCCTTGTTGGAGGAAGTGTGATATTGGGAGTGGGCTTTGAGGTTTCCAAAGCCCATGCTAGGCCCAGTCTGTCATGCCCGCCATCATGTTCACTGCTGTGAAAATGGACTAAACCTCTGAAACTGTAAGTGAGCTCTCAGTTAAATGCTTTCTTTTATAAGGGTTGCTGTGGCCATGGTGTCTCTTCACAATAATAGAACAGTGACTAAGATGTCATCTAAGGAATGCATCATGTTAGTTTTTATCATCACTGATATGGCTTCTCAAATTATGGTGAGGAGATGTTTGGAAGTAAAAATGCAGATATATTATTACCACATGGAATATACTCTATTTTACCAATTGTTTCAACTTGAGCATCTGATAAAATATAATTCAAAACTAATGATGTGTTTCAACATTAGTTCTGGGGTCATAAACATTTCTGGGAAAAGCCAGATAGTGTGATATTGGGCTTTACAGATCACCAGATCCATGTAGCAGTAGGTCTGCTAGCTCATCAATTATAGCACAGAATAATTGTGGACGACATGCAGAGGAAGGGTCTGTCTGTGCTCCAATGGAATCTGAGAAGGGAACACAAACACGAGATGGACCAGCTTGTACGTGTCTAATTGTAGCTTCTCCCTGTTCTTTGTTCTAGTTGCAAGAAGCACTGGATATACTAAAAGCTGCCAAGATGATCTGCCATAGGATTCAGAGGTAGAACTGCATGCAGCTTGCAAAGACAGCTGGAGTGTTTGTGAGGCAGACAGAGTAGTGTGAGCAACACATCCACGGAAGCAGAGGTGCACATGTGTAAGGCCAGGGTAAACTTCTGCTTCCAGCCATTTGACTTGCATTACACAATTGCATGGGGGCGGGAGGTAACTGAGTGGCAGCATGTATGTTTGCATGCATAAGGCCCTTGTTTCATTCACATCCACAAAAATAAAAGGAGAAAGCAGTTATCCACACAATCTCTGAACTTCACAGCACAGCTAGGAACATGATTCATCTACCGAATATCTTGTTTTTCAAAGAATTTGCAAAATTGCTTTTAAGACAATTATTTAGGAATTATGTGGTATTTAAAATTCACCTGTGAGAACAATTCCTTTAAAATATTTAGGATTGAACTTGAAAATTCCAACTTAATCGTCACAACTGAAAAGCAAGCAAGAGAAATGGAAGCTCTCTGGGAGAAACTGTTAAATGCGGGAGCTGAGGCGGTGAGTCAGTTTCCCTGGTTTCTCGTTAATGTCATTGGTATGGAAAGAGATGCCGTTCGTTCTTGAGTAGTTTTCCATAGGAGTAGGTTATCTGCTATGAAAAGGCATATTGATAAAAATATTTGTTTTAATTATGTTGCTACTATTATTTATTATTAGTAGAGGTGCAAGACCTCTGGCTTTATAGTAATTGACTAATTAATATAAGAAATGATTTTGGTGTAATTTTTAATAAGAAATAGTGATGGTCCTGTTTTATATATCCAGCCACTGATGGGCACACCGACTGGTTTCCACATTTTGGTTGTTGTCGACAGTGCTGTTTGGACATTGTTGTGAATATGGCCGAGTCCCTGATAAAAGTTTTGAATGACTCTTACATTCAGTAGTGGCTAGACGGGGAATCCTGCGTTTCTCTTAGTGCCAGAGTCTCACAGCTTCTGCACTAGTTTTGCTTTCTGTTGTTGATAAAACACGGGCTGTGCTGGCCAGGTTGTGCATGTCAACTTGACACAAGCTGGAGTCATCAGAGGAAGGAGGCTCAGCTGAGGAATGGCCCCCATGAGATCCAGCTGTAAGGCATTTTCTCAATTAGTGATCAATGCGGGAGGGCCCAGGCCACGGTGGGTGGTGCCATCCCTGGGCTGGTGGGCCTGGGTTCTGTAGAAAGCAGGCGGAGCAAGTCATGTTAAGCAAGTTAGTGAGCAGTGTCCTTCTGAGGCCTCTGCTCCTGCCCACGGGTTCCAGCCCTGCTTGAGTTTCTGTTCTGACTTCCAAATTAATAAGCCAAATTAACCCTTTTCTCCCCAACTTGCTTTTGGTCATGGTATTTTGTTGCAGCAATAGGAACCCTCACTGAGACATGGACCAAAGCCAACCAGGGGGAAAGTGTTTATTTCACCATAGAACTCCCAGTCACAGTCCATCACTGAGGGAAGTCAGGGCCAGAATTTAAGGCAGGAACCTAAAGGCAGGAACTGAAGCAGAGGCATGGAGGAATGCTGCTTACTGATCAACTCCCATGGCTTGCTCCACTATATTTCTTAAGCAGCCCAGGCCCACATGTCTAAGGGTGCTACACCCTCAGTTGGATGGGCCCACTTATGTCAATCAGCAATCAAGAAAATGCCCCACAGACCTACCTCAAGCTAATCTGACGGTGAAATTCCTCTCTTGAAGTTTCCTCTTTCCAGCTCTGTCAAGGTGACGACCGAAGCTAACTGTGACAGCTTTGGGGGATAAGTGACTTATGATTTCTACTCCTCATCAAGAACAAATACTGGGTCTTATAGAAGCCCTTTTTCATGCCAGAGAATTGTCCTCCTCTCCCCTCCCCCTTTTGGGGTTTTAAAAAGGAAAGTTATTCAGTAAAATAAAAAATAGACATGTTTTCTTGGCTGTCTTGGGCCTCATAGAGTAACCTACTACTCCTAACGCTGACATTCATCTGTGTCCGAGCTTCCCATCCATGTAACTGTCCACGTTCCTGAAAGGTGGATGTATTGTTAATCCCACCAGTTGAGAATAAGAACACTACCACAATTTAAGGCCAAATTTGAAGCAAGCTTTAATTAAATACTGGCCAGGTGGATGGACTCTGACCAGGTTCATCTCCGGTTTCCCAGAAAAAAAAATGGCCCCATGTCACAGTTTTTAGCTGCTTAAGAATTTCCCATCAGGTCCAAGCAGGGGCAAGCATGCATCCTGATGTGCCTCCAGCCTACATCCAGTCAGGGGCAAGTGTACATCCTGACGTATTTCCTGCCTGTGGACCTCCCGCCCACATGTGATCAAGCACACCCAGTGCAGATGGGTCGAACAAACTTGTTTAGGGGAGTGACAGCATGTGCCTTGTTGTCTCCCATAAACAACAGCCTCCAGCATTTCAGGAACTATCTGTCCTTAGGCAAGGGGCTTGCAAATCAGAGGCATTTTTGTTTCATGGATCTCTTAGGCATAGTGATTAAAACTTAAAATGTAACTTTGGTTTCCACAGTATCACTAGGATTGAAATATGATTGCTATACAATGAAAACTGTGTATCTATACACCAAGATGAGCAACATCCTGGCATCTGTGTTTTCCTTCCTGGAAGTTGACCCCTGTTGCATTGTGAACACTGAGAAGGCCAGGCAAATATCATGACAGCCTGCCCTAATAACTCAGTTAAGAACTAGGCCTCGGTCTCTGCTTTTTGGAACTCTGCTTTTTGGAACTGAGCAAGCAGTTTCGAAAGAGGAACCGCGAACATAGTGTAATGTGGTGCAGGGGAGGGTTTGGCGGGTAGAGCCGAGATGCCCGCCATGCAGATAGTGGTGACTGGAGTGGAAAGTCACTCACACCCCGAGCACTGCATCCACGTGGAGAGAGGGTTGATTACAATAAAAAGATAGACAGGGAAAGAGGGAGAGAGAAGAAGAGAGGGGAGGGAGGGAAAGCGGAGGTGTGCACACCTCATGGTGGGGGAGGAAGGAAGGGGGGGAGAGCGAAGAGGGAGGAGTTTTCTTCTTCTTTTTTTTTTTTTTTTTTTTTTTTTTTTTTGGTTTTTCGAGACAGAGTTTCTCTGTGTAGCTTTGCGCCTTTCCTGGAACTCGCTTTGGAGACCAGGCTGGCCTCGAACTCACAGAGATCCGCCTGCCTCTGCCTCCCGAGTGCTGGGATTAAAGATGTGCGCCACCACCGCCCGGCCTAGGTCGGACACAAGGGTAGCATGGCCGAGCGGTCTAAGGCGCTGGATTAAGGAGTTTTCTTCTTAAAGGGAGTCAAGAGGACTGGGCAGGTCCCCAAGGGGCAGGTCCCCAAGGGGCAGGTCAGAATACTAACACAAAGGGCAATCAATCACTGGTGCCCATGACACAGGGACAAGGGAGTCAGGATGTAACAAGCCTGGGCCACTGAGCCAGCCCCCATAATCAACAGCTCAAGGTAATAACCAAATAAGGACAAAGTCTGAGGCTTATCCAGACCTGCTCAAATATGAAAAACTGTAGCCCAGACCAACCCCCAACTAACCCTAGCCAATTAGCAGTTACTAACATGACTGCCACTCGCATAAGCCAATCATATCTAAGATGAGCTGCTTCCTTGGACACTCCCCTTAGTTAGGCTTAAAAGGAGCCCTCACTTCCTTGTCAGGGTCATTGCCATCTTGTCTTTGTATGGGATGGTGTGAAGGCAGTGCAGACTCCATCTCAGGGAAGGACCATCATCTTAGACCACCTTCGGTTCCAGGAAGGACCTCAGGAATGTGCCATGACAACTCGGACAGATACAGAACAGTATGCTCCTGCAGACATTCTGTCTGCTGTTTATGGCCCTTTGAAGATATCCAGATAATCCTGCTGAGCAACCCAGATAATCCTGCTCAGCAAGTTGTGATTCCCCACCAAAAGTCTAACACAAGAGTTTCAAATGTGGTTTTGTTGAAAGTCTAGACCAACAGTTTAAAAAAAAAAATCACCTTGCCCCATAGCCTTTCTACCCGACCCCAAGATGTCAAAGCATGTAATTCCCGGCTTGTGGATTTTCCCTATTAAAAACTCTCTACTCCTGGGCCTGCTGCCGCTGCCACATATCCCTCCACCTGCCATGTGGTGGCCCAGGTTCGGACCCAGAAAATAAAAGGACCCTTATGTGCTTGCATCGGAAACTGGCTCCACAACAGTGGCAGGTTGGATATGAAATGCTCTTGTTTGATTGTATACATGGATGGTGGTCTTTTGTGGGGCTTCTCCAGGACCTTAACAAGCACCACATTGGACCAATGAAGTAGTTGCTCTCTGTAATGGTTAACATTGGTCACCAACTTGATAGGCTCTTTAATGCCCTAAGAGACAAACTTCTGTACATCTTGTGAGGCATTATGTTGATTAGGTTAATTGAAGTGGGAAGACCTGTCCTAAAAGGGGACAGCACCCTTCCCAGGGTTATATTATTCTAGATTATATACAAAGGAGAGAGTGAGCTGCCATTCTTGCTCTCTGCTTCCTAACTATGGATACAATGTGACCAGCTGCCTCAGGATCCTTCCCCAGTCTTCCCTGACATGATGGATTGAACATTCAGAATGTAAGCTAGAATAAGGTCCTTTCTCCCTTAAGTTGTCTTTGTCAGGACACTTTATGGTAGCAAGGGAGAAAGTAACTAATACACTAACTATTTCGTTTAAGTTTTAATAGCAAGAAATATGCAGACCTGTTATACAGACACATCAGGGGAGGGACATTTGTGTTGACTGTTCCTGATATTCTTGTGGGATTCCTGACATGGAACTCAGGTCATCAGGCTTAGGGGCAAACACTGACCTGCTGAGCCATCTCTTCAACTGTTTTCTTCCCATCCCCTCCCCCCACTTTCAAAACAATAGCCTATTTTTTGTATCTGAGTTCTTTTCTCTGCCCATTCCAGCACTGGAGAACTCCCAATACCCAAAGCCCTCTCTTATTTTCCTGGGTCTCTCTCAACCCAGACCAGCAGGTGGTATGCTTGCTAAGCTGGTTCTTTTAAGGACTTTGACTGTCCCATGAAAATCATCAGGTTCTGTGCAACTTGAAAAGCTACATTTGCAAATCCTTTAGAGGTGAACTTCGCCTGTTGGGCTTCCTAGGAAGTGGTTCTAGAACATTGCTGTGAGAATTCTAAAACCCCAGAACCTGTCATGGATTAAGGAACACTCTAAACCCTTGGGATTTAGCTATGAGAGGTTTTATAGTCACTATCACAGTTTCATCTTTAGACCCCATGTTCCCTGGATTGGGTGTTATCTCAGAAGCCATTTATTTTAGCTTTGTGTGTCAGTTGACATGTGGGGAGGACAAACAAGAAACAGGTATTTGACTCAGCAAGACCAGGCTCTTCGCTCAATCATCGCTCTTCAGCTCAGCTTGCATGTGGATTTGCTTTCAGCGCTGTGTAGCAAGATCATCCCTTAGTCAGCCTTCAATCCCTTCTAGTCAATCTCCTGAAGCACCAGCAGGCATCCACTACCATCCCTGAAAAACCCGTGGCTTCCATCCTTCTTTCGTCCCAAGGTATACCACACTGAGCCTGTTTTATTTTTATTTTTAATTTTATAAAATTATTTTTGTAACTTCTCACATGTTATACATTGCATAATGACCACTCTGACCCTCACCTCTCTCCCCATCCACTCTTCTCCCTCCCTACAAATCTTCTTCTCACATTCCTGTATATCCATTTGTTTTATGACTCTGTAAGATTAACTAGGGCCATTTGTGACCATGAATTGGAGCCTGGTGGGCTCAGCAGGTTGCAGTGTTTGTGATTAAAATTTCTGGATTGATTTTATTATTTTTGGAACTATGAAATTACACAGGAGCTACCACAAGGTAACTTGTGACTGAAGATGCAGCTCAGTTCGTCTAGTTTGTGCCAAGGTCAGTTTTGAAAGCACAGCAATCCACGCCCACAGAAACCGCACACGCACGCACGCACGCACGCACGCACGCACACGCACGCAGACTGTGTGCATGTGTGAAGAATGCAGCACAGATATTTATTAGTCATATTTAATACATTTGATACTGAAGAAAAGTATTTTAAACTCCAGTAGTGTTTTTCTTTGAGTTATTTTTTTAGTAGCATTCAGAGAACCTGTGACATTTTCACGTACATATGTCATTATCTGTTATTGCTATTTCTCCAAACCCCACTGCCTTCCCTGTGTCCCTTTAAACTTTTTTGCTGGTCACTTTATTTTCTTCAGAGTGTATCTTTTCAAAATGTATGTTCCATTTCTGGCATACATACTTGTAGCTGCTGAGTCATGAGTCCACACTGAAAACAACTCAAGTTCACAGCAGCTACTTGTATTCTGATTTGTGAAAGTCCCCCTTTGTGATGTGTCTTAGGTGGAGGCAGCACCCAAAGGCGATCCAGGGAAGAGGAGGGAGGACGCTGCCGTGCTGAGGAGTCAGGCGGAGCTGACGAAGCTCACATCTGCGCTCTCGGAAGTGAGAATGCAGGACGACACTTGCAAAATGGAAGTGGAAAAGTACAAGAAACTGTATCTAAAAGAACTAAGAAGTAATAATGCCTTACTCTCACTTCTTCCGAGTAGGTGAGTGGGAGAGAGAAGTGCCGAGGAGAAACCAGTCTCAAGGCCTGGTCACGAAAGTGTAGTTCTTAGTGAACTGGGTTCCTGGATTTGTGGATTGTGAAAGCTAAGTAGATAATTGTAGTTCTGGGAAGTCATGTTGGCAAATGACCTGGCTTTGAAATGTTAATCCAGGACACTTCTTACTCCTCTATTCTTCGTTCTACGTCTATTTTCCACCTTAGTAGTCTCACCTAGTTGATTTAATCTACTGATTTTTAGGTAAATGTTTATGAAAATTCTCTAGTAACCACAGTTATTATGATGATCTGATTATCAGTGTTTCATAAATATATATATTAAAAACTTAGTGATCTTTGGAGGATTATAACCTAAACCCAAGCTGTCAAGTGCTGCTGGCACTGCTCCTGGGCACATCCTGGCTCTGGTAATTTAACTGCTGGCACCGCTCCTGGGCACATCCTGGCTCTGATAATTTAACTTTCCTGTGGCTCAGCTTCACCACTAGAGGGAGCTGCAGAGTTGCTGCCCTTGAGCATTTTTTTTCTTTCCCTGACTGCGTTGCTGGGATACAAGCAAAGACCAACCCTGAACTGAAAAGTGCTCTTTTGGGGGGCCTGCCACCTATTTCCCAAATAAATCACACATGGAGCCTTATTATTACTTATAAATGCCTGGCCTTTAGCTGGGTTTGTTTCTTGCAACTTTCCTTAACTTATCCCGTCTACCTTTTGCCTCAGGCCTTTCCCCATTCTTTTACTTCTATAAATCTTACTCGTACTCCGTGGCTGGCTGTGTAGCTGGGTGGTTGGCCCCTGATGTCCTCCTCCTTCCTCTTTCCTTTCTTGATCTTTTGTCCTCCTAGATTTCTCCTTCTATTTATTCTCTCTGCCTGCCAGCCCCACCTATCCTTTCTCCTGCCTTGCTGTCGGCCGTTCAGTTCTCTATTAGACCATCAGGTGTTTTAGACAGGCACAGTAACACAGCTTCACAGAGTTAAACAAATGCAACATAAACAAAAGTAACACATCTTAAAATAATATTCTACAACAGAAGGGAAGTGGAAGTCCCAGCTGGTTAGACTAATTCCTTGTTCTGTGTGGGCAGGAGTGTAAGGCGGACAGAAAATGCAGCCCCACCTCCACACCTTGGTAAGGATGTTCTGAACTAACTGCCTGGGCTGCTTCAGTTTCTTAATTTATCTGCATCTTGGCCTCCCTTAGGCTCTGAATTCCTCCTCAGTGGAAAAGGCTTGATTTCTTCATATGGGAGCAGCGTACAGAGAGCAGAAGCAAATGCTTCTGGGTGTCCTGTCTTTTGTTTGTTTGTTTGTTTGTTTTCCCTTAAAATTGTAACCCACCAAGTCTAATTTCTATTACCGGTATACTCATGGGATTGGGGCCATCCGCTGGAGGACTGGTCCACCTCCCAGGGGCCACAGCCTTAAAGCAAACTGATTCACCCTCAGAGCCTTAACTGTCAATGGCACCTCTGGTGTGAGGCCTTGAAAACCCCTCTCCCACACACGCTGGGATGTGCCTGGCTTGGTCTTGTGCAGGCTGCTGCAAGTTCAGGAAGGCAGCAATCCTGGTGTGCCTAGAAGATACTGTTTGTCTTAGTCCTCCCTGACCTCTGGCTCTTATGCTCTGTCTTCCTCATTTGTTCTGAGATGGTCTCTGAGCCTTGTGGGGAGAGGTTGATAAAGGCTTAGCACACCATTGACTCATTCTCTGTACTTTGACCAATTGTGAGTTTCTGCATTAACCACTGTCTTCTGAACATAGATATTTCTCCAGTGAGGTCTGAGAGTTAGTTGCACTAATCTTTACAAATTTAGAGGGCAGTCTTGTACTATGTCCATTTGGCAAAATAATAGTAGGGGTTTTACTTCTCGGGGCCTATGAGCTCCCCAGCCATCAGTTCTTGACCAGGCTCATAGCATCACATGTTTGTTTTTCTCTTGTGAAGTGGACCTGATGTCCAATCAGAAAGTGGTTGGTTATCCCCATAATTAATGCCACTATTGTCTCCATGGGCACATCTTTTACCATGCTGATCATGAGTGTGGCTTGCAGGATTCACAGATGGGTAAGACAGTTGATGACTTTTCTTCCCAATCAACCTGCACAGCACCTTCTGGTGCTATGAAAGCTAGCCAGTGGGAGGAAGCTTCCTGGTAGTACCAGCTTGATTTCTCAATGCTTGTGTGAATGGGATAGTTTCCCTGATTTCTTCCTCAGCCTGTTTGTCTTTGGTGTGTAGGAAAACCACTGTTGTGAGCTTTGTAACTGGCCACAATGCTGAAAGTGTTCATTGCTCTAGGAGTTTCCTGGTGGAGTCCTTGGGGTCTGTCATGTGTGGAATCATGTCATCTGCAAACAGGAATACTTTGACAGCCTCCTTTCCTATGTGTGTCCCTCTTATTTCCTTCTCTTGTCCTGTTGCTCGAGCTGATATTCCAGGCATTGTTGAACCCACAGCCTTGTCTTGTTCTGTGGGAGTGCTTCAGGTTTTTCTCCACTCCCTAGGATCATGGCTATTGGTTTGTCATACTTAGCCTTTTTTTTTTGCATGTATTTTCTCCATCCCTGTCTCTCCAGGGTTAATCATAAAGGGTGTTGGATTTTGTGAAAGGCCTTTAATGCACCTAATAAGATAATCACATAGTTTCTGTCCTTGGACATATTTGTGTGGTAAATTCCATTTAATGATTTACATATATTGAACCATCTCTGCATCCCCGGAGCGAAGCCTACTGGAGCCATCTCTCCAGCCCTGCTCAGGAGGTATGCGCGTGCATGCGTGTGTGTGTGTGTGTGTGTGTGTGTGTGTGTGTGTGTGTGTGTGTATGGTGATAATTTATTTGTACTGAAATGTGATTTTAATTGTATGTTAATAAATAAAGTTGCTCTGGGGTCAGAGCTATTAGAGCCATAGCAAGAGTGTGGTGGTTAGAAGAGCTAGGTAGATCTCTGTGTGTTCAGGGATACAGCCAGTATTGGAGACATATGCCTTTAAGACCTGGAGGGCGGTACTTACAGGCAGTGACGAGGCAGTCATGTGTTTGGGTTTACAACCAATGAGAAGGCAGAACAGAAAGACTATTTAAAGACAGACAAACAGGAAGTAGCTCTCTCTCGGGGAAGCTAGGAGCACTGCAGGAGGTAAGATTTTAGCTCTGACCTCTGACCTCTGAGCTTTCTCTTTTACATTGGCTCTGTGTTTCTTATTTTAATAAGACGATAGGTTACATCTATGTGTGTGTGTGTGTTCAGATAGTATCTTTAGTGTAAATTTCTTTTCAACTTGTATTGATTCTTTGTGGATTTCACATCATGCATTCCAATCCCACTTATCTCCCCACCCCTCATGTGTACCCTCTTTCTTTGCCAACTTCCCTCCCCCCAAACAAAACCAAATTTAAAGGAAAAACCAACCAACCAGAGAGATAGAGATAGAGATAGATAGATAGATAGATAGATAGATAGATAGATAGAGAGAGAGAGAGAGAGAGAGAGAGAGAGAATCTTGTCATGGAAGCTGTAGTGTGGCCCTTTGAGTCACACAGTTTACCCTTTAGTCCATTCATCATTACTTGCAAATTACGTGTATTGCCAGGAGTCATTGGTCTGGCTCCAGGTCTCTGGCTTCTGCTACACCACAGATAATGGGTTCTCACTGGGGCTCCTGCTGTTGTCCTGTGTCATGGAGATCTGTAGGTTTGTCCTCTTCACCTGCTCCAATAGTTCATAGGTGAGGTGGATGTTGGGGTGGGCCAACTCATAGCCCCTGGTTCTGGGACTGGGTAGAGGAGAGCTCTCCAGCACTGCCTCGGCTAGCTCACCCAATGCAGCCTGCAGCAAGGAACCAGGCTAGTTCTCCTGCTCTCAGATCCTCAGATCTAGGTCATGCACACTCACACCACCAGGGCCAGCTCTACTGTTTTGCCCAGACAAGGTGCAGAGCCCTCTCTCCTGATTGCTGTAGGGGGCAGATGAGGTGTGTGTGGGTCAGCTCTCCTGCTCTCACGCCCCCAGGGCTGGCTCACCTGCATACCAGACACAGGGCCAGCTCTAGTGTGCCGCCAAGACGGGGTACAGAGCCTGCTCTCCTGTGTGCCACAGCCAGGGAGGGTCAGGGCTAGCTCTCCCACTCTTGTGACCCCTGGGCCAGTTCTCCCTCCTGTCACAGGTGGTAATGTGTGTGTGTGGGGGGGGGTGGAGGGGCATCTTTCTCTCTCACCCACACCACCACATGGCAGATGGGGTGATAGGATCAGCTTTCCTGCTCACATACCCTCGGGGTCTTCTCACCTGCATCCCCAACCACAGGGTCAGCTGTAGTATGCTGCTCAGGTGAGATACACGCCTGTGGTGATGGGTAGGGCTATCTTTCCCTGGGGGTCATCTCTCCTACTGCAGTATCCAGTGAGGGACAGGACCAGCTATCCTAGGGCCAGTGAAGGGTGGGTGTGGCTCAGCATATCATGGTTCCAATAACTCTCTGTGCTAACATGAGCCATGGACATCATTATAGACCTCAGCTGCAGAAGGATCATGGACCCAGACATGGCCCTCCGCAGCAACTTGGGACCAGACATCACTATGGCCTGGTGGCAGCACAGGCCATCTGGATGAGTATGGGCCCTGGTGGCAGCATGGCCCTAGGGCACCAACATGGTCTCTGACCAGACCCTGGGCATCTGCGGAGCCCTCAGCGGTAACAGGAGCCATGGACATTGCCCTAGATCCTAACTACTACAGGGCTGTGGACCCAGACATGGCCCTAGGCAGTGGCCTGGGCCTGGATGACTCCATGGTCCCAGATTGGCATGGCCTCTGTAGCAACATGGCCATCAGACACCAACATGGCCCCAAGTGGTAGCCTAGACCACAGGCCTTCACACTGCCTTCAGTGACAATAGGAGCCACAGACATCAGCACAGGCCCCCTTGGCCTCAGACAAAGACCTGGCCCTTGGCAATAATCCAGGTCTGGACATCAGCTTGAACTCAGGTGGCTAGCAAGCCATTCACATCAGCCTGTTCTTAATCACCCCCACCTCTTCAGATCTGCCTCTCACCCCAGCCCGTGAACCCTTCTGGCTCTCTCTTTTCCATTTCCCCACCCTGTACTCGCTTACTATAGTGATGTCCAATCACCGGGCACCAGGGCTCTTGGTTGGGTCACAGGTGGTGTTTGGTGGAGTCCTGCCTGTCCCAGCCACAAGGCATGGTGTGGAGCTGTTGCTTTTCTTCTCTCATATGCCCAGGCCTAGAAACCTCGGGGAGTGCTTGGTATGATGGTGTAAGAAGTCTGGGGTGGGGTGGGTGGGGTGGGGGGTGAGTGGGTGGGGGTGGGGCATCTGTGTCTTCCACTGGCTCAAGCCTGGAGAAGACCAGACCCAGCTAATTTCTGTCGATTGTGCAGGCTTGATCCTTCCCCCTACTCTGAAACCAAGAAGTCTGGGCAATAGGGTAGCCATCTGTGTTCTCTGCCGGCTCAGGCCTGCTTGGAGGTCTTTTTTTTTTTTTTGAAGGTTTGCAACTATTTTAATTTAATTTTTTCTTTATTAAGACATTTTTTATTCATTTTACATACCAACCACAGACTCCCCTCTCTTCCCTCCTCCCACCCTGCCCCTTCCCCCAGCCTTCCACCTCAACCCACCCTTAATGCCCTCCTCCAAAAAGGTAAGGCCTATCATGGGGAGTCAGCAGAGTACAATCAGTTGAGGCAGGTCCAAGTCCCTCCCCCTGCATCAAGGCTGTGCAAGGTGTCCCACCATAGGTATTGGGCTCCAAAAAGCCAGCTCATGCACCAGGGATGGATTCTGATCCTACTGCCAGGGGGCCCCTTAAGCAGATAACTACACAACTGTCTCGATTATGCAAAGGGCCTAGTCCAGTCCCATAGAGGCTCCACAGCTATTGGTCTAAAGTTCATGAGTTCCCACTAGCTTGCTTTGGTTGTCTCCTAGGTTTCCCCATCATAATCTTGATGCCCCTTGCTCATACAATTCTTCTTCCATCTCTTCAGCTGTACTTCTGGCGCTCGGCCTGGTGCTTGGCTGTGGCTCTCTGCACCTGCTTCCATCAGTTACTGGCTGACAGACAGCTCTATGATGGCAGTTAGGGTATTTGTGAAGACCCACAAAGGCTTCCAAGTGAGATCTGAGCTTCCTTTACCCAGCAGAGCCGCATTAGAAGGCTGCTTGACTGTGGGCATGGTCACTAGGTGATTGGAAGGGTCTGCACTTGGCTGAGCTAGGGGGAGGTCTTTTGCTCTACCCCTTGGCATTCCAATAAATAGCCCTTTAGAAGAGACAGAAGGGGCCAGTGGATAAGGATCCATGCCCTCCAGAGGCTATCCTGTGTTTCTATCCCCTCTATCCTTCAATCTAAATCTCTTATCTCTCATTTCTCGAGTACCCTGGGGTAAAATGTGGGAGCTGATCTCCCAGATAGGCTCCCACAGTTATTCACTGATCTGATTACTGGGGTAAGCCAGCTCAGGCACCCTCTCCACTATTGCTAGTAGTCTAAACTGGGGTCATCCTTGTGGATTCCTGGGAACTTCCCTGGCACCCTGTTTTTCCCTAGCCTCACAATGTCTCCCTCTATCAAGGTATCTCTTTCATTGCTCTCCCACTACATCCCTGTTCCAGCTCGACCATCCCATTCCCTTATGTTCTCATCCCCCATCCCCTACCCCCAGTATACTCATGAAGATCTCATCCATTTCCCCTTCCCAGGATTATCTGCATGGGAGATTTTTAATTACTGCTTCTATCTCATTTGTAGCTTTGGATCTTTTTAAATTATTTGCTTTATCCTGGTTTAATTGTGGTAGGTCAAATACATCTAGAAATTCACTCAATTCTTCCAGATTTTTCCAATTCAGTGGGCTACAAAAATTTTAAACTACATTCTCATGATCCTCTGAATTTCCTCTGTGTCTATTGCAATCTCTCCCTTTTCACTCTTAATTATATTATATTGAATCTTCTTTGTATATTTTGGTTAAATTGGTTAAAGATTTATTAATTTTGTTTATCTTTTCACAGACCCAGGTCTTTGTTTCATTGATTCTCTTTATTGTTTTTGGTTCATTTCGACTTCATTATTTTCTGTCCTGATCTTGGTTATTTCCATCAGTCTGATTCTCTGGGGATTGGTTTATGCTTTTTCCAGTTCCTTAATGTTTGTCTCTTGTTTGTCTATTAAGATCTCTGATTTTTGAAATGTAGGCACTTAGATTTGTAAGCGTCCTTCTTAAGAAGACTGCCTTCATTGTGTTCCACAGGTCCAGGTACACTGTTTTCATTTTCATTTAATTCTAGGCTTTAAATTTTTTTCTTCTCACTTTCTTCAAAGACTCACTCATAATTCAGTAGTGTGTTGCTACATGAGTTTGTATATTTTCTGTAGTTTTCCCAGCTATTGATTTACAGCTCTATGTCATCATGATCAGGTAGAAAGTGAGACATTGTTTCAGTTTTCCTGTATTTGTTGAGACTTGTTTTATGTCTTAATATATGACTTATTTTAGAGGAAGTTCCATGAGCTACTAAGAAAAATATCTATAATTTGGTGTTTGGGTGGAATGTGCTATAAATATCTCCTAGGTCCATTTCACCTATGATATCATTTAATTTCTGTTTCTTGATTCACTTTTTGTATGGATGATATGTCTAATGGACATACTCCCCCCTCCCTTTTTTTTTTTGAAAGAAAGTTTTTTGTGTAACAGCCTTGGCTGTTCTGGAACTCTCTTTGTAGACCAGGCTGGCTTAGAACTCACAGAGATTCTCTTGCCTCTTCCTTCCAAGTGCTGGGATTAAAGGTGTTGTGCCACCACACCTGCCCCAAGGATTCTTAACTTTTATTAGTTGTATGTATTTTAGAAGTACAGCATGATATTTAAATATGTTCATATGCAGTGGTAATAATTATCAAGTATGCCATTATCTTGCAGAGTTACCCTTAGAAATATAAATCTTCAGAGGCGCATTAAAACAATTTTAACTGTTAAGCTATGTATCATTGATGGTGATTTTTCTTCATCCTATACCGTTTGATTCACTAGTTGGTTCAGCATGTCCCTAGAAATAGACATACTGTGTTTTGTTTGCTTGTTGTCTTTTGAGACAAGGTCTCACTCTGTAGATGAGGCTGGCCTGGAACTCAGTACATAGTCCAGTCTTGCCCTAAACTCAGTCCTCTTGTATCCACTTCCTAAGTGCTAAGGTTACAGCAATATGCTTCTGTGCGTAGCTGTGGTTCTTGAGAACAATCCTAAGCTAATAATTGTATGCAGTCGGTGTCCTGTCTCAGTTTCAGTGTTAATGTACCATTCTACTCTGATGTCACCGTTCTCTAAGAAGCAAGCTGTGTAAGAACCCTGCAGTCATTTGGGGGAGCATGAGACACATTCAGTGTTTACATTTTCCAATCTGTGCAGGACTTGCAAGTGTCCAAAGGGGTTGAGAGCAAATCTTGAGGAAGAGATGAGGCAAAACACCTCTGCAATGGTGACTCTTGTAGGACCTCACCCCAAGTGTCCTCAAGTTAGATTTGCTGCTGGTGCAAATCTAACCAGCAGCAGCATGGAGTCACAAGGAAGTGTGCCCCACACCTCTCAAAGCCCAGAAGGCAGCTGTGAATTCATGGAAAATCCCAGCTTGGTGAGTTGAGTAATCATTCTTTCTTTGGCTTTTAACTTCCTGGCATCACTTAGTGCTTAATTTGGGTGAACTACTGAGTTATTTAGTTGACTTCTGCTTAGCAAGACAAGGTCACAATAATGTGCATAAGGAAAAGAGAAAATTTATAATTAAAAAATTCAGAGGAGGAGTTGATCTGTGGGGAGAGAAGAGGTGGGGGAGGGGCTGGAAGGAATGGAGGGAGTGGAAACTGCAGTTGGGATATAATGTATGATTGAAGAATAAAAGTCAAACAAACAAACAAACAAAAACTTACCCCAAGCTCTCATTTTCAGCAGATACTGCTCATCATTTGTGTTAATACTTGTAAACATATGGACACAGATTGGCTTTCTTAAACTTTACCCTTAACAGTAGGAGTTAGAAATGCATGTGAGTGGGGTTACAGATGTCCTGCTATGTTTTAACAAAGATGTGAAAGTCTTCTTATTTAAAAAAATAACCTTTCTACTAATTTCTTTCCAAAGTCTGAGGATCAGGAGAAAGCAAGGAGAAAACTGATCAGCTCAGTACATTCTCTGCTCTGTGCTTTGCGCCGAGAAGCAAGGAGGACTACAGTGTTAGAGAAAGAGCTAACTGAGTAAGCTTTAGCATTTCAAGTCTCTTCAACCATTGTTTGACCTGACTATAATTGCATGAAAACCTCTCCGCAAAATCATACTGAAAGTACAGCACTGTACCATGGACTTCAGGTACCCATGGTGCATCCTAAGCCTTTTTGAAATTCAAAATATTACATTTACACTTTAATGATTTTAAAAAACAGTAAGAATAATGCCAACTGCACTCTTCTTCATCTACCTTGAATTTTTATTCTGCAGATTTTATCATCCATTTCCTTTATTTTATGCTAATAACAATTTGATTCAAAAGAAAAGAGGGTCAACTTTGTTTCACATGGATTTTCATTATAGATAATTAGTACAAAAAGAGGGAACATATACTACAATTATATCACACAAAAAGATTTTTATTATTAAAATTATTTTATTGTTGAAGGTATCATATATACACGTATGTTTTGATCAGATCCACCTCCATATCCCTCCCTCCATCATCTCCCTGTGCCGCCTCCATCACATCTTCCTCTACACTTCATGTACTTTTTTTTTTTTTTTTTTTTTTTTAAAGAAATGTCAAGTCTCTTAGCGATGCTTGTATGGGAATGGATGTACGACCATCTTCTGGAGTATGGCTAGCCTTTCAATGACTGCATCCCCAAAGAAAACTGATTCTCCTTCCCCCAGCAGTCATTAATTGCCAATAGCTCCTCATCTAAGGGTGGAAGTCTGTGAGCCCCCATGCTGGAGAGTTTCATGTCAGTTTGACACAAGCTAAAGTCATCTGAGAATAGAAAATGCCTCCAGAAGATCAGGCTGTAGGCCAACGTGCAGGACATTTTCTTAATTAGTGATTGATAAGGGAGGGCCTAGCCCTTGTGAGTGGGGCCACACCTTGGCTGGTGGTCTTGGGCTGAGTAAGAAAGCAGGCCGAGCAAGCCATGGGGAGCAAACCAATAATCAGCACCCCTTCATGGCCTCCTCGTCAGCTCCTGCCTCCAGGTTCCTGCCCTGTTCCTATCCTGGCTTCCTTCTATGATGGACTGCGATGTGGAAGTGTAAGCTGAATAAACGCTCTCCTCTCCAACTTGCTTTTTGGTCATGGTGTTTCATCACGATGAGAGAAACACTACCTAGGACAGCCCCTTCTCCCGTTCTGGCTGGGACTTTGGCTTGATCGTGTGCAGGTCTTGTGCATGTCGTCACTGCTGCTCTGAGTTCATGTGTGCAGCAGTCCTGTTGTGTCCAGACGAGCCTGCTTTGCTGCATGCAGATGTCCACTACTATGGCTCTTGCAGTCTTTCCTCTTTCTCTCCCACAATGGTCCCCAAGACTTGGAAAGGAGAGAATGTGGCATATATGTCTCAGTTAGAGCTGAGCGCTCACAGTCTCTTATGCTTTGCATCTTGGCCAGTGTAGTCACTGTATTCATCACCATCTACTGCAAAAGAAGTTTCTCTGATGGGGGTTGAGAGACGCATTCATCTCTGGGGATGAAGATAAGAATGTGGAGGGAATTGTGTTACTATGTCCATTTAGCACATTAATAGTACTAAGGTTTCCCTTCGGGCCTAGGACCTAGCCAGGTGTAGATTTGGGACCAGTTAACAAGAGTGGACATGAGCTCAGTCTTGTGGTGTAGGATTTAACTGTTGCACCAGTGGACGTTTCATGACCTGTCATTACTGTAGCTCTCAGGAGTCACAGCTGGGTAAGACTGTTGATTACTCCTGGTAGCACGCATAGACTCCTTCAGGTGGATTTCTCCATGAACCATGAAACAAGTAGGTGGTATCTCCAGCATTGGGTCTTTCTATCAGATTCCAGAGAATAACTTAGAAAAATGGCAATCATCTGTAGTGTTTGGAAGAAGTCTATGGCACCCCACTGATCAACATTTCAAAAAGAGGTAACACATACCTGGCAGTGGGTTTTATTCTATAGATAGTCTATGGTATCTGAGAGGGGCATTGTTTCCTCTTTACAGTGTAACTCCATTTAAATTACTTATATATATATGTATATGCCTAGATTTTATGAAGTTTCTATGGTGGCAGATTTTCATTTGTCATTTTCAAGGGCCTATAGTTTAGTTATCCCTCACCCCAGCATTCCCTCCTCTACCCTGCCCTCCCATCCCCAACTCCATTTAACTTTCCTATTCCATTACCCCTTTCTCTGCTTCATAGTATATGCATGCTATTCCTCTTCCCTTGAGATGCACAAACCCACAGCCCTTGACTACTTTCCTGCCTTCTGTGGGTACTCCCAATTTAAACACATGTATCTATAGAGTCAAAGCTAGCATCCATGTATACGACAGAACATGCAGCATTGGTCTTTCTCGGTCTGGGTCACCTCATTCAGAATGATTATTTCCAATTCCATCCATTTCCCCAAACTTTTAATTTTTCTTTGTAGCTGAATAAAATTCCATTGTGTGTAGGGACCAGGTTTTCATTATCCACTCATGAGTTGATGGGCATCTAGGCCTTTTCCATGTTCTAGCTGTTGTACATGGAGTGGAAATGAACATGGATGGGCATTTATCTCTGTACTAGGATATAGGGTCTTTTGGGACTATGCTCAGGATCATTTCTAGCATTTTGAAGAATATCCACCTTGATTTCCATAGTAGCTATACAAGTTTACACTTTCACCAGCAGTAAGTGACTGTTTCTTTCCCCACATTCATGCCAGCATTTATTATTTTTCTCTTCTGTTTTTTTTTTTAAAACAAAAACAAAAACAAAAACTTAGCCTTTCTGACTTGGGTAAGATGAAATCTCACATTAGTTTTAATGTTCATTTTCCTCATAGCTGAGGATACTTAACATGTAAAGTCTGTTTCTCAGGCATTTGTGTTTCTTCTTTGAAATCTCTGTGTTCATTCTATATCTTAGTTGCTGTTCTATCTCTGTGAAGAGATACCATGACCAAGGCAACCCTTATAAAGAAAAACATTTAATTAGGGGCTTGCTTACTTTTCAGCTGCGTAGTCCATTATCATTACGGCAGGGAGCATGGTGGCATGCTTTGTGCTGGAGTACTAGGTGAGAACCACATCTAGGATCTGCAGGCTGGGGGTGGGGCAGAGGCAAGGAGAGAGAGAGACAGAGGAGGTGGAGACAGAGAGGGAGGGAGGGAGAGAGAGAGAGAGAGAGAGAGAGAGAGAGAGAGAGAGAGAGAGAGAGGAAGAGGAGAGGAGAGGAGAGGAGAGGAGAGGAGAGGAGAGGAGAGGAGAGGAGAGGAGAGGAGAGGAGAGGAGAGAGAGACTGGACCTGGCATGGGCTTTTAAAACCCCAAAGCCAACCCCAAGTGAAATATTTCTTCCAAATTGCCACACCTACTAATCCTTCTCAAATAGTGCTACTCCCTGATGACTAGACATTCAAATATATGAGCCTATGGGGGCCACTCTCATTCAGGCTACCCCATTCTTCTCCCTGACCCTCATAGACTTATAGCCATATCATAATGCAAAATGCATTTAGTTCAACTTCAAATGTCCCCAGAGTCTTTCATTCTCACTGACTTGGCGCCCTAGCTCAATTGTTTGCATAGCTTTCTGTTGTTGATGGTTTCATGCTGTTTTTGATTGGGTTGTTTGTTTTCTAGGTGTTCAAGAGTTTTTTTTGTATGTGTGTGTGTGTTCAGTTTTTTTTAATGCTCTTTGTATATTCTGCATAGCTGATAAATAGTTTTCCCACACTGTAGGCTGCCTCTTCACTTGGCTGATAGTGTTCTTTGCTATACAGGAGTTTTTAGTTTCACAGGGTTCCATTAATTAATTGTTGATCTGAATGCCTGCACTTGTAGATGAATTCCTAAATGGTCTTATTAAATGAAAAACATGGAACCAGATGTAGGGGTGAAAGCCTGAGAGAGATCAGGGAAATAGGGAAAGCCACCAGCCAACCTTACCTCACCAACTCAGCAGCTTCCAAATGTGAGTTACTTCCTGTCTACCCACGCCTATATGCCTTGCTGTTCTGCCATCTGATTTGCTCTCTCTGTCCAGCTACATCACTTCCTCTTCCTGCCCAGCTCTGTCACTTCCTGTCTGTGCAGACCTCCAGACCTCCATGGTTAACTAGTGTTGGAACTTAAGGCATGTGCCACCACACCTGGCTCTGTTTCCAGTGTGGCCTTGAATTTACAGAGATCCAGACAGATTCCTGCCTGCCAAGTGATAGGATTAAAGGCATGTGCTACCATTGCCTGACTTCTTTGTTTACTATAATGGCCATTCCTATTCCTCTGATCGCCAGGCAAGCTTTATTTATTAAGGCACAAATAAAATATCACCACATGCACTATTGGAGTCCTGTTCAGAAAGTGCTTCCCTGTTCCAATGACTTCAAGAGTATTCTTCCACTTTCTCCTCTCTCTGCTTGTATACCTGTGTATCACATGGGTGCCTGCTGCCCTTGGAGGCCAGAAGAGGGCATTGGATTCCCTGGGACTGGAATTATAGACAGTTGTGAGCTCCATGTGGGTACTGAGAATTGAACCCAGGTCCTTTAGAAGGCAGGGAGTCCTCTCAACCACTGGACCATCTCTCCAGTCTCGGGATGTTAATTTTGTAACCTGCCACAATGCTGAAAATGTTCACTAGCTCTAGGAGTTTCCTGGTGGGGTCTTTGGGGTCTGTCATATGTAGAAGAATTATGTCATCTGCAAACAGGAATACTTTGACAGCTTCCTTTCTTATGTGTGTCCCTCTTATTTCTTTCTCTTGTCCTGTTGCTCGAGCTAAGATTCCAGGCACTGTTGAACCCACAGCCTTGTCTTGTTCTGTGGGAGTGTTTCAAGTTTTTCTCCACTCCCTAGGATTGTGGCTATTGGTTTGCCATACTTAACCTTTATTATGTTGGCATGTTTTCCCCATCCCCATTCTTTCCAGGGTATCATGAAGGGATGTTGTATTTTGTCAAAGACTCTCTTCAGCATCCATTGACATGATCATGTGATTTCTGTCCATGAGTCCATGTGTGTGGAGAATTACATTTATTGAGTGCTCTAGTTGTTTTTTTGTTTTGTTTTGTTTTTTGTTTTTAACCTTCTCTTCCCACTGCTTTCCCGTTTTCTACAGGTTCCATTTTGCTGGTGAGGCTTTCCATTGAACTCTTATTTGGCTTATTGAGTTTTTCTTTTCCAGTGTCATTTTAGTTTGGGTCCTCCAGCAGTTCTCTTTGCTTAATTCTATTTTATGTTTGGCTTGGCATCTGCATTTCATTCATTTCTTTGCTTTTATTTCTTGGAGTGTGTTCATATCTTCCTTGAGTTGTTTGGACATTGTTATAATAATTCTTTTATCTGAAAGTTCTTCCAGGCTGTTCTCATTGGAGTCCATTATTACAGGATTGGCAACATGTGGAACAGATGTGTCTTGGATTTTTCTAAGTTTCTTCTTTGGGGATGGTACTCTATATCCGTATTTGTTGGTTGGGTGTGAGTGTGGGCCTGAGGTGATGGTCTGGGGATGGCTTACCTGTCAATGTGGGAGCTAGAGGAGCTAAGTTCTATCCCCAGAAGCCACTAGGAAAAGAGAGAATTGAGTCCAGAAAGTTATCCTCTGACCTCCACACATGTGTGTCCTCCAACAATAAATACAATATTAAAAAACTTCTAAAGAATCTTCAAATTTATTTTTCTAAAAAAGACACTTAACCGTAATTCTGTGTTGTGTAGAGAATTAGAAGAAAGGGGTGTAGATGTTGGTTCAGATGTGTTTCTCTCAAGTATTTTCAGTCTGCATTTGACCTCAGTCAGAGAGCTTGTAGACACAGAAGGCTGAACTGTGTATGGGGCCATATGTACAAAAGCTCATGTATGACCTGAACACAAAGAATGACACAGTCTCACGCTTCCCCTACCAGACCAAAACCGAAGTGTTTTCTGGGCTCTCTGCTGCCCCACACATGGCTGCCTTTATACGTACTCTCTGGGTAGCTGAGTTTGTTTGCTGAGTGAATTAAGATTCTCCTCCCACCTAACTATTTCTGTACATGGTTTTTATTTCATGTGTTTAGTCAATATTGTGTTAGCAAAGCTATGTAGTTTAAAAAAAGTCACGATTCTTTATTCATTCTTTCTCTGTGGACTACTTCCTCCCTTCCAAGCTTTTTCTGTCTTACTTCCCCTCTCTGTGGAGATTTCAAGGACCTTTTCTGTTTATTTTCAACCACGAATGTTCTTGTGTTTTCGGCTGGGACTGTGCTCAGAATGTGGCTTAGAAACATGGCCTCTAGCGCTGTTCTACATCTCCCAGCCTCCCTGATGCTTTCTTGTGTGTACCTTTTTTTCTTCTTATAGACCATATTCTATAATTACCAAAACATGTTTTTATATATATTGTGAAAACATTATATAGAAGTATACTTATCTTCTTCATCTTGGCTACTGACTTCTGGGTTCTAGCTAATAGTTAATGTTCTATGTCATCCACTGAAATGGATAGTCATTCTTTAAAATTCTGTATGTAGTTATAACATTAACCATACATATCAATTGTCCTGGCTAGTCTTCTGTCAGCTGGGCACAAACTAAGCGGAGGGAACCTCAACTTAAAACTGCCTCCATGAGATCCAGCCATGGCAGGCAAGCCTGTCAGGCATTTTCTTAAATTAGTGACTTATGGCCAGCCCACTGTGGGCAGTGCCACCCCTGGGCTGATGGTCCCAGATTCTATAAGAATGCAGGCTGAACAAGCCAGGAAGAACAAGCCAGTAAACAGCATTCCTCCATGGCCCCTCATCAGCTCCTGCCTCCAGGCTCCTGCCTTGTTTGAATTTCTGTCTTGGCTTCCTGGCTTCCCAAGATACACATGCAAAATAAATCCTTTCCTCCCGAAGTTGCTTTTGGTCATAGTGTGTCATCATACAGTAGCAACCTAACTAAGACATCAATAAGATTATAATGTAATCCAAATGGTTTCAAATAAAGTTTCTTTGAGACAGGATTGTGATTTATAGACACACATATATATAATAGGGTATAATATTTAAACAATTACTAGGTTTTTACTCATTAAAAACTTTCTTCCTTTGCTGTCTTACAGAATAAAGAAGATCTTGAATATGCTCCCAAAGGAAGGACACAGGTGTGACAGCAGAAGACATAGCTTTCGTGAAGTTTCAAAAGCCAGTCAAGCTGAAATGAATAGTCCAGTTGGCGGGCTAAGACTCGAGGTAATCTGTAACCAGTTGTGGGATCAAAATCACTTAACCTTGGGAAAAATAAATGTCTGAAAACTTGTAACAGGCAATGAAAACTGAGCTATAATATTACATACATGATATCAGGGAAACACATCTTTTTCTTTTTTATTAGAAAGGCACAGTATTGGTTTTCTTGTCTTAAAACTGGCTTCTGGATAGAGCTAAACAGCACACCACGATATTGTTAAGATTCACAAGTAGGAAGTCAAGCTTTCTGGTAACAGCTTTTTGGGGTCATAGTTAACATGCCGTGAAATGTAAGCACTTAGATTACAGAATTAATAGCTGTTAGTGCATGCGTAATTAAACAATCTTCATCTTCCATATTCTCTAATTTGAGGGGAAATTCTGGAGACACACTGGTCTCATTGTAAGAATTTACAGAGGACAGGTGTTGTTCAAAATTTTCTGAGTATTCGTAGATTTCCTGGAGTCTGCGCTTCTCATCAGCATCGTTTGATGATGTTTAATCAGGGCTGTCTCAGTGTTTTTCTGAGACAGGAATTATATAATAAGTTAGTGTTTCTTATAGTGGAAGTCACTCTCTTACTGCGTCTTTTTCAAACCAATCTTTTCCGTTTTCCTTTTAAACTACTCAATTTGGTGGCTTCAGACATTTATTTCCTTTCTGAATCTGTGGTTTGGGAAACTCTGGAGCGCTGTCTCTGCGCCTCTCAGCTGACGTTGGAACAGTGTGGTGCCTAGGGTGCTGGGGCTATCTCTGGTTGCTGGAGATGTTGCTGTTATCCGAGGGCTCCTCTTTGCCTAGGGAGGCAGCCAGAACTCCAGCACAGGAACACCTGGGCTGGAAGGCCATGTGGGGTGGCAGCTGGAACCTCTCCCCTCCCCCACACTGTTAACGCCTGGCCTAGCTCTGTGGCTTCGTGTCCTCACAGGGTAGGGTGGGGTCCCAGGGCAGCATTCTGAGACTGTTTCCTAATTAATGTTGAAACTTGCATGAAATCCTCTAATCGTTCTCTATTCTCTGTGGAATGACCGCGAAAGGATGGCCTGTTCAAAGCCAGTGTGCTCTGCTCTTTGTCTGCAGTGGCTTACATCTCCCACTTGACAGTTTCAGTACCTGCCACTGTTGAGTTGTCGCGACTTCATGAAAACTCGAAGCACAAGGTCCTATCAGTATTATCAGGTCCAGGAGGGTGGTCTAAGCCCCTGGGCTGTGGTTACTGGGAGGGGCTAAGGCCCCTGGGCTGTGGTTACTGGGAGGGGCTAAGGTTCCTGGGCCGTGGTTACTGGGAGGGGCTATGGGCCCTAGGCTGTGGTTACTAGAGTACTGTTCTCTGAAACAATTTCTCTCTATGTGGGGACTTCAGAGCTCAGGAGATCAGCCGGCATCACCCCCACACTATATTCTGCTAACCCATCACACCCTTCCCACCTCACAGATGGAAATGAGAGATACATAGGAGGTACTATCCACATGGGACTTCAATGAGAAATCAGCACTCAGTGTGGGGATGATTCTCCAGGGCTCTTTGGTGAATCCTCGGGGCACTTTCTTCTTCTTCTTCTTCTTCTTCTTCTTCTTCTTCTTCTTCTTCTTCTTCTTCTTCTTCTTCTTCTTCTTCTTCTTCTTCTCTTCTCCTCCTCCTCCTCCTCCTTCCCTTTTTCCCCTAAAAAGAGAAATTGCCAATGTTTGTATCTAAGTACAGAGAACTTCTAATGTCCAGGGGCCTCATTCACTTTTACTGATGTCTCTCCATTTTCCATATACACGTGTGTTTCATTCACTTTTACTGTTCTCTCTCTCACACTCTCTAATAAATATGTGTGTATATGTTCAATCATACATATATGTATAATTGAAACTGTTTTGGTTGCTATTAATCCAAGTGGATGAGCAGTATTTTGTTATGCCATGGACTGGCCCATCGGGGGTACCACGACGTAGGAGAACCAGGGCTTGGGTAGTCAGGAAGGCAAGGATTTGGCGAATGACAGACAGACAACACACTCAGAAGTGGTTTGAATCTGCTGCAATTTTACTTTTGTAAATCAGTAGTTTATATACAGAAAAGAAAACTATCAAGTCATACAAGGAACAACAAGAGCTTGGCAATAATTCAATTACATCATCTTTTAAAAAACAGCAAGCACACAATTATTAATTGGCGCTAGACATATCCCTTCATCCACAAGAACTTTATGACCCAAAAAGCAGTCTGTGTTTCTTAAACTTAGTACAGTCCCTAGACTTGTGTAGACTTCTTGTGGTTGTAGCTGTGTCCTTTATCTTATCCCAGCAGTTTTCTAGTTTATAATACATTTTTACTTTTTTGGTTCCCATGGCCCACTTAGCCAATTTGGATGTTGTAGACCCTCTCTAAGTCTCTTTTAGTTTTTTACCATATATCTCTTTTAATGTAAAACCTTTTTACCTGTTGGAATATGGACTCTTGTACTTTTACGCCTGTAAGGGGAAGGGGTTCTGCTGTAGTCCTTAAGTTTCCCATGCTGAACTTCCCATGCAAAGGCCCACCATCTGCCTCCTATGAGATAACGTCTTTTGTCATAAATCACTTAGTTGGGATTCCCAAAGGATTTTTAGTGGGTGAGTGTTCATTCCCTAGAAGTGCCTGAACCTTTATACTTTCTTTATCTAGCGGCTTGGGGTTTTTAAGAAATAGCTCATTCTGCTTTATCTGATTAAGACCCATGTCCAGCCTCCCCTTTCCTCCATAGTTCACAAGCCAAGCATTCATTAATTTTGGCTGTGCTTCATAGATTAATTAGAACATTATCAGGAAAGCAGTAATGCAGAACCCATAGCCCAGGGAGCTCATGATCTGTGAAGCACATCTTTTTTGAGAGGGAGGCATAACACGGGCACTCTGCCAGGGACCTCCAGGGAGCTTAGTCCCGTGGGACACGAATCTCCGTCCACTGTTATTGACATAATTGTTCATGTCACACGGACGACACTGGAGTTGGTGTGGCATTGTTACTTAATTTTTTTTTTTTAAGAGCTTGAGTCTTCTTGACTTTTATTGGGATTCATGACACTATAAAGCCACTTTTGCAAATCTCTCTGAGTTAAAGCTTCTCACCTTGGAATGCCTCTAAGACTTTTGTAACCTTATGGTTTATCTATGAACTACAGTACTGGTTTACATGTTTCCGAAGTCTTAGCATGTAATCATAGTCGTGGTCATGGGTGGGTCTTCACACCATGTACTCTCAGCAGCAGCCTGGGTTTGATGTCATTTCTGGAGACACTGATTTTCGAATTATGTGGTGGTTTGGCTTGTGTGGAGGTTATGGACAGGAAGCAAGTATTTGAGCCAGTGTCTGCTGGGACCTTTATGTTTCATTTCTCCTTACTTCTCACACCAGTTCCACTCCTGGCTGCCCTTGGCTGAGTCCTGGTTCTGCCAGACTTCATTATCATTTTCCCACTGACCTTAAAGTCCTTATCAGTTCTATTTTTTCTAGGCCTAGGGACTACCACACTCATACCTTGCTCTTCTTTGGATTATTAAATAAATTTATTTATTTATTTTACATCCCATCCATAATTTCCCCTCTCAATCCCTCTTCCTACTCCCCTCTGTTCCCATCCCCCAATCCACTCCTCCTGCATTTTTGTTTAGGAAAGGGCAGGTCTCCCATGAGTATCAACAAAACATGGCTTATCAGGTTGCAGAAAGACTCAACACCTCCCCATATATTAAGGCTGGGCAAGGAGATCCAGTATGAGGAATAGGGTCCCAAAAGCCTGTAAAAGAGTTGGAGACAGCCCCTGTTCCCACTGAGAGGCGTCCCACAAGAGGACCAAGTTATACTACTGTAACATACATGTAGAGTGCCTAGGTCAGTCCCATGCAGGCTCCTTGGTTATTGGTTCAGTCTCTGTGGGCCCCAGTGAACCCAGGTTAGTTGATTCTGTGAGTTTTCTTGTGGTGTCCTTGATCCCACTGGCTCTTACAATCCTTTCTCTTCCTCTTCTGCAGGATTCACCTAGTGCTTGGCTGTGGGTCTGCATCTGTTTCCATCAGTTGCTGGATGAAGCCTCTTGGGCTAGGCACTCATCTGGTCACAGGAGATGGCCAGTTCAGGCTATGTGTCTGCTATTGCTAGGAGTCTAAGCTGGGGTCTTCCTTGTAGATTCCTGGGAGATTCCCTTGTGTCAGGTTTTTACCTGACCCTGAAGTGACCCCCATTTCCAGTAGTCTCTTTCAGTACTCTCTCCCCTCATCCCCCCAACCTGATCGCTCATGTTCCCTTTCCCACCTGCCCTCAGTCCCCTCATGAAATCTCTTCTATTTCCCCTTTCCAAGGAGATCTGGGTGTCCCCACATGAACCCTACTTGTTACCTAGCCTCTCTGGGGCTGTGGATTGTAGCATGGTTATTCTTTATTTTATAGCTAATAGCCACTTAGGAATGAGTACATATCATGTTTATCTTTCTGGGTCTGGATTACCTCACTCAGGATGATGTTTTCTAGTTCCATGCATTAGCCTTCAAATTTCTTTGTAACCTTGTTTTTTTTAAATTTATTCATTTATTATTATGTATACAGTGTTCTGCTTGCATGTATGCCTGCAAGCTAGAAGAGGGCACCAGCTTTTATTACAGATGGTCGTGAGCCAGCATGTGGTTGCTGGGAATTGAACTCAGGACCTCTGGAAGAGTAGCCAGTGCTCTTAACCTCTGAGCCATCTCTCCAGCCCTGGTATCCTTGTTTTTGACAGCTGAGTAATACTCCATTGTGTAAATGTACCATATTTTCTTTGTCCATTCTTTACTTGAGGGACATCTAGGTTGTTTCCAGGTTCTGGCTACTACAAATAAAGCTGCTATGAACATAGTTGAGCAAGTGTTCTTGTGGTATGATTGAGCATCCTTGGGTATATGCCCAAGATCAGTACAGCTGGGTCTTGTGGTAGGTTGATTCCCAGTTTTCTGAGATACTGCCACACTGGCTTCCAAAGTAGTTGTAGAAATTTGCACTCCCACCAGCAATGGAGGAGTGTTTTGCTTGCTCCAAATCCTCTCCAGCATGAGCTGTCACTTGTATTTCTTATCTTATCCATCCTGACAGGTGTAAGATGGAATCTCAAGGTCCTCAAATCCAAAGAAACACCTATTTTTTATTTGCGTTTCCTTGATGGTTAATAATGTTGTACATCTTAAATGTTTCTCGGCCCTTTGAGATTCTTATGTCGAGAATTCTCTGTTTAGATCTGAACCCCATTTTTAATTGGATTATTTGGTTTGTTGATATCTAGTTTCATGAGTTCTTTATATATTTTGGAGATCAGCACTGTTGGATGTGGGGTTGGTAAAAATCTTTTCCCATTCTGTAGGTGCTGTTTTGTCCTATTGATGATGTCCTTTGCCTTACAGAAGCTTTTCAATTTCATGAGGTCCCATTTATTAACTGTCAGTCTTATTGTCTGTGCTACTGGTGTTTTGTTCAGGAAGTTGTCTCCTGTGCCTATGTGTTCGAGATTATTCCTCACTTTCTCTTCTATTAGGTTCAGTGTATCTGGATTTATATTGAGGCCTTTGATCCACTTGGACTTGAGTTTTGTGCAGTATAATAGGTATGGATCTATTTGCAGTCTTCTACATGCCGACATCCAGCTATGCCAGCATCATTTGTTGAAGATGCTTTCTTCTTTCCATTGTATATTTTCAGCTTCTTTGTGGAAAATCAGGTGTCCATAGGTGTGTGGATTTATGTCAAGGTCTTCTATTCAATACCATTGATCTGCCTGTCTGTTTTTATGCCAATACCATGTGGTTTTTATTACTATAGCTCTGTAGTAGAGCTTGAAATCAGGGATGGTGATACCTCCAGAAGTTCTTTTATTGTTATACCTTCTTCTTCTTCTTTTTCTTTTTCTTCTTCTTTTTGGTTTTTTGAGACAGGGTTTCTCTGTGTAGCTTTGCACCTTTCCTGGAACTCACTTGGTAGCGCAGGCTGGCCTCGAACTCACAGAGATCTGCCTGCCTCTGCCTCCCGAGTGCTGGGATTAAAGGCGTCCGCCGCCGCCGCCGCCGCCGCCACCACCGCCACCACCACCTGGCCTCTGTATCTAGTGGCTGTTCTGTTCTCTGACCCCAGATAAGTTTATTAGAGGGCACAATATTTTGGGGAATACAATATCACCACACACACGCACTTCAATTGTTCTGAATTACTGATGCAAAACTAGAGTATTCAACTCAGAATGGGTCATTGGATTCGGATTTCAAATAACACACCACTTTGATTTGTTTTAGGGAGAAGCAGCAGCAAAGGAAAACTTAGTGCATGCTGGAGAGAATCCGAGCGTCGCAGTCCTAACTCAGATGGAACTTGAAATGAAAGATATCGAAGCTGCCATCTCTGAAGAGAACATCCAAGAGCTCTTGGTTAAAAGAGAACTGGAAGTCTGGAAGAAGCTCTATCGAGGAGAGATAGAGCAGATAGATGGCATGCCGTTGGAACTGAGGGTATAAGCTCCTGGCTCGCCATGAAAGCACAATGCTCAGGGAACCCGTTCGTGAGATTGGTAGACTGTATAATTCTGGAAAACATGTTGATAAATGAGCCTCCTTTAAAATGTTAGTCCCAAACAGTCTTTATTTCTCCGTTTTTCATTGCATATGGCATTTCCTACTTTGCTATTCTCACAGTTGATGTAATCAATTTGATCTTTAATTGTTTATGGGAATCTCTAGGTGACAGTTTGTATTATTGTAAGTTGTATGATTGTAGCTTAATTTTTCAGAGTTTCCATAAATATAAACACCAAAAGTTTAACTGTTTTTGGAAGATTATAACCCAAGCCTTCATAGGCTACTGACACTCCTCGGGACACATTCTGGCGTCGGTTAATTTAACGTTCCTGTGATTTCCATTGTGACCACTAGAGGGAGCGTGCAGAGTCTCTCTCTCCCGCAGAATGCGTTGTTGGACTAGGGGAAGAACCAACACAGAGCAGAGGGAAAGCAGAAATCCCAGAGTGAGTAGACTAATTCCTTGTTCAGTACCGGCAGGAGTGGGTGGCCAACAACCAGTCACTGCTTTGGACCTCAACTTCATGCTGCTGTTCCTGAGACCCAAACACTTCCAGCCTAGGAGTAGATGAACAGATGAAGAAAACTGATAATTTTCCTTGGGGAGTTTTAAAAACATCTGCAGATTAGTTTAATAAATTCAAATATTCTTGCCTGTTTTTTTCCAGTTTAATTCTATCAATTTTATGTAAAAATGATTCATTAATAAATTTATGCCTAATGAAATGCCTACTATAAGGAAATTGACACATCTTCTTTACCTTACATAGTTACCTAAGTACAAGTACCCCCCCCCCCCACCCAATTCATCTGGGTTTGTTTTGTGACCCATTTAGTTGAACCAGGGCCTTCTGTGGGACCATTGGAATCCATTGGAGCCTGGTGGTGTCATGAATGGGCACATAATTGAAGTCAAGGACTCCCCATTTTCCTAAGTAGTTCAGCAGTGAGGGCCCCTCGGGTATCATTTTATGTACATTGGTGTCTTGCCTACATTAATATCTGTGTGAGGGTGTCAGATTTTGGAGCTACAGACAGTGGTAAGCTGACATGTGGATACTGAGAACTGAACCTGGGTCCTTTGGAAGGGCAGTCTGTACTCTTAACCGCCGAGCCATCTCTCCAGCTGGTCCCGTTCTTGGGCGGACCTGGTGCAGACATCTGCAGTTGTTGCGAGTGCATGACTGCGATGTTTGTCCTGTTCAGAAGACAGCATTTCGGAGCCTTTCTTGCTGCTTTCTCTTTGCAGTGTTCTCCAAGCCTTGGAGGGAGATGGCAAATGTGTTGTGTTTAGGACGGAGCAGTCAGCCATCACTTCCTCTCAGCACGGTAGGTACAGAGCTCCCGGTGACGCACTGAAGGGTCTTCTCTGCAGATCCTTCCCGCAGGCTGCAGGGTTCCTCCTAACGTGTTCCACTTCCCGTTTCATTCTGGAACCCCCTCAGAACTGTATGGCCTCTTCAGAATGATTTTGAACCTACAGGTGTTTACAGTAAGTATGCTCCGATAGGGTTTCAGTGTTGAGACATCCTTACTCAATGAGATGCCGCACTTCTTGTGGCGATTAAAATCTGTTCCTTTAGGAAAAAATGAGATTCTCAGTTTCTGCCCTTGGCAACCTCACGGCTCTATTCAAAGCAAACCTCCGGGGCACTGTGAAGCACGGGTCTGAACTGCTCCAGCAGAGTCCAGCCTTCAGCTCTCTCACACTGAAATGTTCCGAAGAGTGTGGGAGTCCGTGGAATTTTCCTGCCAAGAGAAACCCCCTGATGACACCAACTGCAAATTCAGGGCAGCTGGGGACATTCCTGACTGGGCTTAGGGTTTTTCCTCTGGGTTTCAGCTTTCTGGTATGATTCTTATTTTTAATTTATTGAATTATTGAATTTATTGAAATACCGACCTGTTTAATGGACTTGTGTTTGATTGGGTATGACCACAATAATGGGTATTAATTACAAAAGAAAACAAAGTTTGAAATTTACTGAAAAGGGCCTGGGGCTCTCACTGTCATGAGATGTACCGTTCTTAATTTAATAAAAAATTTTTAAAGGATACATTTAACTTTCTTTTTAATCCACACTTACATTAGGTTTTAGAAAATAATGCTATCTGTAACCAGAGGCATACCTGAAGTGTTCTGGCTCAGCGTCTCAGAGGCCCCAGGCTAGTTGTGCATCATAACCATCTTAGAGTTTGCCTGAGCCTTCCAAGTTCACTACCCCAAGTCATCACTGAATGCTTGACAGAAAGACACACAGCCCCGTATGGATATTTGTGTTCAAAGGAATTTTAGATGGATGCTTTTTCTCAATTAAGTAAAATTGAGAAACTTTTTTACAACACTAAAAAGACTAACTTTTTTTTGCCATTTTTCTTAAATAAAAAATATTTCAATTGCTATTTACTGATCACATCTTTGCTCATATAAAATATTTTATTGCTGCATGCTTTCTATTAAACACTTTATAATATAAATACGTTTGATACTAGTTATATTTATAATTGATAAATACTTCTCTATTAAAAACTTTTTAAATACTTTAAGCAAATAGTTGAAGTTTCAAGATGAAGTTCGCGTAATGTCCATCTTGCCTTCACTTGAATGAACAATGGCTCAGGTAGCTGTGACACCAAGAACCTTTAAATAGCAGGTAGTGCAAGAAGCGAATCACTGCTCTCTACCCAGTAAGCACTACAAGCCTGTACATAGCCTCCATTTCCCTGGGAGCAGACAGGGAAGCTCCTTATCCAACCTTACAGCAGCTGTATGTGTCATTCTTCATAGCAAACATCCATTCTAGGGAGTTAAAAATGGCTCCAATAATGACTCTATCAACCAAGCTTAATCAGTCATAGAATATGTAAGTATGCTTGATTTATTTGAAATACTTGTCGAATGTGTTATAGAATATTTTAAGGTGTGTTACTTTTGTTTACGCTCTGGAACATTTGTTTAATGATGCAAAGATGTGTTTAATTAAATAAAATTCACCTGCAGTCAGAAGGCTGAGTCAGCAACTAGCTGACAGGAAGTGGTAAGGAGGAGCCAGGTGAGAAAGGGTTTATAAGGAGGAGCGAGGAGAAGCACAGGGCTTTTTGGAGGTATGCGAGCAAGGAGAGGAAGTGAGCTACTTGCTATGTTATGCCCAGATTGCGGGGACCCCCTAAAGAGCACCACAGAGACCAAATCCCATATGTAAAAGCAAAAAGCCTTTATTTCACGCTCGGAGCTTGGACTCTCTATCCAAAGCATCAGCATCAGTGAGAGCAGAGAGCCCTGAGTCCAGGGAGGGTGGGTTTCTTTTATTATTATTATTATTATTATTATTATTATTATTATTATTATAGCAGAGGTTGGGGTGAGGGGATTTCCAGGGTTCAGGACCCTGATTGGCTGACATTTGTCTAGAGTTATAGGGAATGTTTGAAATGTCAGATATTTCCCCTTAGATGCTGGCCCTCCCTGAGTGGGGTCAGCTCACGGCTTCTCCTCGATCCAGGTGTTACCTGTCAGTAAGCCTGTTACAGAAGCTGTGTCTGGGCCTCTAAGCCTGTCATGGCAGCTGTGTGGTCAAACCGTTCTGGGCCTCCTCACATTATTCAGCCTATCTGAGGAGCAGAATTCCACCTTAACTTTTGAATCTTGAGTTCTTTAGAGGGACGGAGATTTAGTTAAGTTCCCTTCATAACTTTGAGAGTTGGTGCCTGAGGGAATAGAATTCCCTCAGGCTATGGCTCTTGCAGCCTAACCACTGCTGGTAGCTGAGGAGTTGCAGTTGCTGATTCAGACAATCATGGCTTAAACGGCAGCAACAATTTAAAACAAAAGAAGGACAACATTAGGGTTTGACCAATTTTTGACCTAGAGAAAAATTTCATAAAACATTTTAATAAAGTACAAAAATGCTTTGGGTGATTTTCACTCTTTGTGGTTATTATTAGATTATCTGCTTCTGTGTGCATTGGCTCACAGCTTTGGTAGCATTTTATCTTAATGCCCAGAACAGTAGTACAGGCCTGTGTTAATGAGGCCTCAACTTTCTTTCCCAACTCCATCTGACAAAATCACAGACTTTAGAATGTAAGCTTCCTTGAATGGTTTTACATTCAAGCAGCTGAAAGGGGAACAAACAAGTGATGTTTACATTCATAAATCACCGGAGCCCAGGGAACCAGTTCAATTACTGTTTTATGACATAAATGATGAAATCCCAGCTAGCTGACAATTCTCGTGATTTTCTTAGCATCATTTCACATTTTCTGGGGACAAAAAAGAGGATCAGGGTCTAAGGGCTTCACAGTTGTGAACCTGGACTGCTCCATGCAAAAAGAGAAAAAAAAACCCAGTTGCTTCTGCAGGGAATTGGGTATGACACAAATGTGAAATGCCCTCCATAGCTCCTAGCAGAGAAATCAGAGACGTGTGCGTTGCTTTATAAGGTGATGGTACTGTCTTTGTTAAAAGCACAACAAGGTCCCTGTTGTAATTTAGACAGAGTTTGGAGGTGGGATGGGGGTTGGAGGGAGAACATAATTCTGGAGTCAGAGAACATCTTTTTGCATGTGAGTTTGTCTACCAACTAAAGGGTGAGGAGGAACCAGACACATGGCATTCTGGATGAGGAGGATAGTGGCCATGCCTGCATCAGTTAATCTTCATGTCCTGCAAAAGCCAGTAAAGGGAAGTATGCTGTCTTAGTTAGGGTTTCTATTGTTGTGAAGAGACACCATGACCATGGCAACTCTTATAAAGGAAAGCATTTAAGTAGGGCTGGCTACAATTTCAAAGGTTTAGTCTCTTATCATGCTGGGACATGTTGGTGTACAGGCAGACATGGTGCTGCAGAAGGAGCTGAGAATTCTACATCTTGATCTGCTGGCAGCAGGAGACAGTGCCACACTGGGTGTAGCTTGAGCATATGAGACCTTAAAGCCCGCCCCCACAATGACACACTTCCTCTAACAAGGTCACACCTACTCCATCAAGGCCATACTTCCTAATGCTATTCCTTATGGGCTAAGCATTCAAACACATGAGTCTGTGGGGGCCACACCTATTCAAACCACCACATATGCTAACTAACCATCATTTTTATTCTGGTAAAATACAGACAAGACGATGTGCAGGTTAACCTTTAATAAACAAATCTTCCCTTACAAAGGCTTGGCATTCTTTTAAGAAGTTTTCTACTAGTTGAGAAAAAATTATACACTAATTTGTGAATGCTTTCATTTAAACATGACTAGAGAACAGTTTTTCTGGGCTGGAGAGACGGCTGAGCAGTCAAGAGTACTGGCTGCTCTTCCAGAAGACCCAGGTTGGATTCCAAGCACCCACATGGCAGCTCACAACAATTTGTAATTCCAGTCCCAGGGGATCAGACACCCTCTTCTAGCCTCTTTGTGCACTGATCATATGTAGTGCACAGACATACAAGTGGGAAGTACCCACAAAATAATAATGAAAATTTAGAAAATGTTTCTTATGGTCATTTTGTTCAAATATTTTTTTTCCAATAAGTTAAGTATAAGCCTTTGTTCTTAAATGAAACCAGCTTTTAATTTTTTCTTAAAAACAAAACAAAACAAAACACAAAATCTGGGCGATGGTGGTACACACCTTTAATCCTAGCACTTGGGAGGCAGAGACAGGTGGATTTCTTTGGGTTAGAGGCTAGCCTGGTCTACTGAGCCAGTTCCAGGAAAGCCAAGGCAACACAGAGAAACCCCATCTTGAAAACTCAAAAAGGAAAAACAAAGATGTTCTGTTTGCACTTGACACAGAATATTTATTCTCTCTTCCAGCTGACTATCATGCTAACACTAAACTAGCTTCTGTCACTGGAAATAGTTCAGGTGTTTAATGGTCTGTTGTAGTAACAGTACTCACCCAAGCTCGCTCAAATATTTAGTTTTTAAAGACACCATCTCCATTTGGGTGTAGGAGGTCAGTTAGGCAAAGATAGACGACAACACTCAAGCACCGTCTTGAAGTTCCAAAGAATGAGCTTGGGAACGTTGTAAAACATTTGGAGAGGTGGTTAGCAGCAGCACAAAGAGAGACTATGGAACAGAACCGGTGGGAACACTGTAGTCCCTCCTAGAGGAGCTGGCTTGCCTGCCCACTGCTTATTTTTCTAAATTCTAATAAAATTGTTCTTGTGTTTTCAGAGTCTGTCCTTAAATTCTTATATTAATGAGACTAAGAATCCCAAAGGGAGACCCTGATTTCCCCTTTATCATAAACTGGGGTGGGGGTAGGGGTCTTGGCTCCTGAAGACCCACGTGCAGTGTTGGAACGTGTATAATGTGAAAGCAGAAAGTGCTGAGTCCGGGCCTGCAGGACCTCTGGTCCCTTCACATCTCATGTTCAGGTGTTCATAACCAATGTCTGTTGCAGAGAACTTAATTTCTGCACAGCCACTGTCCCGACAAAGGCTGACACAACCTAAGACCTTTGCCTACATTATCATCTGGAGGTTTCCCCTTCAAAATTCAGGTGATGGGGGGCTGGAGAGATGGCTCAGCAGTTAAGGGCACTGGCTGCTCTTCCAGAGGTCCTGAGTTCAATTCCCAGCAACCACATGGTGACTCACAACCATCCGTAATGAGACCTGGAGCCCTCTTCTGGCCTGCAGGCAGAACAATGTATACATGAAAAATAAATATATTTAAAAAATTCAGGTGATGAGACATAATGGACAATTGTATCGCTTTAAGAGGTGGGGCTTCGGGGGCTGACTAGGCTTCTCTCGCAGATGGGTGTAGGTGCCATTAAAAAGGGGGGTCAGTGGTGGGAGTTGTCCCTTCTTTTACCGTATAGTCATCCACCCCCAGGATTAGCTTTTCCAAATACTGGAACCTACTGGTAATATTTTGGTCCTGGACTCCCAGCCTCCAGAACTGTAAGAAATACATTCTGTTTTTATAAATTATCCAGTCTCCGGGATTTTGTTGTAGAAAGCAAAGGAACTAATGCACCCTCTATAAACAAAACTTCTCTTAGGGCAGGGAGACGGCTGACAAAGAGCTTAGCTGTTTGTTTAACTAACAACCTGAGTTCATCCCTAGAACCCACGATGGAGGAGAACCGACCCTGGAAAGTTGTTCCCTGATCTCCATACTTGCGACACCTGTGTGGCCTTACTCACATACACAACACATACAGACAAACACACACAGAGACACATTAACACACACACAGACACAAATACACACAAACACACAGAGAAACATACAGACTAACATACACAGACACACAAACACACACAGGCAAAGACATACATACACATAGACACACATACACATACAGACACACACATATACACACAGACACACAGAGGCACACACAGACACAAATACACACAGAGAGACACAAACACCTTCCCACAGACACACAGACTCACAGACCCAGACACCTCATACACACACACACACACACACACATACACAGACACACATAGACCAACACACACACACACACACACACACACACACACACAAATATTAAAAGCAAATTTTCTCTTCTGGGGACTTAGCAGCGGGGATAGACTGTGAACAGTCCCTGTGGCTCTGGCTGAGGGAGGTCTGAAAGGGGCCGGGAAGGCTGTATGTCCCCATTTCAGCCTATGAAGTGCAGTTCGGTCGTGACCGAAGGTTTGAATCTCCCGCACTGATTCTCGACAGCAACAGTAAACACACTCTCTGGACGCTTGTCAGCCTGGCAGCCTTAGGAGTCTGGGAGTCGGCAAACCAGATGTAGCTCAGGTAATTCAGCTTTCAGAGCCCAAACCGGGCTGTCCCTAAGTGCCACCTTTGGCAGGGAACCCCAGACCCCAGACACACACACAAGTTCAGCGCCTCCTGGGCAGACACCGCTGTCTTGTCGCTCAGTGATTTCACCTTTGTTCCATCCTTGGACATCACGTGATGTTGGCTGCAACAGGGTTGAACCTTGGGCGACCTGCTGCCTGTGGTGGGAGGTGACAACCTGGCCAGGTGACAGCCATGGGAGCTGTGGGTGGCTTTGGTAGATCCTATGAACAGGTCCGTGTGGCAGAGGCATGCAACTTTCTATGCTTGCTCAGTTATTTGGGTCATTAAAGAGTGAGACAGGCGATTCACCAGGGAACAGATAAAATTCCCGAGGTCCTGAAGGAGCTGCACCTATTGCAGGCAATGATTTCGAGAACCCAGTGAGGTTGTTAGCAATGGCCCTGCATAACCACGAGATGGCGCCAACTTTCCATTGTAAACATTTCACACCTTCGGTTTCATTGTTTTCACAAGATGGTAATTGTTGGGAGGTTTGGTTACAATCTTCCCTAGAATACAGATGTGTACATTATAGCAATTTTGTTCACAAAGTACAGAGTGTCCCACTCAAACCCAGAGATAGGCAGTTTCTGAGGCTTCTTCCCTCCGTGCAATCCTTCAGGTTAATTTTATTTTTACAAAACGGAGCAGCCACCTGATGGCTGTTCCCAGCCTGCCAGTGAGCAAAGGCCGTGCCTCCGTGCTGAGCTGTTTAAGTTTCTGGAGCTTTTGTGAGTTCTGATGCCGAGATCAACGATCGCCGCGGGTTGCTTCTAAGTACTCTTATATTACCTTTTCTTGATTATTCCATAAACGGAATTCGGATTTCTGAGAGTGTCTACAAAATGGAATTTGGCTGATCGTTCTCTGACCACATTGTGATGTCTGTCGGGTTTTAAAGCGACTTGAGTCCTTCAAACCCTGCTGTATGCATGTCTTGATCCTGGGGCTCAAACCCTGCTGAGGCTGGGATGGGGCCTGGAATCGAGGAGACGGTTTCGGATTAAGCGCGTCTGCTGTTTCTTTCTTTCTTCTTCTTTTTTCTTTTCCTTGTGTTAATTTACAAGCGTTAGAACATCTGCTCAAAGGACTCAGCCAAAGATGGCTTTATTTTTTTCACTCAACGGCAAAGGTCCACAGGTAACCTGGCATCCGGCAGAGTGGGGCTCTGGCCTTGATGTCATTGGGGGCTTGATGACTTTTCCCTGTGTCCTCCTCCGCTCCCACTGCCTTGGCTCTGTGTTCAAGCTGCTCATTAGATCTTCCAGGACTTCAAAGCTGTTTCTTCGAGGCCAGCAGATGACTGAGGAAGTTCTAGTCTCTGAGGACCAGTGACGGTCTACTGGGATAGGCCACCACTCAGATGCACACCTGTGAGCCCAGCCCTTGGGCCAGGAGGATGTGGCACACTCATTAGCCCCTGCCTGTGTGGCTTGGTCCACCCTCGAAGCGGTGAGAGAATTCACCAAGCACATGGGGTTGGATTGAAGGAGCACTCTCCAAGTTAAAATGGGGCGGGTGTGGGGGCTGATGTGAGAACTGGGGTGTCCAAGGATCTTGCTTCAGAAAACTTGACCATAGCCATGAACCTCAGAATGAAAAGTACTAGGTTCAGAGGAGCTGTTTGCAATCCCCAAAATATTATTTTAGTATTTTTAAAGCTTTGGAAACCGACAAAGCTAGCACACGTGTGGCTGACTGCATCATCTCCCGAGGCTGACTTGGGGAACGGAGGTAAGCCTCAGGAGCTGGGGTGGTGGTGGTGTCCTCCTTTGTGGTACCCTCCTATGTTTCCCCTCCCTGCCCTCACCATTGAGAGCATAGCTCTCCAGTTCCTCATTGAGGTCACTCGGTGTTCCAGAGCTTTCTTACACTCCCTGACTTCTGGTGTGCTTGCTGTAATTGAAGTGCTGACTATTGCCTTTGAGACTTTCTGGACTTTCACTGGAAGAATAACTTGATAATGTTGATCGATTCTGTGTCTGCTGATTATGGGGAACTCCTGGATGTCTTGTGGGAAGCACATGGATGTGGCTGTCTTCCTCAGTCCTGTGACAGGTGCTTAGCTCTCACTAGAGTTTCATAAAAATAATGAGCGCAGGGCAGAAATCGGAATCTTGGGCATACAGGAGGAGCATGTTGGTGTTTTCTGATTCTTGCCAAGGATCCCGACCTGCTTGCCTAATCTGTGCTCTACACATATGACCATTGGTGACGGGTGTGGCAGTCCTGCAGCCCTGGGGCAGAGTGGTACCAAGTGCACTCTTCTAGCGCTTCTCAAGCTGCATCTGACCATCTGCCTTTAAAACCTCTGTCCACCTTTTAGAGGGTACGGGGAGCAGCAGTAGCTGCTCATGAGAATGATCTGATGCAGAGGTGTATGCCAAGACAAGGAAGGGCTCGGGCAGAGTGCAATTAACTGAGATTCTAATTAATGTGAGTGGGAGGAGGCCTGCGCGTGGTCTAGAGAACAAAGAGCTTCTCACGCGAGGAAGGGCCGGCTCTCAGGGGAGTAAGACTGGACAAATGAGGAGGCATCTGAGTTCATTGGGTCCTAGTCATTCATGCAGATGTTTTGATCTACTTGTGTGTGCTCACAAAGGCAGTGCACATCTCATAGAATATTCCCCTGTTACATGCTGATAAAATGCTTGGACTCCAATGGGAGAAGAGGGTATACACACACACACATATATATATATGTATATTTTCTCTTATTCTTCTGGACTCTGTCAAGAAATGAATACAGATGTCTGAGAAACTTTTAAAAAATGTTCAACATCCTTAGCCACCAGCGAAATGCAAATGAATTACTTAGAGATTTCATCTTACTCCTGTCAGAATGGGTAAGATTTAAAAAACAAAAAATAAAACCAAATTCCAATAAATGCCGTCATGGTTGTGGGCAAAGGAGAACACGTTCATTGCTGAAGCGGCAGCAGAACAGGAAAATAAACAGGTACCATGGAGGGAAGAGCGCTGGAGAGGGGAATAGCAGGATACAGTGATACAAAGAGAGAAATGGGGAACGTGGGGGGCTTCAGTTGGGGTATAAGGAGTTAAAAGATGAGGTAGAAGGAGAGGGAGGAAGGTGTGGAAAAAATAACACTAAGGATGTTTGAAAAAGCCATAAAGAATCATATTATTTTTATTTACCTAAAATTACATAAAATACATAATCACATATATAATCATATAGAATTATATATAAACACAAACATTATTTATATAACATATATATTTGTATTTATATATTTTAATGAAGTTCTATCACTTGGGCTAACACTCTTCCTTCAAGAGCTAACAAAACCCCAGTACCAGGCATGAGAAACTCCCTTTTGAATTGGTGTCCAGGGGAGTCCAAGAGAATCTCTAAACAATATAAGCTATTTCTGTACCCTTTGTTTCCTCTCAGAGGCTGAACATAAGTCTGCTCTGATTGGTCAATAAATAAAATACTGATTGGCCAGTGGCCAGGCAGGAAGTAGGTGGGACAAGGAGAGAGGAGAATATTGGGAAGCAGAAGGCTGAGGCAGAGACACTGCAGCTGCCGCCATGACCAGCAGCATGTGAAGACGCTGGTAAGCCACCAACCACATGGCAAGGAATAGATTTATGGAAATGGTTAATTTAAGATAAAAGAACAGTTAGCAAGAAGCCTGCCACGGCCATACAGTTTGTAAGCAATATAAGTCTCTGTGTTTACTTGGTTGGGTCTGAGCGGCTGTGGGACTGGCGGGTGACAAAGATTTGTCCTGACTGTGGGCAAGGTAGGAAAACTCTAGCTACAAATGGCGCCCAACATGTTGGCAAGAGTTTCCACCTAAAACCTGAGAAAAGATTCTAAAACAGAACTAAAAACAGCTTCCTAATTGTCTCTCTCAAATGAGCAGCAGCTGCCGGTTTGAGTTCCTGGCAGGTTCCTGGCGTGTGTGCTTGACCTGCAGTATGGCGGGAATGAGGCCTCTGCAAGTGGCACATTAAGCTGCGTGGTGGATTTAGCCTTTGCTAGTACAAAACAAAAAAAGAGGTTTCTGGGCTGCACGCTGCTTGGATAAAAGCATAGACCCACGATGGCTCCCAGAGCTGGCGGAAAACATACCACTGCCATGTTGGGAAGCTGAAGTGGGCGGAGCCAGCAGCCACAGCGCTGTTTCAGGCTTAAACAGCTGCAGTTTAAAGCAATAGGCTCAAGGTAATATAAAAAATAAGCCACGTAAAGATGGCTACCACACAGAGAATCTGGATTATGTTCTCTTTGATATTTGTAACTGAAGAAAAACATTTGATTGCAAAAGCTGTTGAGTTATGCCAAAATGTGTATTTTAAAGGTACTTTGACTTCAAAATTTGGATATAAGGATATGTTGCTTTGGAAAAGAGGCTCTGCTTTTGTCTCTACAGAAAGCCAGAGGCTATGGATTTGTTCCAGATTAAGATACATCAGGTTTGACCAGCCAAGACCACCTGAAGGTCTCCAATGACACCATGGCCCAGATGATCCAACATCCAGAATCGTTTCAAGGCAACTGGTTCAGACGATACAGCCTCATGGACTACTCCATGATCCTAAAATTGTGTTTGTGTCCCCATAAGATACAGTGCCCCCCTCCAGCAGGAAGTAGTAAGAGAAGCTGCGCCCAAATTCCCAAATATACCAAGCTGGCTTTGGAGATGTGTAAAAGTTAAAACCTTCCTTTTTAAAAAAAGAAAAGGGGAAGTGCTGTGGGACGGTCTGTATGTCAAATAAAATACTGATTGGCCAGTGGCCAGGCAGGAAGTAGGTGGGACAAGGAGAGAGGAGAATATTGGGAAGCAGAAGGCTGAGGCAGAGACACTGCAGCCGCTGCCATGACCAGCAGCATGTGAAGACGCCGGTAAGCCACCAACCACATGGCAAGGAATAGATTTATGGAAATGGTTAATTTAAGATAAAAGAACAGTTAGCAAGAAGCCTGCCACGGCCATACAGTTTGTAAGCAATATAAGTCTCTGTGTTTACTTGGTTGGGTCTGAGCGGCTGTGGGACTGGCGGGTGACAAAGATTTGTCCTGACTGTGGGCAAGGCAGGAAAACTCTAGCTACATAAGTCTCCAATGCTGCAGACACCACACACTTAGGACACAAGACTTGGAGCATCTGAGCTGGATCTGACCCAAAAGCCTCCTCACTAAGGACTAACTTTCATAACACTGGAAAGGGCTAAGCAAGCTGCCAAGGGAGGAAAGCCACCAACAGTCTTACCCAGTTATGATGCCCAAGAACCACAACAGTGACCAGTATGACAAGATGTCCCTAAGGATGCAATAGTGGTACTTTTATTTTGGTGGTAACCAACCTGGACTTATAGCTCTGTGGTAGTTTGAATGAGAATGGCCCCATGCTTGGTTTCCAGCTGGTGGAACTATTTGGGAAGGATTAGGAGGTATGGTCTTGTTGGAGGAGGTATATTACTAGGACTGAGCTTTGAGGTTTCAAAAGCCCACACCAGTCCCAGTTAGCTCTCTCTGTCTCAAGCTGTTGTCTCAATCATGTAAGCTCTCATCTGCTGCCCCAGCGCCCTGCCTGCCTGCTGCTATGTTTCCAGTTATGATGCTCATTGACATCCTCTGAAATGGTAAGCCCAATAAGCTTCCTTTTCAATTTGCCTTGGCCATGGTGTCTTAGGTCATCAATAAAAAAGTAATGAACATAGGCTTACTCATCGGGAGGGAAGTCATGCCTGGTACTGGAAACCCAGCCAACTAGGTAGGCCTACCCAGGGGGTAGGGTGGCTAATGAGGAGAACCAACTATTGCCATTTTCCTAAACCAGCACAATTTCTAACTTCATCCTAAATACTTAGAGAAGTTTAGCTCTTACTCCTCATCAAGGAAGCTTCTCTGCAGTAGACAGAGCTCCTTAGGGAAAACTACAGCCAGTAAAAATGCAGAGAACAACTGGTCCTGGGATGCCCAGGCCCAACTGATATGTCTACAATACAGTTCCTTGACCTGAGGCTCAGGGAACATGGAGGAAGAGGGGAGTGGAAGATTGTAGGGGTCAACGGACTAGGGAATCTGCTGTGAGATTGTGTCTCCTAGAAAGGACAGGGGTCACTCATGATACCTCAGCAATATGGCTGCCTAAACAAGACCCAAATAAGTACAGCACCAGCAGACAGGCAAGTGTTGAAGGGAGACACTTTGTGTACACGGCTCCATCCTAGGCAAAGAACTACTGGCAATGGAAGGCTGCTGAGAAGTGGAGAGTCTGCCTTCCCAAGGGGTGACTCCCCTAGATGGTTATCCAATACCAAGTGGTTAGCCCTGAAATAACATGCATGCAAGTAAAAACAGCCCGGCAGCTTCTCAACGTGTTCCTTTGAAGGCATTTTGAAACTTTTCCAAATGGTTATGGTAGCAGCTTCATGGAGTGACTGGGGATTCGGGGTTGACTTACGTGGTAGCCAGGCCCTCCCCCTTTAAAGGAAGCGTCCATGGAGGGTCCCTGCTGTCTCTGTCACCATCCCTGCTCCCTGCTATGCTGCGTAGATTGTAAAGTCAAAGAAACTTAAAAGAGAACCTGCCTCATATGGCAGTGAAAAACAGGCAGACACGTCCATTTCCCCTGGTCCTGTTACGTGTTCTCTATCTGCACCTTCATCTTGGTATACGTCATCATCTGCTTCCCTTTTTTTTTGTACTAATTGGGTGAAATCTGATGTCAATTTGCACTTCACCTAATAGCTTGGATTTTGTTGCTTGTTTTCTCCAGCTGGGGATCAATCCTGAGGCACTGCAGATGTTAGCCCAGCACTCTACCACTGAGTCATACCCTAGCTCAGCTAACCTGGGTCAGGTATCATTTTCCACACTCTTTTCTTACAGATGAATTTCTAGATACTGTTACTTTCATGTACTAAAACTAGGCTAGTTTTATGTCAACTTGACACAAGCTAGACTCATTTGGGAAGAGGGTACCTCAATTAAGATAATGTCCCCACTAGATTGGCCTATGGGTAAGCCTGTGGCACATTTACTTAGTTGATTGATATGGTTGGGCCCAGCTCACTGCAATGGTGTTACCCCTGGGCTGGTGGTCCTGGGTGCTATAAGAAAGCACTCTCAGCAAGCCATGAGGAACGAGCCAATTAGTAGTATTCCTCTGTGACTTCTGTTCCAGGTCCTATCTCCTGGTTCCCACCCTGACTTCCCTCCATGATGGACTATGATGTCGACATGTCAGTGAAATAAATTCTTTGCTCTCCAAGTTGCGTATGGCCATAGTGTTTTACCACAGCATAGAAACCCTGACTAAGACATCATCTTATTAGTGCTGTACCCAACACCCTGTCAGAGCCTAAAGCAGCAGCAGTTTGTGGTCTTACATTTCTAGAAAGCAGAAATCAGCCCCCTGGGAGAAAAGTCATCAAGATTTTGACTAGCGCACATTCCTTCCAGACACTCTCTAAGAGGACAGTTTACCTCATCTTGTCCAGCTCTAGAGGCAGCTTTTCTCCCAGCCTTCGGCCCACTCCTTTCTTCTCAAAGGCACGTTCCTTGATTCTACATCTCATACCTCCCTTCTCTATTTTAAGGAATCTTGTGATTACGTGGGAACACATGTTCTAGATTCCGTTCCTTTCCCATGACAAATAACTTCACAAAAAGTAACACAAGAGAGAAGAGTTTACCTGATTCACCACTCCTGGTTATTATTGAATTATTTCAGGGAAGCCAAAGCAGAAATTCAGAACATCCCTTTTACCTTAGTCAGTGTTCTGTTGCTGTGAAGAGACACCATGAGCACAGCAACTCTTAGAAAGGAAAGCATTTAATTAGGGGTTGGCTTACAGTTTCAGACACTTAGTCCAATATCAGTGTGGTGGGAATCACAGTGGTGTGCAAGCAGACATGGTGCTGGAGAAGGAGCTGAGAGTTCTACATCTGAATCCACAGGCAAGAGGAAGAGATAGACTCTGAAACTGACTTGGGCTTTTGAAAGACCAAAGCCCACCCCCGGTGACACACTTCCTCCAACAAGGCCACATCGACTCCATTAAGACCACACCTACTAATCCCTGTCAAGTAGTGCCATTTTCTAATGACTAAACATTCAAATATATGAACCTATGGGGGACATCCCTGTTCAAACCACAACAACATCCATAGTCAAGAGCAAGAGAGAATAAACCCACAAATTCTTCTTGCTTGCTGCTCATGCTCAGCAAGTTTTATTCCCTCTTACAGAGGTTAGGGCTTTTATCAGCCCATGGATTGGTACCACACATAGTCAGGGTGATTCTTCCTATCTCGGCCAACAGTTGAGACAACCCTCTATAGACATGACCACAGCCAAACTGCTGTAGATAGTTCCTCAGGTGATTCTAGCTTGTGTCAAGTTGACAGATAAACTGACCAGCACTCCAGGGTATTTGCTTAGAGGAGGTCAGTTGATTATTAACCTGATTTTACCTGTAACTTTGATTTCCCTAGACAGTGCAACACACACTATAGGTTCCAGGAATGAAGATATACACATTTTGGAGGGACCATTGTTTTGCCTATTGTAGATATACTTGTGGTCTATATGTTGATACTATACAACTTTGTCTGAAATTTATTCAAGAATTTACCTACTCAATAAATATTTGAGAACTTGCCATGGAAATATAATATGTGGCCTGCAATTAAGAAACTGATAATTCAAAAATGTCTTTTATTAAATGTCATAGTTGTGTTGTTTAGATCCAAACCATAAGCTATTTCTGTCCCTTAAGTGGAAATACAGGTCTTTCATGTCAGCCCTTCTCTATGTGTAGGTACAAACATACTCTACACTAGACTTACTGTCATTTCTGTTGCTGTGATAAAACACACTCATAACAAGAAACTTAGGGGAGAGCATTTATCTGGCTTAAAATCCCAAGGGACAGTCTATCACTGGGAAGATTCAGGGTAGGAGCTTGAAGCAGCTGTTCACACCCACAGTCAAGAGTGGAGAGAAATGAACGCATGGTTGCTTACTTGTGCTCAGCTCCCCTCTCTACATGTACACAGGTCAGGATCACCTGCCTAGGGAATGGTACCACCCACAGTGGGTAAACTTTCCCACATCAATTAATGTAATCAAGACAATCTCTCACAGGCTGACATGCTCTAGACAGTCCCTCACTGAGGCTCCCTTCCCTCGACTGTGATTCTCCGACTGTGTCAAGTTGACAATTAAAAGTGACCACCACATCATCTGACTCCATATCAAAGATATACCCAACTGCTTACCTCATGGGGAAAACAGGATAAGTATGGTAAAGTGCATGCAGGACAGAAGATGTTTCCATGAGCTTGGGTCTGACACACACACTTCATGCTAATCACCATGACTTGAAGGTTTCTTTCTTTAGCTAGTTGAGGATCACAAAGCCAAATGAAAGCAAATAGCTATTGTTGACGGGTACCTTTTGAAATTTACTTTTTCTTCTAGCAACAAGAGCAGAGTGAGAAAAACACATGTGAAGGTTGATGCTCTGCCCAGGAAATGAGCTGCATAAAAGGCTTTATTCTCAGACACCATCATGAGAATGACTTTATTGGAAGTAGAATTTAAATAAGGAAATAACGGAGGTTTTTTTTTTCCCCCTGAGGGAACACAAGGTGCTTTTGAGCATTTCTCAAGCTCACCAGAAACTAATCCTGTTATCACATTATACATTACAAGAAAACAGGATGGAGGTGTTTTAAAAATACTTATATGTCGGACCTGTGAGATAGATCAAGGCACTTGCCACAGAGCCCAATGAGTCCAATTCCTGGACAGAGCCTGATAAGCTGAGTTCAGTTTTCTGAGACCCACACAGTGGATAGAGAGAACTGACTCCTGGAAGTAGTTTTCTGGTCTCCACATGTGTGCCATGGCATGCACTATGCAACACACTACATAAAGAAAGAAAGAAATATAATAAACATATTTGTAAGTAGATAAATTAAGTCATCAATTGGGCAGAAAACTTGCAAAGATTATTTAAAAAGAGTACTGAAATGATTATAGATAATACTTTCTATTTACCAGGAAAGGAATTACGTACTGTGTTAGCTTTTATTCATGTTCTTATTAGGAAAATTTTGGCAAGGGCCTCAATAATGTGTTTCCCTTTAACTATGTCACCACCAGGTTTTGAAGTCAGCCATTGCTTCTTTTTTAAGTTGTCATAATTCTGTTTCAGAAATATTGTGACCATCATTTGAAATGAACTCTATTTCTGGGTCAGCAATCTGAAAAATTCATAACAGCCTGTCCGTCCCCTCCTTGACTTTTTGAGTCCCACCACGGGAGATGGCTCACACGTCATTTCCATCAGTGCTGATGAAAGATGCAGGTGTGCCTGTCCAGGGAGGGCCGTTCGGAGCCTGGAATCCGAATAACAAACATCAAATAAGATGGCCATGGAGACATAGCCAGGATTGGTCGGAGACAGAAACGAGGAAAGAAAGTACTGTGTTTGCTGACGTGGGCGTGTGTTTGTACGATGTAGTTCATTATCTGGTTCAGAGAACGAAAACCCTGATAAAAAGATCACCATGTGAAAACAAAAAAACAGAACAGCCCACTAGATTCTGTTGAAAAAGAAAGGTAGAGAGAAAGAAGATGGTGTAAAGTGAAATCTTACAGTGCCAATAAATCTGGAGGGGGGCCCAGGTTGGTACTGCAGTGTTGTGTGGTGGGTGTGACCACTGGTTGTTACCTCCACTGGTAACTGGTAACAGTTATCGAAACTTATGCATGCCTACTAAGAGCCTCCTAGGCTTATCTAATTTTATTCCAAAGGTCTATTTCTTTAATAAATGATTTTAAACACCACCACCCTCTCACTAGCTTCATCAGAGCAATTGATTCTTGGCTCAACATTCCTTTGGCTTGAGGTTTTTATTGACTAGCTGTGTGTTTTTCCCATTAATATTTCTTTTGTGATTTCCATCGCAGTTAACACCTGGCTTCCAGTCCTGGCTGTGGAGGAGGAAGACTTGGTCATTATATCATCTCACTCATTTCTGGATCTTTTAAGATGGGGCCTCGTTGATATTCCTACTCATGTCCTGGAAGGCGGGGGTTTTCTGAGTGATTTGACAGTCTCATTGGCTTCCCCCTGAAGCTGTATGCAGCCTGCACTCTGTTAAACCAACATTACTGGGGAGGAATGAACTGTACTCTCTGAATTCATTTGGGATGCCTCTGGACATCTGGCATTCCAGCACCAAGTGTAGTCACCTGCTTTGCCTGAAAGTATAACCCCATGCTTTCTACTACAGTTCTCTGTCTGAGATTTTGCATTTTGCATCTGTCCCAAGCCAGTCTACCTGCCGGTGACATGTGGTGTCTGGTTCAGTAGTTTCTCGAGGGGGGACAAATAGTGCACTGAAGTTGAGGAAAATGTACCTTGGGGTGGATTTTGGTGTTGCAAAGCAGAATTCTTTTATTTTTTCCTCTGTTTTCTTTAGGAAAAGAAAAAAAAGTTCTCTATGAAATAAATGTAATGATGCCATATAAAAGAATCTTCCAGCCTCACCCCACACACCAGAGGCCTGGAAGGCTTGAGTGTTTGTTGAGGGAAGACTTGTCATTACACAATAATCATCCGTGGGCTGCTTCATAGGAAGCATCCTCTGGGATGTCAGCTGGCTTTTATTTTCTCCTTCCTAAAACAATGCCTACAGTGAGCCTTTGGATGTAATACATTCTGTTGAAGTAGCTCAGTATATAGCTTATCATCCCAAATCTGTTTTGTTAATAATGTTGAGGCTGACTCCAGCTGATTTTGGAAAAGAGAACAAAATGATGACTACAGAGGATAATCTGTGGGATGGCAGGTACTTCCTGTTCTCCAATCCACTCTCTGGGCTGACATGCATTGCTGTGATTATAAGAACGAGTTTCTCTTCTCCCCACTTTGCTTGTATACCCTACTGACGATGCCCTGCTCTTTCTCCAGTTAGTACAGTGCGAGATACCGATTCCCGAGTCCACACACCTCCTTTCAGGAGAGAGGGGCCGCACTGTGTTGCTGGCTCTATGGTAATTGCTGTTGCATTCCACTAAGATAGTTAATGTCTTCTAACACTCTACCTTGGGCGTTTTCTTTACAGGTCTGCCACCACGCAGAAACCTGGGAAATGTCTGTGAGGTGAGTGACCAGCACACTTTTAATGCTAGTCATTCAGCATCTGCATTTAGCCCAAGAAGAAAATACTACTGAGTCTAAAGAGAAAGAAGCATTGGGTCCAGAGGGGTGGCTCATGGTTAAGAACTCCAGCTCCAGGGAGACTCAATGTCTCCAGCTAATGTGGACACCTGCACTCATGTGCTTATGCATATACCCAAAGTTACAAATAATAAATATGAATAACAAAAGGCTTCCTCCTGCTCCCCCTCTTCCCATGTTGGATCTGCTTAGAATCGCTTGTCTTCGCTGGGTTGGAGTGGTTGACAAGGGACGCAGTCTTGGTGGCCCTTCCTGGACAGTCCTTGTCCTGCCTCTTGAAGATTGTCTGGGCAGAGGGGTTGTGTTTCTCAGTAACTGACTGAGACTGACCCCAGCTGGAGTCATAATGGAGGATAATTTGTGGGACAGCAGGCAGAGCGAGGTTACCTGTTGTGTTGCCAGCTGGTGACAAGAGTTTCACTTCTCCTCAGTTTGGTCACATCTGTGCTCACGACACCCCGCTCCCTCACCCCCACAGAGTGCACAAGTGCTGAGGAAATCCTGCAATTCTGAAGCTTTTTCTTTTCAGATAAAAGAATATACTCTTTCAGTTGTCTACGTGAAGAGAAAATGGTCTCTGTTGTCCACTAGTACCAGAGAAATAGTGAGTTGCTTTAAATCAGCAAATGTCAGAAACATCAGCTTCCCTTCTGCATAGAAATGGATAATAAGGAATCTCTATTTTATTGATAGCACTTATGAAAACAGCCAAGCATGTCCACATGACAATTCTGAATACTGTAAGTACAACTAAGTTAGCACTTGGGTCTCATATGGCCAGCAAATGCTCACAGTTTGGAGCAAAAACGGTGTACTTCGACAAACAGCAAGCATGAAACTTAGGCTCAAAATGCTCATCCACCTGAAGGCCCTTCTCTGAAAGAAAAAAAAAACGTGTGTGTGTGTGGTGTGTGTGTGTGTGTGTGTGTGTGTGAGAGAGAGAGAGAGAGAGAGAGAGAGAGAGAGAGAGAGAGAGAGGGAGGGAGGGAGAGGGAGGGAGAGAGAGAGAGAGAGAGAGAGAGAGAGAGAGAGAGAGAGAGAGAGAGAGAGAGAGAGAGAGACAGGACAGGAACTCAAGGCAGGAACCTGGGGGCAGGGACTGGCACAGAGACCATGGAGGAGGGCTGCTTACTGACTCCCCCTACCCCCATGGCTTACTCAGCCTATGTTTTTATACAACCCAGGACCATCTTCCCAGGGCTGGCTTTACTCAGAGTTGACTGGGCCCTCCCACATCAGCCATCTCAAGAAAATGCCCCACAGACTTGCTTATAGGCCAATATGATGGACACAATTTCTCAGCTGAGGTTCCCTCTTCCCAGATGACTCCAGATGGTGCCAAGTTGACAACAAGACAAACCAGGGCCATCACCTTACCTCTCAGGTCACAGTATAAAGGGCATTATAGTGGTGGCTGGCTGTGAATATCTGAAAAAGTGTTATTTAGAAAACCTTTGAGAACTCTGGACAGTCGGTGCAGTAAATTCCAGCATATTCTGCAGTGGTTAATTGTCTTAGAATATTTACTCAAAGAAAGTCTTTAAAAAAAAAATCTAAAGTGATTTCAGAATCCATTAAGCTCAAGACAAGAATAACTGGAGTATTGTATCTGTTGAGTTATGAAGAGAAAAGAAAATTCCCTCATATCTGAAGTCTGATATTTACTTTAAAACTTACTTTAAGGGTGTGGACAGAAAGACATGATTACAAATAAGAGCAACGGATGTGGAAGGGGCCTCACTACAGTTGTTAAAAAATGATGAGTGAGTGAATACTCCTAGATCCGTGACTTAGATTGAATGGACTCTTTCCCAGTGCTCGGGATAGAATGGAGGGCTTCGTGCTTGCTAAGCCAGCATGCTACCAGTGAGCTGCACCCCTGTCTGACAATTATTCTAAAAAATACAAACTGCTAAAGTTTGCTCAAGGAGAAATAGGGAGCTAGATATTAATAAACAGCTGAATAGCCCAGCTATTTATTAAAGAAACTGGAACATTGCCAAAAGTACTATTTTAAATACAGTTTTGAGGGGAAAATAATACCAGTTATCCACAGATAGCGTGGAGTCCAAGAGGAAGAGAAAAACCTCTCAGTTCAACCTATGAGGCCAGCACCACCCTGACACTGAAAACATAAACTGCAAGAAAGTACAGTGCAGACAGATTAACACCCCACAAGGATGTAGGTGCAGTATCTGAGGCAAAGTAACAGCAATTGCAATCAAACCAGATAAAAAAGTGATAAGGTGTCAATCACAGCCCACTGGCTGGCCCCTGGGAATGTTGTGTAATACACAAGCATCAGTTAGTGCAGTTCACCAAATACAGAACATATACAACTAACATAAAAAAAATGTAACTATCAGGACGAGAATGGAGTTTCCACTAATAGGAAGCAGCGGCGCTGTAAAACCATGGGGTATCAACAGTGAATGGCTGAGGCCTCGTGGAGACTGCCAGAGAAGTTAGCTCTGTGTTAGAAACTCCATCTGTGCAACAGAAACGGGATGTGGACACTGACTATTAAGAAGGAAAAGGAAGGCTGAGCCACAGAAGAATCTATGAAAAGCTAGGGTTGACAGGTGGATCCAGCAATGCCGTAGGCTGTTTGTAAGTCATGTCTGTCTGTCCACTCATAATTAGTGAAGATCAATTAAAACTGAATTTAAAAGTATTCTACCATTTAGCATTGTAATTAACCACAAAACATTATAAGACCAAAGAAAACACGTTTAAGATTATATACTTTAGATTACAAAGTTTACACAAAAGGGACGGAGAGAAACAGCTAAGTGGAAGAAAGACAGACAGACAGACAGACAAACAGCTGTGCCTGTAGGTTGTGATACTCAAAGTTATGGTATCAGGTTTTCCTCTGCCACTTTATAAATTCAATGAAACTGCAGCCCAAATGCCTCATGGGAACATTCTTGTGGAAACTCACAAACTCAGTCTAAAATATATATGGAGGTGCTTAAAGAAATGGGTCTGTGGTTAAGGGTATGTACTGCTCTTGCAGAAAACCTGAGTTCCATTAATAGTGCCCAGGTGGGGCAGGTCACAACTGCTCGTAGCTCCAGCGCGGCAGAATCTGACGTCCTCTTCTGGCCTTAGCAGGCACCTACACTCATGCCCACACACCCATCCACCTTCACAAATACTCATGATGAAAAAAACAAAAAAAAAAAGTTTAAATTACATATAGAAAGGAAACGGAAGTAGAAAAACAGTTGGAAAACAGAAAAAGTGGAATGACTAGTATTAATGACTAGCATTGGAGACCATTTCCTAAATATAACACCAACAGCACAGACCCTGAGCACAACAATTAATAAATGGGACCTCTCGAAACTGAGCTTTTGCAGGGCGAAAGACACAGTCAATATGACAAAAAGACAGCCAACAGATTGGGAAAAGATCTTCATCAACCCCACATCTGACAGAGGATTGATCTCCACAGTATATAAAGAACTCAAGAAACTAGACATCAAAATACTAAACAATCCAATTAAAAAAAATGGGCTAAAGAGCTAAACAGAGAATTTACAAAACAAGAATCACAAATGGCTGAAAGACATTTAAAGAAATGCTCAACATCCTTAATCATCAGAGAAATGCAAATCAAAACGACTCTGAGATACCACCTTACACCTGTCAGAATGGCCACGATCAAAAACACCAATGACAGTTAATGTTGGAGAGAATGTGGAGCAAAGGGAACACTCCTCCACTGTTGTTGGGAATGCAAGCTTGTACAACCACTGTGGAAATCAGTATGGCAGTTTCTCAGAAAATTAGGAATCAAACTACCTCAAGACCCAGCCATACAACTCTTGGGCATATACCCAAGGAATGCTGATTCATACCATAAAGATGCATGCTCAGCTATGTTCATAGCAGCACTATTTGTAATAGCCAGAACCTGGAAACAACCTAGATGCCCGTCAACGGAAGAATGGATGAAAAAAAAATGTGGTACATATACACAATGGAGTACTTACTACTCAGCAGAGAAAAACAATGAAAGCATGAAATTTGCAGGCAAATGGATGGAACTAGAAAAAAATCATCCTGAGTGAAGTAACCCAAACCCAGAAAGACAAATATGGTATGTACTCACTCATAAGTGGATTCTAGATATAAAATAAAGAACAATCAGACTACAAAAAAAAAAAACAATTTAAACTCACTACAGAGCTGCAGAGTTTAAGATGGTGATAATGTGGAAGGGCGCACACAGCTCTTTAAAATGGGGGAGGGGCTGGGGTGTCTGGAAGTAATACATTGGCAAGTGAGTTTGGATGAAATGCTGAGGCAAATCAGCAGGGAAAGTATAATCTATTGAAAAAATTGGAATAACTGCATAGATATCCATATTTCAGAAAAAAAAACAGCTTTGAGCCCCATTGTATTCTATGTACAAGAGTTATCATAAAAGGAACCACTAATTTAAAGGCAAAGTTAAAAATTATAAAAGGTTTAAAAAGCTCTCTATTGGCACATTATACATAATAATGGTTTCCTTAAGATGTTTTCATAGGGGCTGGGTGAAAGACACCACAGACCAGCCTGGGTCCTCACAGTCTGAGCTGACTAAGGGTATCCAAAGGCACCGGGTGCGTAGGTGCCATTATGATGAGCAAATATGTAGTGGAGAAATGGGAGAGAGAGAGAAGCAGACAGTTCCTGTGCTGTGGGAAGAACCGAAGAAGCAAAGGCTGATGTGGGTGGCCTGTTTTCTACCTGAGGCCAGGGTGACATCTCGGCCCAGGCTGATGCCGAGGGCCATGTCTGGGTCTGTAGTCCTATCAAAGCTGGTGTCTGTGTGGACATCCACGACCTATGTTGCCACCACAAAGATGCCTGGGGTCTGGACCACCACCAGGGCCATGCTGGTGTCTGAGGGCCATGCCACCACCAGGGCCATGCTGATCTGAGCAGCCTGCGCTGCCACTGTGGCCATGATGACATCCGGGTCTGAGCCGTTGCCAAGGGCCATGTCTGTGTCCATGGGCCAACTGCAGCGAGGGTCTGTATTGATGCCCATGGCTTCAGTAACCACTGAAGGCTATGCAGATGCCCAGGGTTTGGTCAGCCACCTGAGTCCATGGTAGTGTCTGAGAGCTGTGTAGCTATTGGGGCCATGCTTATCTGAGTGGCCTGTGCTGCTATCCGGGGCCATGGTGACATCTGGGCCTGGGCTGCATTATGTGACCATATATGGGTCCATGGCCCTACCACAGCCAGGGTCTGTGCTGATGTCCATGGCTCCTGATACCATTGAAGGCCATGCCAATTCCAGAGGAGGCCACCACCTGTTGCCATGTTGGTATCCAAGGGCCATCCCGCCACCAGAGCCATGCCAATCTGAGTGACCTGTGCTGCCACCTGGGGCCATGGTGACATCCAGGCCTGAGTTGAGGGTCATGTCTGGGTCCATGGTCCTATAGCAGCTAGGGTCCGAGTTGATATCCATGGCTCCTGTTGCCACCAGGGCTGTGAGGATGATCAGGGGCTGGTCAGCACCTGTGACCATGTTTGTGTTAAGGGGCCAGGCTGCTGCTAGAGCCATACAGATCTGGGTGGCCTGTGTTGCCATGAGGTCCATGGTGGTGTCTGAGCCTGAGTTGATGCCAAGGGCCATGTCTGGGTCTGTGTTCCTGCTTCAGCTGGAGTCTGTGTTGATGTTCATGGCTCATATTACCACAGGGGGTCATAGAAACTATTTGTGTTGAAATTCGAAGGCCATGTAGGCTGAACCCATCCTTCACTGGCCCTAGGATGGCTGGCTATATCCCTTACAGGACCCTGCAGCAGGAGAGCTGGCCCCGCCCCTCACGGGAGAGCTGAGCCCCTGCACTTGGGGAGATGGTCCCACCCCTCACCACAGGCATGGCAGAGCTGGCCCAGATGGCATGGGCCTAGGAGAGCTGGCTTGCCTGAGTGGGTGGTCCAGTGGTCCAGACTGACCAGCTCAGCTACCACCCAGACCCACATCCTGGGCCTCGGGTTGAACCACCCTAATATCGACCCCATGTATGACCTGCTGGAATGTGTGAAGGGACTGGTTATGTGGAACGATAGCTGCAGGAGCTCCATGACTCGGGGCAGCAGCAGGATGTCTGAGAGGAGTTTAGATGAGGGTCCGTCCGGTGATGATGGTGTGCTGTTGGAAGGCCTTGATGGTCAGGGGCTGCAGTTTATCATGGCCTGGCAGCTTTTTCCAAAGATTGGCAACATGGGGACTCCCTTTCCACCTAAACTTCCTGCTTTCTACCTGCCCTTGTCTGGAGAATGTCTCTGGGTCCGGAGGACTGACCTTATCTGAAAGCTGTCTCTAAACCTGGATGTCTGATTTATCTCTAGGGTGACCACTGGCACAGTTTCCTGTTAGAAGCTTTCCCCTGCTGCAAAGATGGTAAGTAAGACTTGTACTCGGAGCTTTGTATAGGACCCGACTGCCACATAGGAAGCCTTCACTTAATGCAAATTAGAGTTTGTCCCTAGGCCTCCCAATCCTATATATTCTTTATACTCTGGAATGAAGTTGAGCTGATTCACTGACATCATCTCCCAGAGGGCTTTCTCCTTCATACCCACAGCCATCTGTACCCTGTTTCCCACTTCTGCTCCCTCCACCCTCATGGACCAGTGCACCAACGATCCCGAGGAAGAAGCAGAACCACAGTGAGCCAGAGGCCTTGAACCAGACCAATGACTCACTTCAGTGAACATTTGTGGGTGAGGCTGATTGGACAAAAGGGTACACTTCATGACACAGTACTGCAGATGTAACCATCTTGTTAAATAAGAAACACAGAGCCGAATACAGAGTTAAAAGCCAAGAGGTCAGAGCAATAGCTAAGAGCTGAAGTTAAAAACCTTACCCTTCACTGCCGCTGCTGTCTTTCCCCTCAGCAAGAGACCTACTTCCGGTGTGTTTGTCCTTTTATTGAGTTTCTGTTCTGCCTTCTCATTGGTTGTCAACCCAACCACATGACCTTCTCGTCACTGTCCATCTATACAGACCTCCAGGTCTTCTATGGTTGGTATTGAGATTAAAGGCTTGTGTCTCCATGCTGGCTGTATCCTTGAACACACAAAGATCTGCCTGTCATGTGATTGGGATAAAGGGCATGTGCTACCACTGCCAGACTTATGCTATGGCTTGCTATTAACTCTGACCCCCAGGCACTTTTATTTATTAACATACAAATAAAATCACATTTCAGTACAAAAAATCACCATATTTCCCCTTTTCTATTTTAATAAAAAGAAAAAAGATTATAACTAATATAAGAAAAACTATATACAAAAGTACAATAACTATATACCATATATACATGCTATAAATACCTAAAAAAATGTCTAGTCCATTTGTATTTGACAGATTCAGAGAAAATAATTCCATTATCTATCCTATTTTGGTGAGTCCAAAATGCACCACTAGGATGAATGAAGAAGTGGCGGAGAGATGGGAAAGATGGAGAAGTGAGGTTTCTTTGTTGTTTATTTTGTTCTGTTTTTAATTAAATTTGGGGGGATTTCTTTTGGGGACGATGCTGCAGGGGTGAGGGGCATATATGGAGGGACTGGGAGGTGAGTGGGATTGGGGTGCAGGATGTAAAATTCCCAGAGAATCAGTAAGGAATTACGTGCACCGTGGTCATGCTCACCCCATTGTTCGCTCATGGCCTCCTCCCACTCCTGCCAATTCTCTTCTTGTCCCCAGCTAGTCAGTCTCCCAGCTACTATTTTTTATGACTGATCTAATAGGTTTAATTAGGGATGTTTACACCAACAAGACAGAGGTTATTTACAGGAATGTGGGCACTTTACCAGGGGCTACACCACTGAAGAAAATACCTCCCGCCCCCAGCAACCACTATGTGTCTATGACAGAATGTTGATGGGCTCATGTAATACATGTACGTGTGTCTATATGCTTTTATCATTTTGAACCATCATGTCATCAGATATGCAGTAACATCAGTTGAATAACTTACATCTGACAAAATCCAAGGAACATATATTTCTCAGTTTGGATATTTATCATCGATGAAGAATTTTCAAACTGTGTGTGTGTGTGTGTGTAATCACACAGCCTTGGAGAGTTCTAGAGTGCAATGGGCAGCCTCTCACTCCTTCTTCTGCCTGCTATATTCTTCCTGTCCCTCCACCATGACGCTCCCCAAGCCGTGAAGGGGGTTGAAATAGAAGGACTGTTTGGGGCTGAGCATTCTGCAGCCACTCACCCTCAGCATTGTGATGAGTTGTGAGTTTTTACAGTAGACACTGCCCACTGCAAACGGAGCTTCTCTGACCAAATCTGAGAGCAGCACTGGCCTAGGAGAACAATCACACATTTTTAGAAGGAGATTTGACAGGCACAGCATCTCTACGTAGCAAGACAACAGACGGAAGTAGCTTCTCCACTAGGGCTTATCAGCTTCTCAGTCATGGGTTTTTGGTGAGGTCTATAGCTGCTCTTTGAATTCATATCTGGGTGGCAAGCATCACTTCTCCCAGGCTTTGGGGGCCATGAGCAAGTCAGATAAGGGAAACCCGGATACAGCTCTGTAATACAATCTGATCGTTGAGGTGGCTGCTCAGAGAACGGGGCGGCGGACACAGCAAGGATACCTGGACAGAGGCGTGGCTCACTCCCAGAGCAGGCTGGAGTGCTACCATCAGCTTGTCTGGTCTTGGTTACATTTCTTCAGTCATCCCTTGGTTGATAACCAGTTCTCAGAACTACACATACCACTTGTCACTTTTCCCATGGTTGGCAGCCACACAGTATCAGTAGTTTAGTAGTCATTGTGTTTTCATGTGGGTAGATGTAGGATATTCGTAAAATCTCCGGATTGTCAGAACAGTGAGACTAAGCGTCTAGGGAAATATATTTAACCGACTTAAAGATATTTAGGGTTAGTTATCCAAAAAGAGATGGTCAATTCAGCCTCAAGGTGGCAGCAGTGTACTATGTTTAAAGTAGTGATAAACCAGCGAGTTGATTTTCTTTGGCTGCATTCAGGCTCCAGTCCTGGCTGCTGTTCCCCTAAGTTCACCCTTCCTGGCCCATTTAAAGTCTGTGGAAGGAGTTGCTGACCTCGGGACTCCATTTGCTGAACCAGTGATATTTGTAGCAAAAAGTCAGGGCTGAGGGTCAGAACCACAGAACAGCAACTCTCCAAGCTGCCCGGCGCCAGCACTTGGGTTAATTGTGGCCGTGTCTGCTCCTCCTCAAAGCACAGCTGTAAAATAGCTGCAGCTGCTCACAGCTCAGTGGGGTAGGCAAACGTGTGTCTTGATCTGGCTTTAGCTGGTCTCTTGGTTTTAGACTAGTGGTTCTCAACCTTCCTAATGCTGTGTCCCTCATGTTGTGGTGACCCCCAACCATAACTGCAATAGTTTGTGACTGTTATGAATCATCATGTAGATATCTGTGATTTCTGATGGTCTTAGGCAACCCCCAAAAGGATTCACGACCCACAGGTTGAGAACTGCTGTTCTAGATGATGTGACCTAGACCTTTTCATTTAGCGATCAAGATATCCAAGGGATACAGAGATGGCTCAGGAGTTAAGAGTACTTGCTACAGACTGGGCACACATCTTTAATCCCAGCACTCAAGAGGAAGAGCCAAGCCGATCTCTGTGAGTTCGAGGCCAGCCTGGTCTACAGAATGAGATCCAGGACAGGCACCAAAACTACATAGAGAAACCCTGTCTTGAAAACAAACAAACAAACAAACAGTACTTACTACTCTGGAAGAGGACCTGAGTGTAGTTCCCAGCACCCACCTTAGGTGGCTGGCTCACAGTCACCTATAATCCAGCTTTAGGGGATCTGATACCCTCTTCTGGTCCACTCAGGCATCCTTGTGCACCTTGCATTTACACAGAAATACATAGTGTGCATACATCCACACAGAAATACACACACACACATACACACACACACACACACACACACACACAAATAGGTACTTTTGAAAAGATAACTATGCTATTAATGCTGAGTGGTTCTTAGGTATCAATAAAAATTTCCTCCCATTAATTACTATCCTTGTGCCATTTTAAAGCAGAATTTGTCTTTCTGACAATGTCTAAAAAAAATCAAATGAGACCAAATGTGTCATGCTTCCCTTATCATGTTGGAGCCGTGAGAATCTCTGTCTTTCTTGCTGGTGTCAGGGCTGAGACCCTACTGCATTAAATGCAATTGTAACAAAACAGAAGTGACCTCCAGTTAAGCCTCTCTTTGGGACTTTTCTTTTAGCTTTAGCCAATTCTTCTGGCTTTTAAACCAGAGAAAAAGGCCACTTTTCAGAATGGGATCAATTTCTAACACTTGCCCTTATGTGAGCTACTCAGAAGCAGGAACTCTATTCATCGGAGCACTCACTGTTCAGTCGGAGGGAAATCCTGCCTGGCACTACAAACCCAGCCAAGTACCCATTGCGGATGAGGCCATGGAATCCCCAGCCCCAACAGAAAATCAAAAAGAGAACTCTTAACAATTGTGATAAGGATGCTGAAGTGTAACTCTCCACAGCTGATGACTTCTAGGAGGGGTGTGGGTGGAGAAGGAATTAGTTTTCTTTAAGGAGCTAGCCACTGGGAGTTTGAGCATGCTCCAGTGAGTATATGGGCAACATAAATTGGACTTTTGTTTGTTTGGTTGTTTGGTTTTTCTTTTTCTTCTTTTGTGGGTCATCCCAAGGGTTGTGGGGTGGACCTGGGAGGACTGGGAAGTGAATGTGCTCAGAGTTCATGATGTGAAATTCCCAAATAATCAATAAAAATATTAGGAAAAAAGATACGGCAGGCATGATGGCTGGAGGGGGTTGGCATGACTGATGTGCCCTTGAGTGTTACAGCAGGTGGAGGCTCATAGGATCCCCACTGAATCATGGCTCCCCAAATTCGAGACCTTCTGTGGTCCTGCTGTTGGATGCAGGACATCGCTGTACTGCACGTTGGGACAAAAGTATTTGGGGTTTGTTGTTTGCGTTGGGGAGCACAATGGGTGGGTTCTTATAGTGGAGGCTCTCAATGCCAGGAGTAAAACGCTCTGGCGAGGTGGCTTTGCTCTGGACTTGCATTAAATTCTTTGTCTCCAATAAAGTGAATTTCTCATTTCCTGTTGTGTAGGGGTGCTGAGGAGATGGGCCAGGGAGCAAGAGGCAAACCGGGACTCAGGGCAGGGAAGACGGGTTTCTTTGGGGGAATTAGAATCCTGGTTGTCACACAAGGCAGAAAAGAAGACACGAGATCTTAAAGGCACCTTCAAGGCAGGAAAGGAAAGAACAAGCCAGGCTTGCTCTTCTGAGATAGGACTATACAATCCTGTTAATTATAAATCTAATTGATTGGCATAACAATCAATTAGACTAGGAGGATGGCTATACCTGAAGAAGTCTCCCAGAGGAACTTGGAGTCCTGCTCCCCTGGAAGAAGTCTGACTCACACAGGTTGGAAGCCATGGTGCCATCTTGGGTATCCTTGTGGACTTTCAGGGAAAAACATCTGGGGTCAGATCTCTGCTCTACCTCTTAATATTTGTGTGCTTTAGGGCAAACTAATTAACTTCTCTGGACCACAATTTTCTCATCTATCAAATGGATAAAATAATTTCTAGTATGTGGGATTCTTCTGCTGATGCAATTATTTTAAATGTGAAATTATTAATTATGCATGAAACTCAAGAAGGACAACATGATTTTTAATTTCTATTGTTTGAAAAAGTTTTACCATTAGACTTCCTTCATGGTTTTATTCCTTTAAGGAACACTGCTACAAAGTATTTATGCCCCACCCCCACACCAATGCACACAACAGGGTCTTATGTGTCCCAGGTTTGCCCTTAATTCTTTGTATGGTTGAGTAGAGGATGACATTGAACTCCTGATCCTCCTGCCTCTTCCTCCCAAGTGCTGGGACTACAGGTGTACATGACCACACCCATTTTATGTAGTGCTGACACTCAAACTCAGGGCTTTGTGTATGCCAAGCAAGAACTCTGCCAATGAGCCACATCCTTAGACTCAGATTTTCCACTCATCTAAACATGAATGAATTAAATGTTATCAAATTGTCTCTGTGAGGCATTGTAAAGAGCTTGTGGATTCTCCTTGAAATCTCTGTGCCTAGCATCACTGTGTTTTCTAATTGTGAAACATGCTAGAGAACCCTGCGTGTGAGGACATGGTGTGGATTTGGCTGACAGTTTATGGAGCATTTGCACACTTTGCTTGCAGAGGAAAGTGGCCTGCCTACAGTTGTGTTTACTGTTTAATTCGGATAACAATACACAAGCCCCGTTAAAATGCTTGCCTCATTCCTGGCCCCTGCAGGATGTTTTACAAAATAAGGAAAATCTGTTACTTAGAGGACTGCAGAATCTCTTCTGAAAATTACTTGGGTTTCACGCTTTCAAGGAGTAGAAATTTCAAGAACCAGTTTCATTCGTAGTATATAAAGTATAGCAGGTTTGTTTGAAAAATTCTTCAATTTGATAATTAAGATTTTTCCTAACAATCTTTATATCACTTATTCTTAAATTAATAATTGTATTTTAATTCTTGTTTGTTTATTTGTTTGTTTGTTTTTGAGACAGGGTCTCACTATGTAGCTAGCCCTGGCTCTCCTAGATCTCACTATATAGTCCAGGCTGGCCTTGAACTCACACTACCTCTGCATCCCAAGTGCTTGGATTTAAGGCATGTGCCACCGTTCTTAATTAATAATTCTATTTTGATATTAAAATGTGTTCTAATATGTTCCGTAAGTGTTTGCATTTTATGACTTTCATTTTGATGTTGATCTGTTTTTGTTCTTTTTTTTTTTCCTTAACCAGACGTCCAAAGGTTTTTTCCTGTAGGCTGCTTTTTTTTTTTTTTTTTTGGTTTTTCGAGACAGGGTTTCTCTGTGTAGCTTTGAGCCTTTCCTGGATCTTGCTCTGTAGACCAGGCTGGCCTCGAACTCACAAAGATACACCTGCCTCTGCCTCCCAAGTGTAGGCTGCTTTTTAAAGGAGAACAAGCTTTTGATTTAAAGTTTCATTTCAGTCTAAAAATTCTTTGATTTTTGATCTTTCTGTTTCTTTAATTTTTACCTTTGTCTTTACTTCCTTCCTGAAATCTTCTTCTTATTTTGTTATTACATCCCAGGTGATGCTATCTTATTTTCTAAGCCTAAAATTGTAAGTTTTCACACAAGCACTAGGATGATCCTGTTCTATAGTCTTTGGATATATAGGATATACATTTTTTTCATAGTCTCCATAAGAGTTTCTTTTTTCAATAATAATGTTGGCATGATATATACTCATCTAAAAACTTAAAATCTTACCCTCTTTTGCTGAATGTACTGGAAGTTGAGTTTGTTGAGAGAGATTTTAAAACAGTACCTGGTCCTGTTATAGTGGATCACACAATGCAAGGAAGTAGTTAGGTGCTGACTCAGTTTGTGGGATGAGAGCAAAAACCAAAACTAAAGAAGAGGAAGGTAGTGCTTGTGTGTCTGTGAGTATAAACTCTTATCACGGTATCTAATCAGAGAAACGCAGCTTTTAGAGAGGTGTGCAAAAGTCACGGGGCTGGTGAGATGGTTCAGTGGGTATGCAAAATTGTTTGCTAAGTTTGACAACCTGAGTTTGGTCCTCGGAATCCAAATGGTGGAAGGAGAGAGCAGACAGTCCTCTGACTTCTGCAAGTCCTGACATGCTCTTGTGCCCCGTCCCCAATGAGTAAATGTATATATAAATAAATAAATATGCCAAAATCGTCAGACTGGGTCTACAGTTAAATGGCTAGAGAATTTGTTTCTGTTTTTGTAACCAAAGTCCATGCTGAAGCCACCAACCACATTTCAAAAAAATCCATTGTATTTCATATTATGGCAGAACAGACTTTAAATGTGCATCAGAGATTAGTGTCCATTTTGGGTTAAGTATGAATAGCTGTGAGTCCCTTTCTACTCACTGTCTATCACTCCAGGTTAAAGATACTTACAAAGCAACTCAGCCATTTCTGAACGTCTCATGGGTGTTAGGACTGAGAGCTTAGGGGCAGACTTTCCGACTACTCACTGAGGACGCAGTGATTCATTTGCTGGCTGATGAGATCTGCAGTGTGAACTGACTCTCACAGGTTGTCCTCTGACTTCTAGGTGCACCCTGCAACAGGTGTGTGATGCCCCCACAACGTTACATAAAAAATAGATGTAATTACATATATTTATGTGCATAGGTGTTTTGCCTGCATGTATGTCTGTGTACCACTTTTCATGACGGGTGCCAGTGCGCTTACTCACTTGCTGTTCTTCCAAAGGGCATGCTCTTGATTCCAGCATCCATGTGACAGCTCACAACCCTTTGTAACTCTAGTCCAGAGGACCCAATGCCCTCTTCTGTCCTCTATGAGAACCAGACATGAAAGTGGGACACCCTTTTCCCTTTATAAACCGCCATTTGTCTATGGACCACATCTGTCTCTGCTCTACCCAAAGGCAGTCCTCCCCCCACCCCGACAAATGTCCCTCCCCCTTTCCCTTGTCCCCCTCCCCTTTCTCCCTGGCCCTCTGTCTCCAGTGTTTGTCTTTACAAAAAAAATAAAATAAAATAAAATAAAAAGGTGCCTGGTAAAGTGTAAACTTACTGAAGCTTTTTAAGCTGGGGTTTTATACTAATTTATGCATGTATCTATCAATATACATATGTAGTCTGTAGGGAACCTCAGAGTAGACTCAAAACACCCCCAAGACAAAGTTCTCAGCACAAAGAAGATTTATGTGCCCCAGAGGACAAGGAATAGATCTTGGGGGCTAATTTTAAGAATGTAATCTAACAGTTTTTAGCAAGGCAGAGGAAATGGGGGAGAAGGGCAAGGCCTGCCAGAGCCGTGTTTGCCACGCTTGGGCTAGCTAGAGTCTCTTCATGGTCCACTTCCTTCCCCCGAATTGATCACTCCCCACTCAGGAATTTCATCACCACCCCGCTCCATCTGGCCACATGCTTCAAGTCTTTTGTAGTTGAGTTTCTGACTCTTTGGCATTTTCAGGGGTAAACTGTGTGTCAATTTCTCTTCGGTTACGGATTTCTGGTGGCACTTTGTCTATGAACTCACAGCTCAGCTGAGCGATTCCTGTGCTGAACTCAAACACAGAAGCTAAACAAGTCAGTCTCAGTGACCTCGGCTCAGGAATGGGAGCCTCACAGAAAGTAGGATTTACACAGGACCCAGCTTTTTCTCTTAGGGAAAGAAGGAAGGAAGGGAGGGAGGGAAGGAGGGAGGGAGGAAGGAAGGATGGGTTTGTTGGGGAGTCTAGCATGTGTATCATTAATAATTAATTTTGTATCAATTTAATGTGGTCGTGTACACTGTGTAAAGCTTATCACAAACACCCCCCCCCCAGTTTGCTTTTGAACCAGTTACAATGGTGGTGTATTACTTTACTCTAAGAAATGATACAAGTAGGCATGGATTAATGCTCATCCCACATATTAGAGCTACGTGCAGAATCTCAGATTTTATATTTTAAAGGATTTCAATGTGGCGATTCTTCATGTTTGAGTATGTAAGTATTTGGTAAGAGCTACATGACTGCTCCTTAGGCAAATATCTGTGTGTGCCTGTGTTCAGTGTTTCAGCAGTTGTCAGAACTTTGTGGGCCACCGGCCACATTTGTAATAAGAAACTTAGCTGTTTATACTTGGTCATTCAGAAAGTGGGGATGGAGAGAGTAGATGAGAGTGCTTGCTATTATATGGATGGTTAGTACTGATTGTCGTTGCCTTGACGACAGTCTGGAATCACTTGGAAGGTGGGATTCTGGGTGTGTCTGTGCAGGATTGTTTTGATTATGTGAATGGATGCAGGAAGACCCATCTTAACTGAGGAAGGTACCACTCCCCGGGCAGGGCACCCTGGACTGTATGAAGTGAGGAAAGCAAGCTGACCTCAAGCAAACTTGCATTTGCTGTTTTCCTCCGACTGTGGACTGAAAAAAAAATGTCTTTCTCTCTTCAGTTGGTGTTGTCAGAGTATTTAATCATAGCATCAGGAAAAGAAACTAAGGAGAGACACCATGACCAAGGCAACTCTCATAAAAGAAAGCATTTAATCAGGGCTGGCCTACAGTTTCAGAGGTTGAGTCCGTTATCATCATGTGGGAAGCATGGCGGCAGACATAGAAGACATGGTGTTGAAGAAGTAGTGGAGAGGTATATCCTGATCCACAGGCAGAGAGAGAGAGAGAGAGAGAGAGAGAGAGAGAGAGAGAGAGAGAGAGAGAGAGAGAGAGAGAGAGACTGGGCCTGGCATAAGTTTTTGAAACCTCAAAACCCACCCCCAGTGACACACTTCCTCCAACAAGGCCACACCTCCTAATCCTTCTAATCCTATCAAAGAGTTTCACTCCCTGGCGACTAAATGTTCAAATATATAAGCCTACTGGATCATTCTTATTCAAATCACCACGCATGAGGGCAGAAGTTTTAATCCTATTACTCAGTGAAAAGCCAGGAACACCTCAGGTGTGTGTGTGTGTAGTACTAGTGTTGTCTCCGAGTAAGAGACAGGAAGATGCTGGAACTGGCTGGCTATCATCAAGTAAGAGACAGGAAGATGCTGGAGCTGGCTGGCTATCATCAAGTAAGAGACAGGAAAATGCTGGAGCTGGCTGGCTATCAGTAAGAGACAGGAAGATACTGGAGCTGGCTGGCTACCAGTAAGAGACAGGAAGATGCTGGAGCTGGCTGGCTAACAGTAAGAGACCAGAAGATGCTGGAGCTGGCTGGCTACCAGTAAGAGACAGGAAGATGATGGAGCTGGCTGGCCTCCAGGTCCAGTCGGGGACCCTGACTCAAGAGAATAAGGCTGAGAGTGACAGAGCAGACACCTGACATTGTCCTCTGCCTCTGTGTGTACATACCCCCCCACAACACGCACACACATGCACACACACACACAATGCACACACACGCGCACACACACATACCTCCCACACGCACACACACGTGCGCGCACACACACACACACATGCACACACACACACACACATACCCCCCACGCACATGCACACACACACACACACACACACACACACACACACTGGTCACTCCAGGTAGTTAAAAGGGAGGTTTATTTAGAGGCATAACTTAAAAGTGAAGGGATAGGTAGGTTGCAGGGTCTGGGAAAGACGTAGCGCAGTCAGACAGTGTTCTCTGGAGAATTCTGCTCTGTCTACCTCCAGCATCTAGGGTCCAGGCACCAAGAGAGGCAGCGCATCTGGATCTTGGGTCTTCAGGGTCCTCTCTTGGCCCCACCTTGTAGGCGTGACAGTTACCGAAGCCTCAGTGGGGATTGGAACTTCCAGATCAAAGCTGGAATGGCTACCCACTACACACACACACACACACACACACACACACACACACACACACACAAGCATTAATTTTTTTTTTTTTAAAGAACTGCCGTGTGTGTTAGACAGAGCATAGGTTGTTGAGCCAGGTGCATCTCACATCACCATCTTTGGCAGATAAGCCTGGGCATACTGACAGGGAGGGGTGAAGGTCCATCTTAGGACAGTGATGGTGAGTGTAAAAACCCCAAACACTAGTCCTTGTTTTCTAAACAGCAAATCATGTCAGTATTTTTATGAAGAACAGTGGCTTTAGCTATGAAAACCCTTTTTGAGCTACACCCTGTGCCCAGCTGGTGAACAGACCCTTCTAGAAGGAGTTCCAGGGCTTCTCTGTTCTGTCCTGTTCCTCTAGCAGTTTTTTGGGAAGGACAGAGAAGGGTGGGGACAAAGGGATCCATGCACACATTCTGAGTAGCTCTCAGCTCTGGAACCTGGTACACTATATCCCTCATCCCGCCTTTCTTCTGCAGTGGGTGGTCTGCTTTTGCGATCACTAGACACCTTTCTCAGTTTTAAAGAACTTGTCTAGAAAACAAAACACTTTGCAGCAGCTCCATTAAAACTAATTAAAGATGGAGACTTCAGAACTCCTAGCTTAATCTGAGAAATCAGATATTTAGAAGGATGCCATTAGCTAAGGCAGTAGTTTCAACTTCCCCGATGACAGTACGTTTTCTATAAATAAATTAAAATAATTACAGGCTTGGAAAAAAAAAAACTTTCCAGAGTGAAGCTTTGGAGGTGACAACTCCCAGGCACTAATTGTGATAATGGGCAGTGTGGGAGCATATGGTAGCTTTTACAAAGATGTATAAGCAAAGGTCCAGATGAACTCATTAGACATTCACATTTTTTGCCGTGTGCACGCGGAGTTAGTCGCTGCCTTGGTCTGCGGAGCCAACGGTTCTTTTGGGGACAGACCACGTCACAGATGGAAAACATTATCCGTTATTTTCTGTTCTTGTTGAAAATGTTTTGCAATCATACCCATATACATTATGAAACCATAGCAAGGGAAATATTCATAATAAGATGAACTATTGGTATGAAATGAGGTCGACATTAAAACAAAAATAAATAACTGCTGGATCTTGACCCGAGTAGCAATTTTAAATTTTAAACTGTTCAGAAATAACTGACAGATTCCATCTGCCCTCTTGGGCATTTACTAGACAATTCTGTATTCTTTTAGCCTCTAACAAGAAGAAGCCTCTCTTACCCTAAGAAATCACCCCTGGGTACTAGTAAGAAGTTTTTACTAACACAAACTTGTTAACTAAGCAACAATGAATATCTAACCTGGTCAGTCTGGTTATGTTGATGGAGGTATGTCAGCTTTAAGACCTCCACCATATATATATATATTATATAAAATAAAATTATATATATATAATTTTATTTTACAATACCATTCAGTTCTACATATCAGTCATGGGTTCCCCTATTCTCCCCCCTCCCACACCCTCCCCTTACCCCCAGCCTATCCCCCATTCCCACCTCCTCCAGGACAAGTCCTCCCCCGAGGACTGAGATCATCCTGGTAGACTCAGTCCAGGCAGGTCCAGTCCCTTCCTCCCAGACTGAGCCAAGTGTCCCTGCATAAGCTCCAGGTTTCAAACAGCCAACTCATGCAATGAGCACAGGACTCGGCCCCACTGCCTAGTTGCCTCCCAAACTGATCAAGCCAACCAACTGTCTCACCTATTCAGAGGGCCTGATCCAGCTGGGGGCCCCTCAACCTTTGGTTCATAGTTCATGTGTTTCCATTCATTTGGCTATTTTTTTCAATAATTGAGTAAAACCGAAATTTATTATAAGCCACAGTCGTCCTAGGGACCTCCATGCTATATATATAGCCTCTATGGTTCTATGGGTTGTGATCTGATTGTTCTTTATTTTATATCTAGAATCCACCTATGAGTGAGTACATACCATGACTGTCTTTCTGGGTAAGGGTTACCTCACTCAGGATGATTTTTTCTAGTTCCATCCATTTGCCTGCAAATTTCATGCTTTCATTGTTTTTCTCTGCTGAGTAGTACTCCATTGTGTATATGTACCACATTTTTTTTTCATCCATTCTTCCATTGATGGGCATCTAGGTTGTTTCCAGGTTCTGGCTATTACAAATAGTGCTGCTATGAACATAGCTGAACATGTATCTTTATGGTATGAATCAGCATTCCTTGGGTATATGCCCAAGAGTGGGATAGCTGGGTCCTGAGGTAGTTCGATTCCTAATTTTCTGAGAAACCGCCAAACTGATTTCCACAGTGGTTGTACAAGTTTACATTCCCACCAACAGTGGAGGAGTGTTCCCCTTGCTCCACATCCTCTCCAACATTGGTTGTCATTGGTGTTTTTGATCATAGCCATTCTAACAGGTGTAAGGTGGTATCTCAGAGTCGTTTTGATTTGCATTTCTCTGATGATTAAGGATGTTGAGCATTTCTTTAAATGTCTTTCAGCCATTTGTAGTTCTTGTTTTGTGAATTTTCTGTTTAGCTCTTTAGCCCATTTTTTAATTGGACTGTTCAGTACTTTGATGTCTAGTTTCTTGAGTTCTTTATATATTGTGGAGATCAATCCTCTGTCAGATGTGGGGTTGGTGAAGATCTTTTCCCATTCTGTTGGCTGTCTTTTTGTCTTATTGACTGTGTCTTTCACCCTGCAAAAGCTTCTCAGTTTCAAGAGGTCCCATTTATTAATTGTTGTGCTCAGGAAGACCTCCACTTTTTTATTGAGAATTTCATATGTGCATGCAATGTATTTTAATCACATTCATCCCTGTCCGTCCCCATTCAATCTCTCCTTTACCCTCCACTTTTTCCTCCTAACTCCACGTTTTCTTTCTTTCTTTCTTTCTTTCTTTCTTTCTTTCTTTCTTTCTTTCTTTCTTTCTTTCTTTCTTCCTTCCTTCCTTCCTTCCTTCCTTCCTTCCTTCCTTCCTTCCTTCCTTTCTTTCCCCACAGCACTTTGGGCTGCCTGTATGTGCATGAATGTGGGACCATCTGCGGAGCATGGGCAACCTCTGAGGAGCTGCATTTCTAAAGAAAGTGGATTCTCCATCTCCCAGCACCCAATTGCCAATAGTTCCTCAGCTAGAGGTGGAACTTCCTGCCCTCCCCCACACCGGGATTTGGGCTGCTTGATTTTCTGCAGGTTAAGACTTCAGTTTTGAAAGTTAAATTAAATGAAAATAATCTTTGTCTTACAGTTTTAGCACACTACAAAATGTGAATTACAGTTTTTTGTTTGCTTGTTTGTTTTTTGCATCAGGAAGTTGGAAGCAGTAGGTTTATTCTAGGCTTTGAGAACAAAGGTTAGGTGTCCTTAAATTTTTTTAAAATCATGTTATTTATTTACTTATTTACTTTTGTATGAATATGTGTAAATGCACACTACAGTGATTATGTGGAGGTCAGAGGACTTTCAGGGTGGTTGGTTCTCTCTGTCCACCACACAGATTCCAGGGATTGAACTCAGGTCATCAGGCTTGGTGACAAGCACCTTTGCTGCTGAGCTGTCTTGCCGGTCCTTGACGGACTATCACAGGCTGAGAACACAGCAGCTTCTGCTTCCTTCATGGCCACGGCACCAACAGTGGAACACTAACAAGCTGGACTTTGAAATTTCCCCCTCTTGCAATGCTGAATATAGATTCCTAATTTAGAAACATCCAAAAGAAGAAAATTCGTTATACCCCATACATTATGACAGCAAGTAGTATTTTATTTTCTGCATTCATACTTTAAAAATTCCAAAATAAAGTTTCCAAGTTTTCTTTCTTGGCAAGGACTGTCCTGTTTTCCTTGGGGATCATAAACTCTCTGTTGGGGCAAAGAAATGCCCTTCTTAGGCAATTAGTTGAAAATGCTGTAATTTGCAAGGACCAGTTCTCTGTCTTAACAAGTTAACATAGAGAGCTTCTAAACGTAGGGCAAATTCTAGAGAATGAAAGAGTATGCTATCCAACATCACTAGTGATGAACGCTGTGAAGAGGTGTGAAGGAAGCTCAGAGGCTGGGTGACCCAGCTCTAATCTCATCATTTATTAATTTAGTATTCAATGTTGGCTATACCTGGAGCATACTGTGGGCTAGGTGCCCCCTGAGAAGATTCTGTGTGCCTAGATGTGGAATAAAGTTTGGGATCTGTATTTTTAAGCATCTGGGGTGTGTCCAATAAATAACCTCTGGAGCTCAGAACCACTGGGATAGAGAAATAATGGACACTCTTGATCAGCAATGAGAGAAAGTCCTTTTGAACAGGTAACATAGAGGCCTGGATGAAGAGACTGAGGCGAGAGCTTATGTGAACCCCCTTCTAGGTAGATGGACGGTAGAGGTGAGGTCCTGGGTCCATGGAGGCTCGTTTTGCTCTGGGAAGTGAATGGAAGGTAGGCTGGGGAGAGCACAGGAAGGGGTAAGTTTCAGGAGCAGAAGGAGGGTGAGAACAAGCAGCACCACGTTGGAAAGGCGGACAAGCGCCAGGACACCTGAAAGGCATGGGAGGAGAGTAGGGTTTGCTACACCACAAAACAACCCGTGTTTTAAAATTGTTCTGCAGAAGAAAGAACTGTGGATTAGTACAGATGCTGGAGCAGAAGTCAAAGTCAGGAAGTTGCTGCTGTCAATCAGGCTAGAAGGAATGGAGGTCTAAGATGCTGGCGATACAGGTGACAAGAAGAGGTTGCCTTGGAGACTGCTGGAGGACGTAGAGCTGAAGACTTTGCTTTCATATCAAATGCTAGATATGAGAGAAAAAAATAAATAAGGGATGCAGGAGTGATTCCCAAATCTTTGGCTTCAGTATACATTTTTGGGTGATTGGTGAGGATATCTCTATGTTGATACCAGACTTACACTGGCAGGAAGTGAGTGCTGTTTGGGGGCATGTTAACATTTAGGATGAAATTATGCTTAATAATAAATAATGTGTTTTTGGCTTTTTAAATATCCTCATTTGACAAAAAGTACCATTGGTCTCTTGATTCACTTTGTTTATTTGGTGCTGCGGATAAACAAAGGACTTCACGCGTATTAAGTTCACGCGCTAACCAGTGAGCTATATACACTTCAGCCAACCTGAAAAGGTTGCTGTTGCTGGTGATATTTTGTGATATTGGCGGTTGAGTGCAGGGCCTTTGCATGTCAGCCTGATACTTCACCCCTCCCTACATTGCCCTGTCTGCTTCCTTACCTTTATTTTTCTTAAGACTTACTGGATTTTAATTATGTGTTTCTGTGTGGGTGTAGGTGTCCATGGGAGTCAGAAGCTGAAGTAACAGGCTTTTGTGAGCCACACAGTATGGATGCTGGAATTTAAACCCTGGTCCTCGGATACAGCAGCAAGTGCTCTTAACCACTGAGTCATCTTTCTCAAGCACCCCCCACCCACCCACTTTGCTTTGTTTATTTATTGTTTGTTTGTTTATTTATAGTTGGAGGCAGAATAAGTTGTCCAGGTTGGACTTGAATTCACCCTGTAGCTCAGGGATGTTTAAACATGTACTCTTTTTCTTAGCCTCTCTGGTGTGTGGGATCAATGGCCTCTTCCACCACCAGCCAGCCTCTTAGAGCGTTGGTTATGAGCCAAGCCTGTTGTGCCTGACATGCAGTAAGTATGTCAATCACATGAGGAATGTTTTAAAGGGGATGTTCCAGAACTCTTAAGATAGCGACTTTGTGCTATACACAGTGTGGTTAGGAATGAGTTAGGGTATCTAAATGTCTCCTGGTAAAACATCTAAAATAAATCAGAACCCTGGCAGTTTTAAGAAATCAGTGGTTAGAGTTGGGAGATGGCCCAGTCAATAAAGTTCCTGCTACATGAGCACGAGGCCCTGAGTTCAACCCCCAGAACCCACATAAAAGGTGCTGGGGAAGTAGAGACAAGAGGGACCTTGGAGTTGTTGATCAGCCATCTTGCCAAACCAGCAAGCTCCAGGTTCAGTGAGAGATCTTAGGTGCAGGGTGATATAGGAAGACAGCAGATATCAACCTCTGATCTCCACAGGCACTCATTTGCACACCAACACACACACACACACACACACACACACACACACACACATGCCAGTCTGGGTCCTCAAGACCCAGGCCTGTGGGAAACATCGGTGGGCCCGCCCCCTGCCGGGCAGGTGGCTCCCATTATGATGAACAAATATGCGGCAGAGAAACGGGAGAGAAAGAGAATCAGCCAGTCCTGTGCTGTGGGAAGAGGCCGAAAGGAAGAAGTGAAGGCAGTGAGGGGTAGGTTCATGTGGGAGGCCTGCTTGCCACCTGGGGTATCATCCAGGCCTGAGCTGCTACTGAGGGCCATGTCTGGGTCCATGTCCCTACCAAGGCTGGGTTCTGTATTGAAGTCTGAGGCCTGTGTTGCTGCCAAAGGTCACACGAAAGCCTGGGGTTGGGGCCACAACCTGTAGCCTTGTTGGTGCCCGGGGGCCATGCCATTGCCAGAGGCATCCTGATCTGAGTGACCAGTACTTCCACCCAGAGCCAGGATACCACCAGGCCTGAGCTGCTGCTGTCAAGGGCCATGTCTGGATCTGTGGTCCAGCTGCAGCTGGTGTCTGTGTTGATGTCTGTGGCCTGTGTCACCTCAGGGGGCCATAAGAACCATGCTGAGGTTGCCCGGTCCCTCACTGACCCTGGGAAAGCTGGCCTTGCCTCTCACTGGACACTGCAGCTAGAGAGCTGGCTCCTTTCCTCACAGGAGAGCTGACCCCTGCACTCAGGAGAGATGGCCCCACCCCTCAGCAAGGGGAGAACTGACCCTGATGGCATTGGCATAGGGGAGCTGGCTCTGCCCCCTCGCAGGGGAGGGTGACCCCAGTGGCCCAGACTGACCAGCTCAGCTATCACCCAGGCCCATAGCCGGGCCCTGGGTTGGCCCATCTACCCCATCTAGGACCTGCTGGAGCTCTTAAAGGGACCTGGTCCTATGGATTGATACCTGCAGGATCTCCATGGCTCTGGGCAGCCAGGGGCTATCTCAGAGGAGTTTTGGTGAGGATCCAATAAAGATGGTGTACCAGAAACCAGAGGCCTTGAACAAGACCAATGACTCATTGCAATGAACTAGTAAAGCCAATCAGACAAAAGGGTGGACTGTGTGACACACCACAGCTCCCAATGCCACCAGGACGAATGAAGAGGTGTTGGAGAGGCGGGAACGGTGGAGAGGTGAAAAGATGTTTTGTTTTATTCTTGTGTTTGTTTATTTGTTTGCTTGCTATGTTTTGTTTTGTTTTGATTTTTTTTTTAATTTTCTTTTGGGGGTGCAGTGCAGGGGTGAGGGGAGGATATGGGAGGACTGGGAGGTGAGCGGAATTGGGGTATAGGATATGAAATTTCCAAAGAATCAATAAAGAAATTATGTTGCCGGGCGGTGGTGGCGCACGCCTTTAATCCCAGCACTCGGGAGGCAGAGCCAGGCGGATCTCTGTGAGTTCGAGGCCAGCCTGGGCTACCAAGTGAGCTCCAGGAAAGGCGCAAAACTACGCAGAGAAACCCTGTCTCGAAAAAAACCAAAAAAAAAAAAAAAGAAATTATGTTTAAGAAACCATCAGTATAATATTAGACATGAGGTATTACATAGAAATTATCCCTAGCAGCGACTGGACCAAATCCTTGTCATCTCATGCTTTGATCCCCACTGAGATACCTGCAAGAAAGACCTCAGCATCTCCTGTGACATCTCAGACTCCGGGTAAACCAGACAACACTTTGCACTTAGCACAGTGGATGCCGGTAGAATACAGAGAACGGCAAATGCATTGTCACTGCTGTGTTTGCCGAGTCAGGTCACACGCAGAGCTTTCCCCTACCATTTGGCCAATGGGACAATAAAATAAATCCTGATGAGTAGGTGGCCATATCATAGATTTGAATGTTTGTGAGCTGAGTTCCCTGATGGCACAGAAACCAGGCCACAGACTTCAAAGGGCGCGTCACAGAGTCTTTCACAGGGGAGTGAGGATGTCTTCCACATTTCTCTGGTAGTACACATAAAAATATAAGGACATTTTTTCTTATAGAGGAAGAAACCATGAAAGAAAGAAGTAACATTAAATGCCCCAAGAATCATAGATAGAGTGTGGTTGCACATGCCTTTAGTCCCAGCACTTGGCAGGCAGAGGCAGGCAGAGGCAGGCAGATCTCTGTGAGTTCAAGGCCAGCCTGGTTCACACAGTGAGTTCCAGGACAGCCAGGCCTCCATAGAGAGACCCTGTCTCAAAAAAAAAAAAAAAAGGCCCAAGAATCTGGCTGTTTCAGTGAAGCTCATGTTACAATCTGCTGGGTTTGTGATCAAGCCTCATGTTAGGTATGTAATTGTCAATACACATGCAAAGCAACAAGACTGCCCAGTGCAGACCACAATTCATAGTTTCATTTATTGATAATTTATCTGAAACTAAATTATAGCTAAGTGTCTTACAGACAATAGGGCTATTACAAGCATTTTCGGTTGTGTCTGCTTGAGTATTTTGTTGTTGCTGTTGATAATCTTAAGTATTTCCATAGACACACATGTGAGTAGCCACGAGTCAGTGAAGTCCCTATGGTATTTTCAGGCTCATTATGTTTCTTTCTGTTGATTTCTCTCTGTGGGTCTGTGGCATGTGTTCCTAAAACAGAGGTGGCTGTATTTTGTTACATCAGAAAAGTCTGCTCTAAAGGCCTTCCAAGAGTACTTCCTCCTGGACTAACAAAGCAGTTTTTGATGGCCATGGCTCAGTGCTGACGGGAACAATTCCAGGAGTGTCCTGTTCTTTGTCAGTCTCGGTTATCAGATCACTTCCCTGTGCTCTTCTTCCTCTTCCTCCTCCATCTTCTCACAGTTATGAGAGTACCTTAAATAGGATGTTTCCAGTGAACGTGGACAGTGGAATTTTGTTGACACAGGGAAAAATCATCATCCATGCAATTACGAGACTGTCTTCCCCACGTGACTGTGATGACCACTGAGCTCAGCATTCACTTTCTTCTTTCTTCAGATGTACCATTCAGTTCTAAAAACAGCTTTACAGGGTAGATGGTAACATTGGCCCCATTTTACAGATGAAGAAACGGGCCTTCGAGGTGAATTAATTGTTCCTATCCCCCCCGCCCCAGGGGAACAACTGAAAGTTCCACCTGGGTCATCTCTAAACCAGCTCCATAAAACCGCCCAGAGAAGCCCATGTGTTCCCTGGTCACCAGATAAAGTTCACATACCTCATCTTCAGCAGCATTCGGGGAGACCCACCATGCTCTGGGCCCTCGGAAGAAGGTTGTTAGTACGTGTTCTTGGGCAGTATCACAGAGGGCTAAAAAGCAAAACCATCCAGGCCAGGACTCAGCCAGAACTGACCCAGCAAAATCTAGTCTGCGAGACAAAGAAAACAACAATAACTAGCCAACAAAACTACCTTCCTTGCCTTCCTTTTTCTGAAACTCGGTTTGAATAAGGATTGAACGTCTGATCTCTCTATATTTAACAATCTAGATTTGGAAGGAGTCTCTCTCTAGGAGCAAACATCAAGCCCCTTTGTGTGTGTGGTGCAAGTAAGCCATTGACTTTGCTTTAGCATTTTTATGCATTGTGAAGTTTCATAATAGCCGAACAGAGCTGGCTTTCAGGTCTTAAGCTTCTCCAGTAGGAACGGTCTTGTCTTGAAAGCGTTTTTAGCTGAGAAGCATCTATAAGCCCTGGCAAGCATTTGGACTTCTGAACAACCTTGTTCTTTCTCAAACTATTCTGTTAAAAAGACATTTATTTCTCAGTCTGCCTTGCCAAGACTTAGGTCCTCTGAACCCCGCTGCCTTCCGCAATTCCACTCCAGTCCTGTCCTCCTTGTCACCTCTCCCGATTAATCTTGGTTCTCTGCACCTGAGCGGAGGACACAGGGGAGGCCATAACACACTCAGGCACTACTTTCCCTTTGGACTGCCAATCCCAGGCAAGCCCAGGTGGCTAGTGATTGAAGTTGAAACGAACTCTGGCTCTGTTCAAGCTTTTGGTTTGAATCTGCAGGACAACTTCTTTGTAATGCGTGCCAGGGAAGTACAATTTTAAAAAATAATCCTATGCAGGGAATTGTGTAAGAGTCAGACTGCTCTGAGGTCCCTCCACTGGGATGTCTCAATGCTCTATTACAAGGGGAAAGGTAAAGCGGAGGGACAGGACTAACACGGTCTTCATATGAAACACATGCTTGTTGAGACAGAATGGAAGCGCTCCTTTTAAAGGCCTTGGGAATCATGCTCCCGAGAAGCAGATGCACTTGGAGTTACCGCTTCAGCCATCGGGACCTCCCCCCAGGTCATAAAAACACTGAAAATGACGCCGCGGAAGACACAGTGGGGTCTTGGCAGTTTCCGTCATCTGGCATGAGATGACAGGTTACGCCATTTCTTTAAAACCTATCTACAAGAGCACTGGGTGCTCAGCTCAGTCGTAGGGATTTTCCGTAGGATGCGTGTGGGCCTGGAGTTGATCCCTGGCACGGGGTTGGTGAGATGGCCCAGCAGGTCACAACACTTGCAGTACAAGCCTGGTAATCTGAGTTCGATGCTGGCGCTCACACAGAGAGCCTGATGTTCTGGAGGCAGCTGTAACCCAAACACTGCAGTGACTAGGTGGGAACCTGAGAGCGAAGAATTGCCTGGAAGTTTGCCAGCCAGCCAGCCAGCCTCGGGTACTCAGTGCAGCAGATACAGAAAAGGGGAAAGAGAGAAATGACTCTCAAAGTTCGTCCTTTATCTCCACGTGTGTGCGATGGCACCATACTCACACATCATATAGTCATTCACAATAATATAATACTTTTAAAGTAGGTAAAAGGTGGTCCTTTGAATTCTAAGATTAATTACCATTTCATAGAATTCAATATAGGTCTAGTTAACACCCAGTTCACTTTCTCTCTTTTTATTTCATATGACCAATTTTGTCTATAAAATGGAGTAATTTGGAAAAACTATTCAACTGACTGTAACAAACTGTAAAAAAATAACACATATATTCTTGTTTTTATTTCTCTGGTTATTCTTATCATTACTATTTTAGAACACATATAGTGCATATAAGCCATAAGGATTTCCTTAACAGTTTACTTGAACTAAGCTGAAATATATTGTAATGAGTAATTAAAAATTAAAATTTAGCATTAATAAAATCAACATTTTGAGAGAATCTAGATGGTGAGTATATGGGTAGATGTTGCCTCCAAAATTATTTGGATTTCCCTGTCTGAATGAAAATATAAATAATAAAATATTGGACAAAAAAACTACAGAATGTAGGGTAGACATGCCTGATATGACCCCTTCAACTAAACCTTGTTAAACTACCAAAGAAGATACACAGACAAAACCCAAAACCAATACCAGAAACCAAAGGTGTAGGAGACTGCACAGTTAACACCAAGCCCACAGTTCTGGTGCGGGTGAAGATCTGTGTGCACGCTGAATTCTAAACATGAGTCGAAGCAATGACCTGTGCAAAAGAGGCCTTGACTCCCCTCACTGCCCTACAGAAAAGGTCACTCTCCTGGGCATAGCAGGAGGAGGCAGCTACCTCCAAAGCCTGAGCATACTTCACAGATCACATGAGGCCCACTGAGTAGGGGAGATCACTGAAGAGTAAAAGAACTTGGACCTGACCCAGAAAGGAAGCAGAGGGCTTGGAAAGCAGAGGGACAAGCCAGGGTTGCAAGGATCTATCTAGCACCAACTATCCCAGACGATAGGACTAAGAATAATAAGGCTTGTGCCCCGCCCACAGTCTCCGTAACTTCCTTAAAGAAACTAGACAAGGATGACACAGGAAGGGAAAATCACAAACCAACCAAATCAAGTACTATGTAAATAGGATAACCTGTCATTTCTGAGGGCTGGGATGAAAAACACAATTCGGACATGGACAAATTAGTTAGAAAAAATCTATTGACAAAAGATATAAGTTGCTAATTAATTAAAACTTTGGAAAGATTCAGAAGATGGAATTCATCAATTTTGCTACCACTTACAGTGGAAAATGCTCAGCAATTGTAGAATGTAAGAAAAAAAGATGTTTCTAGCTTTCCAAAACTATCTTCCAAAAGCTGGCAATCATTGTAGATTTCTCCCAGGTTCAAGGAATGCTCATAGTGCAGCATGATCCCCCCCCCACACACACACACACACACACTCCAGGTCACACTAGTGATCCCAGGCAGAGCAATACAAGAAAGGCACAGTGTGGAAGATGGCAAAGACAGAAGGGGAGCTTCGGGGAGCTTCAGGGAGCTTCCGGGGTTCTCGAAGGATTTGGCTGTGCTTGCAGATAAAGTGATATCCTGATCATAAATCAGAGTTAAGAGAGTTTAGCAAGACGACACCAGTCAATCAATGGATGAAGTTCACCTGTGTGTCTGGAAATCAGGAAAGAGCTAGAAAATAAAACTTTAAAAAGTGCAATCCACCACAGCATCAAAGTTGATTATCTATGAATAAATCCTACTAAAGGCATCTGGAATCTTTATGGGGAATATTGCAAAACTTAATTGAGGACCAAAAAGAAACTGAAATGAATTGCCACTATTCATAGATCAAAAGACTCAATATGCAAAGATTAATTTTCTCAAAAACTTTTATTTTCTCAAAAACAAGCAATCTCAAAAACACACATTCAGTGAAATCTCAAGAACAAATCTAATAGATGTACTGTGGACCACAGAAATTGGTTCCCAAAATTTGTGCAAAAAGACAAACTCTAAATTTAACATGTGTATGCAAAATGTAAAAGCTATGGTTAGCCAAGCTATTCTGAAAGAATTCTAGGATGGGCACATTCCTCCGAGTGGATGAGAAGGTACTTCTCTAAGCTATGGCATAAGGGTGGCAAGGCATTAGCAGAGCAAATAGTGGATAGTAAGTGAGTTAGAGCAGAAATCTCATAAACATCCACTTCTACACATGGATCTTATTGTATAACACGTGACAGGACGGCAGGAAAGAGAAGCTTCTCACTCAGAGTGTGGGAGTTAGTGGATGCCCAGAGTGAGTCAGGCGAAACTGATGGTCTAATTTCACTTCATGCACAGGAATGAAATCTAGTCAGATACAGGGAGAAATAGGAAGATCAGGACGACTGCATTTTATATGGCAACAGAGGTCAACCCTCTCTGAAAGAAAGGGAAGAGAAAATATATGCTAAGTAAGAGTGGGTGTTTTTCAACTATAGAACTGACAGGCAGCTAGTGTTCAGAATGTTTAGAATTTCTGAGAAAAAAAATACCTAATGTTAAAAACTGGCAAAAGAGAGCCTGGCATGGTGGTACAAGCCTTTGATCCAGCGCTTAGGAAGCAGAGGCGTGCAGATCTCTGTGACTTTGAAGCTAGCCTAGTCTATATATGGAGTTATAGGATAGCCAGGGCTACATAGTGAGATCCCATCTCCAAGGAAGAAGAAGGAAAAGGAGAAGGGATAGAACCTTCCTTCTTTAGTTTCTCTCTGGAGTTTGCCACATCGACTAAAAACTAGCTACCACAATGATTAACAGAATAATTTAAGGTCTCACCATGCCAAGAACTGGCAAAGAAGCAGACTTGCAAGAACCAGCGTGTGTATGGTATGAAATTAAACTGGTGTGATGACTTTGGGAGCTGTCTGAACGCTGAGGTAATGTTCAAGATAGGCTTACCCCATGAGTCAAAAGTTTCACTCTTTGGCGCACACTAGACTGCACACTGGAATCCTCTCAGCAAATTTACTGATGAGACTGACCAAAACTAGACACACACACACACACACACACACACACACACACACACACACACAAAAGAAGGATGACAATGATGACAATGGTGAAGAAGAAGAGGAAGAAGAAGAAGAAGAAGAAGAAGAAGAAGAAGAAGAAGAAGAAGAAGAAGAAGAAGAAGAAGAAGAAGAAGAAGAAAAGGAATAAGAAAGTTGAGTTTCACACAGAAATGAAATGGGATGAATAAAAGTCACCTGCAACCTGTCTGCATTTCATGGACAAATTAAGAAAATACCTGGGTGGTAGTGGTGCCCACCTTTAATCTCAGCACTTGGGAGGCAGGCGCAAGCAGATCTCTGAGTTCAAGGCCAGCCTGGTCTATACGGTGAGTCCCAGGACAGCCAGGACTACACAGAGAAATCCTGTCTAGGAAAAACCAAACCAGAAACAAAAAGAAAGAAAATACTATAAATAGTAAAACTATAAAGAAAAGCCAGAAATTATTATCACAGACATTGGAACAACAGTGAATTCTAATGGAGAGGTGGGATGGGTTAGGAACACTGCTGGAGGGGGCGCGGAATGCTGCAGTGACCTTTAATGAAAAGGTGGGGTGGATTAGGACCACTGGTCAGGAGGGATGCTACAGTGTGAGCAAGCTTCTATCTTTTCACCTGCATGATACATGGGTGTACATTTTTAGCTATTGGCTAAGCATGCACATGCATTTTATGCATGGAAAACATTTGCAATGAAAATGTGTATTTATGTGACTGTGAGAGACAGAGACAGAGATTGATCGTCAGCTGAATTCATTTGGTACCAATAAACTTATTCACCAGTGCAAGGATTTGCTTAGAAAAATTGGTTGGAGATGAGAAAATATGCACTCAATTACAAGAAGAGAAGCCTTTACTATATAGTTCAAACCTAGACAAGGGTTTCAGTGCTACAGTATGATTAAGCTGAATCATCTTCACCCAGTAACTGCCTTGTTCTGCGGCATTCTTGCTGAACCCTTGTGGGTCCATAGTGACTCCTGAAATAACAACCTCCCTGTTTTCTCTGAGAAGCAGAAGATTCCAGAACAAAGAATTTCTGGAATTTTTCTTCTAGCTGAATCTTCCTGTATACAGAGAAGAGAATGACTCTTATCTCCTCACTTGGCATTTTTCTATGTCTTTAAAGTTAAAAGTATAAAAGTAAAAGGGGGTATGGTCGTCTAACTTTGGTTTATGTTTGTAGATGTTAGAGATATGCATTTGCTCTACACTGCTGCAGGCATACTATCTTGGCTTTGTCCTGCCAGTTATAAGACAAGCTGTAATTTTACAGCTATATATAATCTAACTGTAAATAGTACAGAGTTATTTGAGGAACTATGAAACTCCTCCAAAGACAAGCAAAAATAATTTTTTTTTATAAGTACTGCTGAGAAAATGCACACACACACACACACACACACACACACACAGAGAGAGAGAGAGAGAGAGAGAGAGAGAGAGAGAGAGAGAGAGAGAGATTGCTAAACTCTTTCCTTTAACAGGGACAAACACAGCTCGACAGTCCGGGTCAGACAAAAAGATCTGTGTGTTCTGGGAGCGCAATGACAGTGAATAGTCGAGTGAAAGGAAGGTAAGGAACCTGAGGAGCCTGAGGAGCCTTCCCGGGAAGAATCTGTAGCCGAGTCCATAAATGGAGTAAGCACATGCCTTCTGGTCATGACATGGCTAATTTGGAACAATCGTCTAATCATCCAGGAGACAAAGATATTAGATTGCAGCCGTTGGGTTTAAACATGAGTAACAGGTGAAATTAGGCAAGAAGAAATACAGACTGTGAACAAAATCTACCCGAGATGATTAATTATGTGATAAAACAATACTTTAGGAAATGAGTAATTCCATAAAGGCATTTTTAACTTTTGTTAAGTGTGTTCTTTGGCAATTTCATAAATGCGTAATGTTCATTCTGATTGCTCTGAACACCTCTGAGAACAACACCCTGTCTAAGCTTCCTCCTGCCTCTGCTATCCCCTCCTCCCTCAGTCTTCTTCCCACATTTATGACATTTTTCTTGTTGTTACTGTTGTTTGAGGCTCACTGTGTTAAACCAAGATCACCTGTGTGACCGTGAGCTTGGTACTGCCCACAGGAGCCTGACCAGCTCCTCAGTGGGTATACAACTGAAGACAGCGACTGCCCCAGAATCTACCCGGAGCCTGTAGTTCAGCAGAAAGCAGATTGCTGCTGGTGTAGGAAACTGCCAGGACTGAGATGGGGAGGGACAGCTACCAGGACAGCTCTGGGGAGGGATGCTGTGCCTTCTCTGTGGTGTGTGGTCAGGCCATGCCAGGTCAGTAGTTCCAGATCTCTTAATATTCCTGAGATGGAGCCAAGCGAATCAAACTCAGATAACAGGAGGAAAGTAGCCCACCTTGTGCTTGATTTTTCTGTACTCTAGCAAAGAGCGCTCTTAAAAGGTGGAAGTCCTGGATCTGTAACACTTTGTTGCACAACACAGAAGGAGACCCTCACATTTTATGGATCTGGGGAGTTTTCTTTTTCATCTGGAGACGAGGGCTAGTGAAATATATCTTGCCTGTGGGTTGTGGGAAAGATCAAATAAGTAATGAGTTGTGAAAATACACAGTAAATCACAGACAAACCATGAGTCTGCTGTTGACTGCACCCTGTTCTCCCGGCATCCTTTGTTGTGGACACAGTTCTAACCTTGTTGTTGGATCATGTGGCCCTGTAATCAGCAGTGGTAGGAGGCACAGTGGGAGATGAAGAAGCTGAACAGGAAAATACGAGTGGCTTGGTTCACACAGTTGGTTACCACACCCTCCGCTAGACTCATAACTGGGAACATGTTCTCAACATCATTGTGTGGGAACAGAAATGTTCCTAAGCAGCCTTTCCATTAGCTCTGAGTTCTCACATTGTGGCTTTTAACATTAAGATACGGGGCTAGTATGAAGGAGGACTCCTACTCTGAAGCAACCACCCTCTTTACAGTATAGTACCTATTTGTGTATTGAGTCCTGGGTGAGTTGAGTCCTGTGCAGTTGGTTTACTTAGTATTTCTAGAGACCAGCAGGACTGAATAGGTCTTCAAGATGGTAGTATTTTGCAAAACATAATATGTCTTTGAATCGAGTATGGATATGACTGCCTGGAGAGAGTCTCTAGACCTTTCCAGGGCAGAAAACACATCTTTCAGTGATGTAAAAAGCTCCTGATCTGACACGTGAAAAAGGAAGCACAAGCTGGGCGGTGGTGGCGCATGCCTTTAATCCCAGCACTTGGGAGGTAGAGCCAGGCGGATCTCTGTGAGTTCAAGGCCAGCCTGGGCTACCAAGTGAGTTCCAGGAAAGGCGCAAAGCTACACAGAGAAACCCTGTCTCAAAAAACCAAAAAAAAAAAAAAAAAAAAAAAAAAAAAAAAAAAAAAAAAAAAGAAAAAGGAAGCACAAGGCCACAGTTGAAGAGAATTTTTTCATTTCCCTTTTTGAGACTTTCTAGGCTAAGGAGGGGAGTCTTTGAAGCTAAGGACCTTTAATATGTGCGTAGGCACTTCGCAGAACTGCAACCAAGGGTGACCAGACTAACTTGTCTTACCACCGAAGGGTTCCAAGGGAACATTTGAGTTGGGATATGTCTTTGGTATGGGAAACCATCCTGCTCCTTGTAGGATGCTCAGCAGAATCCTGGCCCCTACTCCCAGATGCCAGAATTGTTCCTCAAGCAGTGATAACACAAACTGTCTGCAGACTTTGCTGAACAATCCTCGAAAGACAATGCTGCTCTGGATTAAAAAGCACTGCACGAAGCCACTCATTTATTTAATTTACTGTCCCAAAGTGTTTCACCTGCTCCTTAAAGGGCATGGCTATGAAGGAATGTGGTTCGCCGTATAATCAGCTAGCAGTTTGAAATAGCAGTCATATTTGATGACACTTGATAACTTATAAAGTATTTCTGTATTCAATCCTGTGAAGGAGAAAGAAGACAAGAAGAAAATTATTGGGTATTTACTACTTATTATCTGCCAAAAGACTTACTTCAAGTACATTCTCACTTTGCCCCCGCAGATCTGTCCCTGGAGTCACTGGCCCTGCTTTGTGAGGAAGCAGCAGGTCTAGAGACATTCAATAGCTTCCCCAGGGGGTTAGCTGTGCTCATCTGACTTGGAGATTTACTGTTCTTCACCCCACACCCCAAGAGGTGGGAACAGCAGTCAACTACCTATGTGTCAGAAGTAGGCACATTGTAAGGCCCCAAGTCATTTTTTTATGGCACAATTGTACTTTTCTTTTTTTTAATTTTTAAATTTTTTTATTTTATTTTTTTTTTCGAGACAAGAGTTTCTCTATGTAGTTTTGGTGCCTGTCCTGGGTCTCACTCTGTAGACCAGGCTAGCCTTGAACTTACAGAGATCTGCCTGGCTTTGCCTCCCGAGGGCTGGGATTAAAGGTGTGCGCCACCACAGCCTGGCTCTATTGTACTTTTCTGTTTTACTGTTTAAGAGCCCATCCATAAATTACCAAGTTGCAGCATATGCTCTTGTTGTGTGAGTACCTCCTGAAGGTTCATGTGGCGCTAGGTCCTCAGTGTGGCTGCACTGGTTTCTGGTGTCTGACTTTGAGAGGTGGATCTAGTGTGCATCACTGTTTGTCATTGCAGACATGGCACTACAAAGAATCTGATTTAGTTCTCGTGGAACCCCAGTTAACTTCTGGAAGGAGGTTATGATAAATGAACAGACTTGGGGGCTGATGAATGGCAAGATTTCATCTTTCTTTACAGATGCATACAATTCCACCGCAGACACTCATCTTCTTAAAAGTCCTGTGGCCAGGGCATCTTCAGAATGTGTTCTCAGTTCTGAGCATCTTGCTCCTGAGCTCAAATCCAGCACCATTAGTTTTATTCACCCCCTCTCTTGGCAACTCGTCTTCTTCCCTGATTCCTGGGCCCTTTCCCCTTCAGGACTTAGAGGATTGGGGAGTAGCTTGCCACGCTCTCTCCATGTTGGATCTACATTGGCACATTTGAAGGCTGGTTCAACCACTCTGCCAGATAGGAAGCTATCTGCTCCCACTCTTGTAGCTCTGAAGAACTGCCAAAGACTCAGAATTCCCCCCCCCCCCCCCCCCCCCCCCCCCCCCCCCCCCGTCTTCATGACTCTTCCAAGGCTCTGTAACTAGAATTCTGTATAGAGAGTTGTTTTTCACTGACAAGATTCCAAAACCAACTTTCACATACATCTTAGAAATTGCAAAGCAAAATAAAGCTTTTAATTTTTCAAATACTGAAAAACTAAATACACACTGAAAAGCAGAAATTCACAAGCGTGCATGGCTATTAACTTATATTAACTGGATATACCCGTGTGACCAGCATCCAGAATGAGAAATAGAATCTTACGAGTGTGCCAGAAGCCTTTGTCCCTTTACCAGTCCGTGTAATATTTTTAATGAAGAGCTTTGTGTTGAGTAATACGGTTTTACAACTGTTGCATCTAGTCTCAAGCTCCAGCCCACCCTGGGCTATGTAGTGAGACCCCATGTCAAAATAAAAAGCTTATTATACACGAAGCACAATTGCTCGTATTAGTCTATACTCAGGTCATTGAAAATAAAGCTGCTGTATTAATGTTGTTGATTAGATGTTTGAGAGGGAAAGAGAGCCACTTTTGTTCTGGGGTTTCTTAGAGTCCGTCCATCCCCACCATCCCCTGTCAGTTTTAGGTGGGGTTCTTTCCCAGTCACTAAAGAACCTCTCATTGTTTTCTGCTTCTGTTGGTCAGCAGTCCATCATGTGACAAAATACCCCAGGTCACCCCAGGAGGGAGGGAAGGGTTATTTTGGCTTACGGTTTCAGAGGTGTCATCTAACATCATCTGGCTTCTAAGAGTTCATTTGAAATTGTCCCTTGTCCGTCCATTTCCCATGCTAACCTTTGCTAGCTCTTGTAAGAGGGTTGTTATAAAAGGAGTCACCCCCGCCCCTGCCGTGGTCTCTGTCAGTCCCAGATATACTTGTTTGTGCCCACAGTCCCACTGTTGCCATCTACACCTCGAGATCATGCTGCCAAGGGGAAGGCTTGGTAATCAAACTTTGTTCTGATGCTTAGACTTTGAGCACCAACCCCCACAAAAAACCCTGGGAGCTAAATCGTAACTTGTAGTGGGTATTTCATGACAGCAATGCAAAGCATCAAGGAGAGTGTCTGTAAATTCTACCATTTTTTTCCTGTCCCCTTCTCTTCAGGCTTCTTTAAAAAAATTTTCTTCTATTTTAGTTGGTCTTCAAGTTCATTTTAACTCCATATTTGTCTGTGTTGAGAACAGAATGGCTATTACATTTGGTGATTTACTCCTGCTCCAGACTTTCAAGAAATATATTTGCTAGAAAAAGCATAATCCCTGGTAAAAAACTCTCCCATTTAAGTCCAGCTTCAAAATAATCCCAGAGCAAACTGTAGTTAGAGTTTTCCTGCCTTGCCCACAGTCAGGACAAATCTTTGTCACCCGCCAGTCCTACAGCCACTCAGACCCAACCAAGTAAACACAGAGACTTATATTGCTTACAAAGTGTATGGCCGTGGCAGGCTTCTTGCTAACTGTTCTTATAGCTTAAATTAATCCATTTCCATAAGTCTATACCTTGCCACGTGGCTGGTGGCTTACCGGCGTCTTCACATGCTGCTGGTCATGGCGGCGGCTGCAGTGTCTCTCCGCCTCAGCCTTCTGCTTCCCAGAATTCTCCTCTCTCCTTGTCCCACCTACTTCCTGCCTGGCCACTGGCCAACCAGTGTTTTATTTATTGACCAATCAGAGCAATTTGACATATAGACCGTCCCACAGCACTTCCCCTTTCTTTTTTTTAAAAGGAAGGTTTTAACTTTTACACATCTCCAAAGTCAGCTTGGTATATTTGGGAATTTGGGCGTAGCTTCTCTTACTACTTCCTGCTGGAGGGGGGCGCTGTATCTTATGGGGACACAAAGAAAATTTTAGGATCATGGAGTAGTCCATGAGACTGTATCATCTGAGCCAGTTGCCTTGAAATGATTCTGGATGTTGGGTCATCTGGGCCATGGTGTCATCGGAGACCTTTCAGGTGGTCTTGGCTGGTCAAACCTGATGTATCTTAATCTGGAACAAATCCATAGCCTCTGGCTTTCTGTGGAAACAAAAGCAGAGCCTCCTTTCCAAAGCAACATATCCTTACATCCAAATTTTGAAGTTAAAGTACCTTTAAAATACACATTTTGGCATAACTCAACAGCTTTTGCAATCAAATGTTTCTCTTCAGTTACGAGTATCAAAGAGAACATAATCCAGATTCTCTGTGTGGTAGCCATCTTTATGTGGCTTATGTTTTATATTACCTTGAGCCTATTGCTTTAAACTGCAGCCTTCTAAGCCTGAAAAGGCGCTGTGGCTGCTGGCTCCTCCCACTTCAGCTTCCCAACATGGCGGTGGTACGTTTTCCGCCAGCTATGGGAGCCATCGTGGGTCTATGCTTTTATCCAAGCAGCGTGTAGCCCAGAAACCTCTTTTTTTTTGTTTTGTACTAGCAAAGGCTAAATCCACCACGCAGCTTAATGTGCCACTTGCAGAGGCCTCATTCCCGCCATACTGCAGATCAAGCTCGCACACTAGGAACCCGCCAGAAACGCAAACCGGCAGGCTGCCGCTCATTTGAGAGAGACAATTAGGAAGCTGTTTTTAGCTCCATTTTAGAATCTTTTCTCAGGTTTTAGGTAGAAACTCTTGCCAACACGTTGGGCGCCATTTGTAGTTAGAGTTTTCCTGCCTTGCCCACAGTCAGGACAAATCTTTGTCACCCGCCAGTCCTACAGCCACTCAGACCCAACCAAGTAAACACAGAGACTTATATTGCTTACAAAGTGTATGGCCGTGGCAGGCTTCTTGCTAACTGTTCTTATAGCTTAAATTAATCCATTTCCATAAGTCTATACCTTGCCACGTGGCTGGTGGCTTGCTGGCGTCTTCACATGCTGCTGGTCATGGCGGCGGCTGCAGTGTCTCTCCGCCTCAGCCTTCTGCTTCCCAGAATTCTCCTCTCTCCTTGTCCCACCTACTTCCTGCCTGGCCACTGGCCAACCAGTGTTTTATTTATTGACCAATCAGAGCAATTTGACATATAGACCGTCCCACAGCAGCAAACAGTTCTCAAGTTTCCATAGAAAAACCCATGGAGCCGGGTGGTGGTGGTGCATGCCTTTAATCCCAGCACTCGGGAGGCAGAGGCAGGTGGATCTCTGTGAACTTGAGGCCAGCCTGGTCTACAGAACAAGTTCCAGGACACGCAGAGCTGTTATACAAAGAAACCCTGATTCAAAAAACCAAAACCAAACAAACAAAAACCATGGAGCATGTCTGAGATTGTTGGCAATCATGACTGGTGGGAATGACTACTCTAGTAACAACAGCCACCATCTCTGGAGGACTGTCTACTGTGCATGCTCCTTATGTCTTCTCACTACCCATCAACCATGCTGAGGTAGCTATAACTCAATCCACGTCATAAATGAATAAATCGAGGCTCAGAAACCTCAATGGCTTGCCTCTGATCACACAGCGAGTGAATGGAGTTTTGAAGTCTGGTCTGTCTGACTACTGCCTCTACTAAGTTGTCATTTCATGTTTTGTATCAAGGCAAAGCTGCTAAACCTTCTCAGGGGGCTGGTGCTTTTATGCCAGCCTTGGATTGCCAACATCTCCTCTAATCATATGCCAGCTGAAGTTTGCTTCTTCCCCTCAGCATCCACATGAAGACACTTACTGTTCTCCTCCTAGGGCCCCACCTTCTTCTAGGAGATAGACACTGAAAGTAACAACAATAATGCTGTGCTCTGTGCAGATTGAGGAATTTATCTTCGGTTCTTCCTGGGTAACAGGCACTTTATGAGAGCCTTCCAGAGACCATTCCCGAGTCAAATGACTGATGCTGGGGTTTTATGCAGCTTGAAGGAAGCGATTGATAGTTATGATAAACGGCGCTGGTGGTGTCTCTAGTTATGGCGGAAAAGTCAAGGGCCACGGCCATGACTACCAGAGTTACAAGGAACTTTATTAGAAAGAAGGAGGGGATAAGAGGGAGGAGAGCCAGGCCTGGAGAGAAAGGTGGTGGGAGCAGAGCAGGAACAGAGAGGGTGGGGGTCTGCTTCTGGCTTTTTAAAGGCGGGTATGTAGTCACCAGCGTCCGCTGATGATGTAAGACGCAAGACCCCGAGCTGCGCATGCACAGGATCCTAACGACGATACCTGGGGAATTTTTAAAGACTTTCTGGATGGATTGAGCAAGAATCTTTAGTTGAGGAGTAAGGGGAACCCAGGTGTAACACACCTCCAGTATAATTAGCAAAGCATTAGAAATAGAGAGGTGATGAAACCTTTCTTCCTTTTTTTCCCCTAGGTTGAGGACCTGTGTACTAGACTGATCAAAGGGATTACTAAGAGGGAAACAATTTATTAACACCTGTAGTGGGCATACACACATGAAAACACATCTCAGTAGCTCTCAGGGGTGGTTAGAAGTTGTCTTTATAACATCCTGACAAAGAACACTCAATTTGTAGAGAGGAGACAGGCTAAAGAGAGATCTTCAGGTTTTTGAGGATGAAATTATCAGAAGGTAAAGGTGTAGGGAAGACAGATGGATTCTGTTGTTGTCATGTAGTTGTTTGGTTGGTTACTGCAGCTCCATCTCCAACTGACTATCCACTTTCTTCCTGGCCATAAGGCGTCTCCAGGAAAGGAGATTTATATCAGTATTCATTTCTCTAAAGTTTCTGCTTCTGGTCATAGAAGAGAAGCTCTGGGAAGGAGTCCTCTGCCTCTGCTGATTTCAAATGCTTTCAGATCAAACTAATCCTCATGTCTGAGCACCATATCTTAGGATAGAATATTGTGATCGCCTATAAAAATACCAAAGAAAAGGCCAGATGAACATGTGGATTTATGGAACACAAAATATAGCCCTGTAAATGAACAAAGAGCTAAATCTCTCAACTTTGTTCAAGCCCCAAAATCCACCCTTGGATGAAAAGGGAAAACTGCAGAAAGACAACACGATGAAGGTAAAATTCTGTAGGACAAGTGTAAAGATACATAAGTAGGAAACAAAACATATCATAGTGTATGAATATAACAAACACTGAATATAACAGCAATCCCATCTGGGTGACAGGTAGAGTCAGGGATGATCACCAAGTGTTTCCAGCCTGTCTTCAGTGTTAAAAGACTTATAGTAAAACATCTAACATAAGAAGCTTAATTGATTGATAAAACTGGGTGTTCATCGTGTTCATTACGTGCTTCTCAGTTGTATATTTTTAAATACTTCATGAATTACTTTTAAAAGGGAATAACATACTGACTCCTCTCCTAGAAGGATCTGTATTTGACTGGGTCTAGCTTCATCCCGAAGACTGCTAGGTGCTTGCTACCTTCAGCTCTTAGCTCTCCTTTCTTCCCTCTGGCGTCTTTACTGACTTAGGTCCTTTCTAGTGATAACACAAAGGTGTCTCATACCTCTAGGCCTGTCTTACCTCACCAGCATGCCTTGTAAAATAAATTTTCTTTAAAAAAAAAAAAAAGCTTCATTAAGAGTTTGAGAGTTTCATTCCATGGAAATGAGTTGTATGCCCTTCCTTAGATTAAGCCATTATTTACTAGGGGGTTGAGTAATCAGCTAGGCCTTGGTGATATGTCAGTATGCCATTCTCAGATTGGTGAAATAGCAGATAAGCTTACCTCAGGTGACATTAGGGGAGAGATTCTGCAAGAAAAACAGGGTGTTCTAGTTGCAGGAGAGAAGACATACTTTGGGTAATAAGAAACAACTGATATCAATCACAAAAAAAAAGAAAAAATGATTTATTATTATCATCACCATTATCTAACATATTGTTCCCAAATAATACTTCAGCTAAGGGAGAGAGCAGATATATACAAATATGAAACATGAGACAATTGTTCTACCAACAAAACACACAACCAGATTCAGTCCAGTTTATGGACAAAGAGAACCTGATCTAAGGTACAAGAACACAGGGAAGTGTGAGCAGTCGATACACGGACAGGTCTTTCTAAGAATCATCTCAGAACAAGGAAGGACAGGACACAGCCCCAGGACAACAAGGCTGGCAAGAACAGACCTGGAAGCAGGTTCCAGCCAGCTCAGCACACAGATGAGGGAAGCTGGGGAATCTGAGTGGAAGAGGGGTTGGCACGGCCCCAGCTCTATTTCCATGTGCTTCCTGGTACACGGGGTTACATGTGCTTGCTGTAACACTCCGTAGAGAGCGGTGGGGCAAGACATTTGCTATGGTATTGGTTTGTGGACAGAAAGGGCAAGCAGCCTGTTTGGGAGCAGCTAATTCATTCGACAATGTAACTGGGTTGAGACCAGCATGGGCCCATCCTGACACTGTCTTTCATGGGTATCAAAGGATATGAATAGAGGCTGGAGAGATGGTTCAGTGGTTAGTGCGACCTACCAGAAGCCCATTTAAAACACAGCAGCACAATACATACCACTTATAAGAGCATCCACCAACTGGATCAGATGGATGTTTATAGAAACCAGGGTATCCACTGCTTCCAAGCGCATGTGGAGTGCTTGTCAACACTGGTGACACACTAACCCACAGGAGAGAGCCCAATGTTTAAAGTAGATACAATCATAGAAGAGGAGTCAAAGTAGAAACCAGCAACAAAAGAGGAAAAAATCCACCAATGCTTGGGAATGAAAGTGTTTTTATGTAATACAAATCACAGGGTAAAATGAAGTCCTAGGAGAAGAAAGAAAAGGTTTTGAAAGCAAGCACAATGAAAATATCCCACTTTGACTTCCTGGGGTGTAGCTGCATTAGAGGGGAGTGAGAATTTTTCTGGCCTTCAGTGCTTGTATTAAAAGAAAGCTGCCAAACCAGCACCAACAATTTCCTCATATGAAACTATAAAAACAGGAATAAAACAATCTCAAAGCAAACAGAAGCCAGGAAATAATAAAAGATAAGAGGTATAAATGTAACTGAAAATTAAGAAAACCAATAACATTAAAGATGATTTTTTGAAAAGACCAATAAATTTGATAAACCTGTAGCAAATAAAAAGAGAGGGAGAGAGAGACAGAGGGACAAAAAGAGGGATGGAGGGAGGGAGAGAGAAAGGAGAAGGACCTGCATGAGGGAATGGGGAGGAGGGAGGGAGGGAGATCTTCAATCCCAGTACTCAAGAAGCTGAGGCAGGAAGACTATAAGTTCTAGATCTAAGAGAAAAAGGGTTAAATTTACAATTTACTATATCAGGAAAGATACAGAAGAAACCACTATATGTTTCGCACAATGAGATGCTACCGAACTACTCTGTTTACATAAACATGACAGTTTACATGAACTGGACTAATTCTAAATAAAGCAAATACAAAACTGACTTAAGTTGAAGTACATAACCCAGACAGTCACATGACAATATTAAATAACCCACTGATATAAAAACGTTGGCAACCTGAAGTACATCTTTTCAGGAGTGCTCAGCTTTAAATAAGACATTTATATCACACCCTTCCCCCAAAGCTCAAAGGTCATCACAGAAAGGGCAGAAAGATTGTAGGAGCCAGGGGTAATGGACTGGACATGACGGCGCCATTACACATATGAACTGATAGTGTTTGGGACAGCATCCATAAGACCTGCACAAGATGAAGCCAGAAAAAAAAAATCTCAGCATGTACCGGGGATGGGCTCATAAAGTCCACCCCAGCTAAGAAGATATTGGCAATTGATGGCTGCTGGGTGGAGGAGAATAAGTTTTCTTCAGGGATGCAACTCCTGAATGGTTGGCTACCCATGTCCCACTAGGTAGTCCCACACTCATGCACATATAAGCACTAAGTGGACTAAATTGGTAGGTAAAGGGGGAATGGGGAAAAGTTGGGGAAGAAACAAGGGTTCATTTTCAAAACACATTGGATATATTTATGGAATTCTCAATAAGAAATTTTTAGAAATTTCGAGGCCAAACTAGTTTTACTGAAAAGTTTTATGAAGCCTACCAGGAAGGAATAATTCCAATTCCACTAAATTTCTAAAGAACAACATGAGTAACAACATCACCTAAATTTATAGATCTACTGGTAAATTTTATGAATAGTTAGGAAAGAATTAAGAATAATCTGTGTAGGCTATTTTTCTAGAGAACCTTTCAGAAAATAGAAGAAAGACACTCTATAATTTGGTTTATTAAGTCATCATTACCCTGATACTAAAACTAAAAAAAAAAAAAAAAATACAGAGAAAGAAAGTTAGAACCGATATTCATTAAAAATGTATATGAAATCGTCAAGAAAATATTATTAAATTGAACTTACTAAGAATAAACAAACAAACAAATGAATAAAAGAATAGTAACTCAACACTAACTGTGCCTTATGTACGAATGTAAGCGGACCACTGGGGAAAATCAGCCCATGTCATCCACTATATTAGCAATAACATGTCATACTAACTGAAGCAGAAGCAGCATTTGACAAGTATAACAGCCATTCAAAGTGAAAAGTTACTTGGAAAATGTAGAAACATCCTAAGTTTTATCAAAAACATCTAAAACGAATACCCTTCAATCATGTATTGTCAAATATTGAAACATATCCTGTATGACAATGAACTAGGTGTGCGATGTTTATTTGTATATTTGTCTGTCTTTAAGTTCTGTAGCTATCCTATAAATTACAAGTTGAAGCTTATCAAACACAGTGCTCAATGCACAATTTATAGATATGAACAGTTTTGGAGTACCTTCAGATTTCAGTGTATAAATAAAATATAAAATTGGATTTTTACTAAGGAAATAGCAAAGTCCTTGTAGAGACAGAATTTGAGAAGCAGCCATCAAGACTACGGACTAATTTTCATCACCAGAATCCACATGGTGGTTGGAGAGAACCAATTTTAATGTTTCCCTTTGACCTCCACGTGCTTGCACAGGCACATGCACAGACACACACAGACACACACAGACACAGACACACAGACACACAGACACACACACACACACGATAAATACATTTAAAAGATAAGAGAATTGATAATGGAAATTCAGGGGATGAAAGCATTCTACCATTATATTATCATATTAGACTTTAGTGTAAAAATATAAATCCTGCACTCTGGATTTATGCTGAGTGTTATAAAAATATCCAAGTACTTCAAGAATTTAAGAGAAGTACAAATCTCTCTTAAAAGTTAAGCTGTGCACTTTTCCTGTTCTGCTGTCTACAAAGTACTTTTTAATTAATGTTCCAGAGACTAAAATATGGAATAATCACAACAGACAACAAAAAAGTTGAAAAGTATTTATCTCTATAAATTATCTGGGACTGAAGCTTCCATCCCATAATCTAAAAAACTTTGTCTGCATTGAGAGCACCACTGTTTGTCCACAAGAAGGGTTGGTAATATACCTGGTTCTCTGTAATTGTTCAAAATGTAACCTAAAAAATATAAATTAGTACCCCAATCTTCATGTTCTCTAGTCCCTATCTGTGGATTAGCAGAATTTGTGTCCTTTCTCAAGTGTTCTCCACTGTCATTTCATGTCCTTCCTTAATAGAGTGTGTTGCTGACCATTAGAAAAATATATGTTAGGGGGCTGGAGAGATGGCTCAGAGGTTAAGAGCACCGACTACTCTTCCAGAGGTCCTGAGTTCAATTCCCAGCACCCACATGGTAGCTCACAACCATCTGTAATGAGATCTGGCACCCTCTTCTGTGTACATAATAAATAAATAAATAAATAAATAAATAAATAAATAAATAAATAAGAAAATACATGTTATTTTTTGGTGCACAGAAAAGTTGAAAGGTACAGAAATTTTCCATTACCTCCCCCCCAAATAGATTCTCTATTATCAATATCTCTTGTCCAGATGGTGTATTTGTTATAATTGATAATCCTACATAAGCACATCATTATCACTCAAAGTCCATAGTTTACGTTAGGGTTCATTCATGTGCATTCTATGGGTTTGGAGAGATTAGGAGGTATGTGCTACTGTTTTAGTAACATGCAAAATAGTTTCACTGCCCTAAAATCCTCTGTACTATACTTGATTCCCTCCCTCCTCACAACTCCTAATCTTTGAAATCTGTGCTTTCAGAGAGAGAGAGAGAGAGAGAGAGAGAGAGAGAGAGAGAGAGAGAGAGGAGAGAATGAGAATGTGTATGCCCACAGAGGCCAGATGAGGGTGTTGGATCACGTGGAGCTCCAGTTACAGGAAGTTTTGAGCCACTGGATATGGGTCTGGAATCCAAACTCTGGTCCTCATGGTTGAGCAGCAGTCATTAACTGCTGAGCCAACTTTCCAGCCCTCCCAATCTTTTCTGCTGTCTTAAGAGTTTGTCTTCTGTAGAATGTCATACATTACAGTTAGAATCATATGACATGAAGAAGAATTGTTATTGTTACATGCTTGGCTAGTGTCCATGAGGTTCTGGGTTTGAGTCTCATTCCAATAGGAGGAGCAGGAAGGGAAGAAAGAGAAAAGAGGAGAGGAGAAAGAGCAAGGGAATGGGAAAGGGAGGAAAGGAATGCTGGTGGAGATATCACATTGTTAGCAGATAATAGCTTTGGAAAGTAGTGGGAAACATTAATGCTAGGGTACAGATCAGTCAATCATGTCCAAAGGATGCAAATGAATCTGACCGACTCTTTTCTAGTTATTCAAAGACAATGGAGTGTCATAGAGAAGGAAACCATCAATGACATATCGTCCCTCAGGTTTTTTGTTTGTTTTTGTTTTTGTTGTCTTGCTCCCTGCATGAAAGAACAAAAATCCCAACTTTGTTTAAACTTTCAACTGGGCTTATTTTCAGTGTTAGAATAGGTAACTTTCACTTCTGCTGAGTAAGTATGTGGATGGGCTAAGCTGAAGGGTATGTTTGGGCTGCAAAGAACAAGAGGGAACTACTGACTTCAGAGTTATCTGACCCATGAAGTGGGAACAGAGAGGAGATAATGGGGGACGGGCGGTGGTGGCCCATGCCTTTAATCCCAGCACTCAGGAGGCAGAGCCAGGTGAATCTCTGTGAGTTCGAGGCCAGCCTGGGCTACCAAGTGAGTTCTAGGAAAAGGCTCAAAGCTACACAGAGAAACCTGTCTCAAAAAACCAAAGAGAGAGAGAGGGGGGGGAGGGAGGGAGGGAGGGAGGGAGAGAGGGAGGGAGGGAGAGAGAGAGAGTGAGAGAGAGAGAGGAGATAAATGGAAAAACAGCAGACCCTGGACCACTTTGGGCTAAGTTTTTATGTAAGGATTAGGGCAAGGGAACTTCCTAATCATGCTGAATCAAGCTGGCCTGCTGAGAAGCTGGCTGTCCTCTGATCTGGACTCCTTACACTGTTGAATTCTGTTTAGGGCATGCAATTTCTGCAGGAGTGACTGTTAGTTATTTTGCGGCACTCCTACCCTGCGAGGAAATGTCATGAAACACGACAGAATCCACTAACAAGAGTTTTACTAAGATGAAAGGGACAGACGAGTGCCCAGGCCTATGGGAAAGACACGTGTGTAGAGAAGAAGAAGAGGAAGAGGAAGAGGAAGAGGAAGAAGAGGAAGAAGAAGAAGAAGAAGAAGAAGAAGAAGAAGAAGAAGAAGAAGAAGAAGAAGAAGAAGAAGAAGAAGAAGAAGAAGGGAAAAAGCCGGGAATATGGCGTTGGCTTATAAAGGCTGGGTGGCATACATGCGTACACAGGTTGACGTAACTACTCCACACCTGCGCAGATCACATGGTTGCATTGTGCGCTCTCACGCAACCATGCAAAGTCACGGATCCTGGTCACGCAAGACGCCTTGACCCGGAAATGGCTATTTTGACATGGAACTGGCTAGGCGGAAGTGTCTAGGTCCGTCGGGCATGTACAAACATGCCCAACTGTGGGGGCATGTTGTGAACCCATCAGTGACTCCATCTTGATTTTTAGTTGGTCCATTGGGGCCTAGTGCAGGAGCTCAGTTCAGTATAGAGGAGCCCCAAAACAGCTTGACCACACAGCTGCTATGACAGGCTTAGAGGCCCAGACACAGCTTCTGTGACAGGCTTACTGGCAGGCAACAATTAGACCCATGAAATCTATAAGCTAACCCCACCCAGGGAGGACCTACATCCAAGGGGAAGTACCTGACATCGCAAACATTCCAACCATTAGATAAGGTGGCCAGATGTCCAGGAATCTAGCACACACCTATTTTTGTTTTACAGATACTCCTAGACAAATGTCAGCCAATCAGGGTCCTGAACCCTGGAGATCCCCTCACCCCAACCACTGCTATGATAAAAACTCTACTCCACTTGGGTTCAGGGCTCTCTGCTCTCATCCAAGTGGACAGAGGGATCATGCTCAGAGCTTGAAAATAAAGGCTCCTTGCTTTTACATATGGGATTCAGTCTCCGTGGTGGTCTTTTGGGGGGTCCCTGAGATCTGGGCATAACATTCAGAACACTACCCCACATCTGCGCACATATGAACAGCACTAACTGGACTCAGTGGGTTATAAAAAACACATTGTATTCATGTGTAAAAGTTTCCAAGAATACATACAATGTTATTAAAACAAACAAACAAACAAACAAACAAAAAATGCTACCCTGAATTTTAGAAACATAGCTCTAAGAAAGTCCTGAAAAATTTGCCTCCAAGGTTAACTTTCACATAAAATTTAATGATGGAAACCTAACACAGTTCTTGCTGACTTCTTTCTTAGATTTTCTTTCTTATCAGTGGCACTAAGGCGGGAAACATTGGGAAAACTTTTGATATCTCAGTCTTCCTTTTCCTTCTCTCTCCTTCACTGGCCATGGAACAACACTCCCATTTCTTTGGTAGGTATTCTTTTATTTCCAGCAGTCCCACCCCCACCATCCTACACCCTGGGGTTTCTAGGTAACTTCCATGAGGTCCCTATACCTTTATTTCTCTATTTCATCATTATTGGGTATGTGCATCCCCTTTACCATCAAAAAGATTATATTCTACATGTGCCTCTGATGTCTAAAACTTTTCATACTAGCACTATCCTGACATAAAGCACCCACCCCTTAGATCCGGAGTCGGTTGTTCTCAGCCAGCCCCCCCTTGTCGTTTCCATTTCTTGATTCCATACTGTCTACAGGTGGGTCTTTTCACACTGTGTGTTCCTATCAGTAGCAGGACAAGATCCTGTCCATCATGCTTATATAAACTGGACTTTCCCCCCTTCTTTCTTTCATGAATCTCTTTGTGGTTGCTGTACAGTTCAGTAGACAAGTGTCAGCCCTCTGTTCTCTTCAGGTTTCAGGTTATCAAATTCAAATATAGATCGAAAATGTAGTGTGTGTGTGTCTCCACATGTCTATGCATGCGCAGAGGCCAGAGATCACCATGGATGTTTTCCTTGATGTGCTCCATTTTCTTTCTTTCTTTCTTTCTTTTTTTATTTTTCTGAAGCAGGGCTTCTACTGACCCTGGAGCTCACTGAATGGCTAGACTGGTTGGCCAGTAAGCTCCAGGGCTCTGGCTGTATGTCTCCCTGCTCCTGCTGAGGTTCCTGACTCAGTCCTGCCATGTCTGGCTTTTACATGGATGTTGCTGAGTCAAGTTCAGGTCCTTACGTTTACACAAGGCTCTTTACCAACAGAGCCGTCTACTGAGTCATTGAAAGGACACATTTAAATTGCATCTATGCTGGGCATGTATAAGCATTTTCCTTAGATTATTTCCTCAAAGGTTCAAGTGACTTATCTATGCACAACTGTTTATTTATGTCCAGTAGTACCTGGCAAAGGGTGTGTGCCAAAGGATACCGAGGGGCCTTTTCCCAACTGCAGTGTTCAGGATAGCAGGTTCTTTTGTTTGTTAGTTTGTTTTGTTTTTGGAGACAGGGTTTCTTTGTGTGTCCCTGGCTGTCCTGGAACTTGCTCTGTAGACCAGGCTGGCCTTGAACTCAGAGGTCCACCTGCATCTGTTTCCTGAGTACACAAGTACCTCCAGGCTCATGATAGCATTTTAAGAGCTATTCCAATCTATTCTAATAGATTCCAGGAACACACACACACACACACACACACACACACACACACCTACCTCTCTCTCCTCACACACACACACTTTCTCTTACACACATACACATAAAGAAAAGGACAAATTGCAATACTATGGGATGGGATACACACCACCACAGGAACACAGGACACTAGCAGAGCTTCTAGGAGAAACAAGTAACACAGGCCTGGGAGGTGGAGGAAGTAATCCAGGGAAAGAGACTGAAGAGCTGGAGTGTGAAGGAGCTGTCCTGGCAAAGGTGTGTGACTATGTGGAGGGGGAAGGGGCCAGGACCAGCTCTCCTCCAGGCAGAAGACCTGTGTGCAAGGATCCTGATCACTGAACATACGTTTTGTTGGACTGGAATAGAAAACTCAACGCGTAGAATATCAAGAGATGAAGCTGGAGTGATAACAACAGGATGTCTTAAGTCAGCATTTAAAAAAACTTCATTTTGGCTGCAGTATGATGATGAGGTGAGAGGAAACTGGAGGCAGGACTCCTGCTGTGCAGCTGACAGGGTGTGGAGCTCACAGATGATGAGGACTGTGGGAATGCTGACAAACATGTAATAAGTGATTTTAGGCATGCTTGAACTGCGAGAACTAAGAGGATGTGGGAGTGAGGGAAAGGAAATTAAATGGGTGTTAATGTTATTCATTACGAAGGAAGTCAAGATAAAAACAGGAGTTGAGGAGAAGATAATGAGTTCAGTGTCAACCTTGGTCCACGGCAGTTTTTCTTGGCATACACCCAGGAGATACGCTGGAGTTGTGTGTGTTGGCCTAAACTCAAGGAGAAGTATCTAAGCCAGAAATATAACTGTAAGACTCATCAAAGTAAATTGAAGAAGCAGTGCTGATCCAAGAGACACCAAGGGGCAGCACACACACACACACAACTAGAAGATAAAACCAGGTTAAGAGCCAAGCATCAAGGAAATCTACAAATGATAAACAGGACTGCACAAAAAACTAGGCATGGCCACAAGGTAGGAACAAATGGAAAACAGCTCAATTCTTACACTGATTCTTCACTCTCTCTTTTGTTATTAGGTATTAAGAAACCTAGCTCTAATGAGTCATCTCTGTGGAAGACTAGTGAATAAATGAAGTAACTAATCACATAGTATTTCAGAAGATGGTGCAATATAGAAAAATAATAAAAGGATATATAGCAAATGATGGAGATATCTGTAAATTTTAGAAGTACAGACAAGGACTTGACTGCACTAAAAAGCAACATTTGGGAAAAGACCCAAAGAGACTATTTAGTTATCTTAAGAACTTTACAAAGCATTTAACAAATCAATTTTTTTTTTGTTTTATTATTGAGATACGGCCTATGGCTGGAACTCAATATGTAACCTAGGCTGGCCTCAAATCACAGAGATCCACCTGCCTCTGCCTTCTGAATGCTGGGATTAAAGGTCTGTGCCACCATGCCTGCCCCCCCCCCAAATTTATTAGCTGATTCTAAATTTTTCTTGTATGTTTTTTGTTTTTTTTAAAACCAAATGTCTGTCACACGTGACTTCAGCCACCACCACAAGGAAGCAGGACAGAATTAATATTGAGTGCCCACCAGACACTTTGGTAGGTAATTTATAGAATTCTGGTAACTTCATCAAGGCTTACAGTTTAGTGGAGAGATGGGCATATGCATGTATTTCTTGCAGTAGTAATGAAGTCGTTTAATCATCAGAAGCAGTTGAAGTTGAACCAAAGCTCTGCATGTACTGGATCTACCTTTAGCAGATGTAAGAACATTCTTAAACCTAACAGAAGGAAGCCAGGAAGTTACTGCCTGTTCACAACTACCCTTGAGCACTTTCCTGGACTCAGTCTCCCCAACAATTCTAAGAGCTGTTACTTTAAAAATTTTGTCCCCGATGTGGAGACAGTTACATTTCTGGCTTAGATACTTCTCCTTGAGTTCAGCAATGCGACAAGGCAGTTACATGGTACTGCTGTGTCTACATCTGAGACAGTTTACCTCCAAGGGCCAACTTGTGCACACTGCAACAGCTGTCTTGAGGACGCTGACGTAACACCCAGTCCTCCAAGTATAAAACCGGAAGCGGGAGGAGTTAGGGCTGGGGCGGAGCCAGCGCCCGGAAAGAGGTAGGCGGATTCACACGCATCCCAGTCCATCGGCCCCTGCACCACTCAGGAGCTACCCGGAAGAACGCCTGCGCTCCGGGGAGTGCGCAGACGCAGAGCCGCCTCTGGGCGGAACCGGACGATCTGTGGCCTCCGCTTGCCCAAACATCCTGTGGGAGAGGGAGGCCCTGGAGGTGCGCATGCGCAGGCCGTCTTCGCCGACCCGGGGGAACGCAGACGGGGCCGGGGGCTGGGTCCGAGTCGAGCGGGCGCAGGATGGACGAGGACGTGCTGACCACTCTGAAGATCCTCATCATCGGCGAGAGTGGGGTGGGCAAGTCCAGGTGAGGCGGTGCTCGGCCGGCCCTCTGCCTCCGGGCTGCGGGCTGCTGTCCCGGAACGGTCGCTGCGGCCCTCTTGGCTCCGCCCCGGGCCGGCGCGCCCGGCTCAGGCCTCGCAGGCCGGGTTCCTCCCAGCTCGGCGCCCGGGCTTGGGCCTGATCCCTCCGAGGCGATCCGGACCCTTCTGGCCTGTTAGTCCTCTCGAGGCTAGCCGGCCTGTCACTCCCCGAACCCCTCTGCTTGTCACCCCTAGAGTCTGGTCAGCCCGTCACCCCTAGAGTCCAGCCGGCCTGTCACTCCTAGAATCCAGCCGGCCTTTAACCATAGAGTCCGGCCGACCTGTCATCGTCACCCCTCGAGTCCAGCCGGCCTGTCACCCCGAGAGTTTAGACAGTCGTCACCCCCGGAGCTGAGATCAATAGTTACTTTATCACTTTGCGATTTCGATAGAACTGTCCTTCAAGTACTTAATGTTCTACACAGAAACTTTGGTGACGTCTTAGGTCACATTCCTGGCTCATTTTAGCACAATCTTTCGTTGCATCTTTTTTCTTTCTTTCTTTTTTTTTTGCGGGGGGCGGGGTACCTGCTTGAAAAATGTCTTTTAAGGCACAGGGTACTTAAGCAGTGAGCCACCTTTAAGTGAGATTATTCTTGGCTTGTCACATTATATAGAAATGAAAGGGAAAATATTGTATTGTCTTTTTTGCTTTGACTCATTCCTTGGGAAGGAGTCTATTGACAGAGAGTTGTGTATTAGGTCAGAGGTGGACCTAGGTGGGTGTTGCCAGAGGGTTATGATTTCATCCAGGTCTGGACAAAGTTCTCCAGGTGAAGTCATCCTTACCCTCTGATTATGAATAAATGTTATTTCAGCTTCTCTTGATCTTTAAACAGCATTTAAGTCCCAGAGAGCTGTTAACAATTTCATATTTGATTTTACCTTGTGAGATCTGTCAGATAACTTGAAAGCATTCCATAAAGAAAGCTTGACAATCTATTTTCATAGTTTGTTCACCTTTAATGCGTACTTTTAGTGTCCTATAGTGACATGCTTCTGAACACCAGGGAACAAATTAAAGGAACTTTCTATAACAATAGAAATAGGTGTGTGCTAAAGTAACGAATAAAATCTTTATGATTACTCTTTTTTTCTCCCCCCTGAGACAGGGTTTCTCTGTGTAGCTTTGCGCCTTTCCTGGAACTCACTCTGTAGCCCAGGCTGGCCTTGAACTCACAAAGAACCGCCTGTCTCTGCCTCCCAAGTACTGAGATTAAACGTGTGCGTCACCACCACTGGGCTCTGATTACTCTTTTTTGTACATGAATGTTAAAAGTGTATGTACTGGACATAGTTTTACTAGAAATCACACACCTTCACGATCTTTGTTTTCTCCATTTTTAATTGAGAAAGAACCCACATCAAGTTTGTCTTGTTTTTTGTCTTTTGAAGTAGTCTCCCTGTGTGATCGAGGCTGGCCTGGAAATTTTTATGTCACCTAGCTGGCCTCATACTGGGAATCCTCCTCTGGCCTCCAGAGCACAGATTACAGGCATGTATCACCATGCCTGCTTAGAGCTTGTTTTTGAAATCAAGAATAACAGGTTGTCATCTCAACCCAGTATGTGGTTGGCTGAGACAGTGTATTGAATGGGTGAAACTGAGTATGTTAGACTTTTCTAGAAGGTTAACTGGAGGTTCCCTTGTATTATTGCTTTTCTTTTATTTAGTTTCTTGAAACTGATTCTGGTTACATAGACTGTCTGGCCTGGGACTTGCTATGTCTGTAAACAACAGTTGGCCTGGTATTTACAATCTTTCTACCTCAGTCCCTCAAGTGCTAAGATTATAGGCATGCTGTACTAGGCCTGGTTCTGAGTACACTTTTAAAGTGTGTTGAGTGGATTTCTCTCCTTATTCATTCCCCTAGATAATCTTATTTGGGTCAAATGTACTTTAAACTTTTTTTTAAGTACTTAATGATGTATTATGAATTGCTCACTGAAATTGTTTTTAACATTTTAGCCCATTTAAAACAGTATTGGGCCAGCATGGTGGTGCATGCCTTTAATGCTAGCATTTGGGAGGTAAAGGCAGGCAGATCGCTGAGTTCAAGTCCACCCTGGTCTATAGAGCGAGTTCCAGGACAACCAGGGTTATGCAGAGAAACTCTTTTTTTAAAATCCAAAACAACAACAACAACAATAACAACAAGCCAGTGTTAGATTTAGGGAACTAGAATATTGGTCTGTGATATATTGTGGAAAACAGCCTTGACCACTTATCTTGGTGGATATGACAAGAATAAATGACTCTATTCTAGTAGAAGTCTCTGCCTTTTAAGGCAGATTAGTACAGAAACATTTGTCATAGACATGATCTTGAAGGGTAGTTCTAACCAGCAGTTATTTATGTTTTCTTATGGAGCTAGACCAAGTGAGGTGGCAGTGGGTTGTTGAGAAATTATTGTACAGCAGAGGATAACTTTAATCTGAACAAGTGGATTTTTTCCTAGTTGATTTCAGGCTGTTAGAAAGCTGCAGTAGACATGAGGTGAGGATTGGTTTGTAGCCTTGTGTATGATACTTGAACTATGTAGTACTCTATTAGAGAACCAAGCTGGACCAGAAACCCTTAAAATACTTAAATGTACAGTTCAAGGCTATGATTCTGTGGCTCAGCTTGTGAAGTAAAAAATGTAACGAAGTGTATCAAGTGCTGGAATGAAATATAGAAATCTATTATGCAAATTGCTATCCCTTCTACACTCCTTTCCCTCTCATTTTCTAAGTGGAATTTATTTTATTTTATTTATTTATTTAATTTTTTTGGGGGTCGGTTTGAAGCAGGGTTTCTCTGTGTAGTTTTGCGCCTGTCCTGGAGCTCGCTCTGTAGACCAGGCTGGCCTGGAACTCACAAAGATCCACCTGCCTCTGCCTCCAGAGTGCTGGGATTAAAGGTGTGCGCCACCACCGCCCAGCGTGGATTTTATTTTTATAGTAAAAAATATAGATGAGCTATAATCACAGTATTTTATTGTGTTTAAAATATTTATTTGTTTGTTTGTTTGCTTATTTATTTGATGTGTTTGTGAGTGTAGGTCCCTTCAGAGGCCAGAAGAGGATATCTGCTCCCCTGGAGCTGGAGTTACAGGAGGGTGAACTATTGGATATGGGTGCTGGGAATGGAATGGTGCTAAGAAGAGCAAGTGCTCATAACTGCTGAACTACCTCCCCAGTCCTCCTGCTCCCTCTTTCATTTTTTAATGTTTTAGATAGACACTCTTAGCCCAGGCTGACCTGGAACTCACTGTGTAACCCAGGCTAGCCTTAAACTTGGAGCAGTCCGTCCCCCCCTTTTTTTTAAGCTTCAGCCTTCCAAATTCTGACATTTCAGGCATGCACCCTGTGGCTCCCCCCAAAAGAAACCCCAAAACCCTGGCTTCTTCACACTAATATAAATTTAGTATTATCTACACAGCATACTCTACCATCTGTAGTTCTACATGCAAAATATTTTCCTCTTTTAACTTTGAAAGTATACTATGTAAGAACTGAATTCTTAACCATTTGTTGGGGCTTATGGACTCCTTTCTTAATCTAATAGAGAAATAGACTGTGCCTACATAGAATTCAGGATACATTTGGGGCTGCTGGTGTACCCCTGGCTATACTCAGGGTTTGTAGTAAAGGGTTTTGTTTCACATGGTGCCAGTTCCCTGTCTGTGCCAACAAAGTACCTCTTGTAAGGCCTAGTGAGTGCAGAGGAAACATTTCTGGCTGAGTGTCTGCCTATTGTTGTACGTTCAGTTAAAATCCTCAATGCCATTCTGATTGTCTGCATTTTTATGGTATTGCCATGACTACTATTGTACAAGGTAATGTTAGCCTGCTTTTCTTTTTTTTAGAGAGGGTTTTTCTATGTAGTCCTGGTGTCCTAGAACTCCACTGTGTGGATCAGGCTGGCCTGCATATGTTTGCCTGCCTCTGTCTCCAGAGTGCTGGAACTAAAGGTGTGCACCATGATAGCTGGCTAGCCTGCATTTTTGTGGCCATGTTTTCTGTGAGGACTGAATTATAGGGGTATGTCTTTTCTATTCTTAAATTCTAGCTGGGTGCATCGGGATGGGACATTTTGTACAAGTAGATATTAAGAGTCATAAGTTTGTTACTTACTTTTTGTTTTTTGTTTTTTGGATAGGGTTTCTCTGTGAAGTCCAGACTGCCCTGGAACTAGCTCTGTAGACCAGGCAGGCTTTGAACTCAGAGACCCACCTGCCTCTATCTTCAAGTGCTGGGATTAAAGGCATGTGCCACCGTGCCTCACAGTATTTTTTATTGAAAATATTTTTTTAAACATATTCTCCTCTTGGTTTCTCCTCCCTTGTCTTTCCTTCCCCTCACCCATCCAACTCAGTACCTACTTTCTCTCTTTAGAAAACAAACAGACAGGCCAATAAACAAATCAGAGTTTTAAAAAAATGTATATACACACACACACCATAAAAACACAAAATCTGAAACCCTAATATATAAGCAAAAGATCAATAAAATAAAAAAAAATAAGCAAATGAAGCAATGTGGGACAGGAAAATCTCCCCAGAGTGTCAGTGAGTTCATTTTTTTTTTTTTTTTTTTTTTTTTTTTTTGACTGTACACTGCTGGGCATGGGGCTTGGCCTTAAGTGTGGTTTGTATACGCAGTCTCACTTAACTTACAGTGGAAGTGAAGTCTATGTCCAGATATTAAGTAGAAATCTCTGGATTTTGACTGTTCTTTGTTACTTTGACTATATTGTGTCTGTTTTGTAGGAAATAAAACATAGCAGAACCAGGAAAAAGAGAGTTAAGTTTGTTTGTTTTTGTTTTTTTACTATAATTGATGGTGCTGTGTTGGAGACTAGCAGGAAGCTGTTGTGGTCTGTGGACACATCACTAGTAGCAGTAATCACAGCCTGTAGAATGTTCCTGAAGGCTCTCACTTAGACCCGGGTTGGTGGAATGGTGTACTTAGGAGGTAGTGTGCAGGAGGCGATTAGCTTTGTAAATGTGGGGCTTTAATGAAAACCTTACAGAGTTTATTCTCAAAGAGCCTTTAGTAGGGGACACTCAACAGTGAATAAAACAGTGTTGGGACCTACGAGCCACAGTGGACCTTCTAGTTGGCCATTGTTCCTTTTAATCCTTTGCTACTTTCTTGACCATTATTTCCGAGGGTAGCCCTTCTCCCCTTACTCTTTAATTTCCATTTTGGTGGAGTTAACTTTTCAACTGTAGACCACTCCCTGTGATACTGTCCTTAAAAGCCGTTCGCAGTTCCAGTGCCTGGCTGGAACTGTGCCCTACCCAGCATTTGCCTGCCTGTCATCTTTCTCCCTGCTGTTTGACTACACCTTTATGTTTTATTACTTGTTACGGTTTGCTGTGCTTTTCCATCTTTCTGTCTTTATTTAATGCAGAGTGAAATAGTGAGCTCTTTTGATTCCAAGAGACTGTTGTTTCCCTGCCATCCCTATTAGCATGAGGTGTTGCTGTGTCTTTTTCTCAGAAGTATGTACCAATACAGATTTCAACAAAAAGCAGACTGTCGACTCCTCAGAAGTGGTGTAGAAGAGCATAGTGCATATGTTTGTTTGTTAGTGGATTCCTTTGGTCTTGGGAATCTTGGGAATTTACAGTTCAGTTATTGTCTTTTCAGTGCCCTAGTTCTCCTGCTCTTCTCTCTGTATCTAAGTAATCGGGGTGATACAATGTAACAATCGCAGCATAGAGATCTATGATTAAAATAGGGCGGTGGTGGCCCACGCCTTTAATCCCAGCACTGGGAGACAGAGCCAGGCGGATCTCTGTGAGTTCAAGGCCAGCCTGGTCTACAGAGTGAGATCCAGGACAGGCACCAAAACTACACAGAGAAACCCTGTCTCGAAAAAACAACAACAAAAACCCAAACAAACAAAAAAGAGAAATAACCAGTTAAGGTCCTAACCTGTCTTTAACTCTCTTTTAGCCTGCTCCTGAGGTTCACAGATGACACCTTTGATCCAGAACTTGCAGCAACAATAGGTGAGCTAAGTTTAAAAGTCCAGCAGAACTGCCACATATGGTTATGCCCTTGGCTCTGTTTGTCTTCATTCCTTCCCCTCTTCTCAGCACCTGCACTCTCTCTGCAAATCTGGTCTGTGAGACTTAGTTTTGGTGTCCGTAAAGCCTTGTCTCTTATCTTGTGCCATTTCCTCAGCACTACTGATAATGATGGTTTGCATACACATTTCATTCCCATACGGAATTATTTTTTATTCTGCAGTAGATAGTGGTGATTTAGATATTTACTGCATGCCAGCCACTGTTCTCACAGTGATGAATACTATAAACTTGCTCTTTGTTGCCATGGACCGAGCAGCAAAGTCTGTTAATTTTATACTTTTAATGTTTGCTACAGTATTTATTGTGTATTTTTCATTTATATCCTTGATAACAGTTATTAACTATTAGGAGCAATGATACCAAAGTCAACTGTGTGTTTGTTCACGTGTGCGTGCACAGAGGCCAGAGGTTGACATTGGGTTTTGTCCTCTGTCACCCTCCTCCTTAATCTTTGAGTTAGGGCTTCTCGCTGAACCTGGAGCTCTCCGATCGGCTAGACTGACTAGTCGGCAAGTCCTAGGATCCTCTTGTCTCTGCCTCCCCAAAGCTGAGATAACGGACACAAGCCACTGTGCCCAGCTATTGCGTGGGTGCTGGAGATGTGGACCCACGTCCTCATGTTTATGTGGCAAGCACTTCACTGAGTGAATCATTTTCCCAGAGCCCCCAAAGCATTTTAGAAATAAAATTTAGAGTGCTTGAAAGTGGCTTGTCATCTAGACTACTAAAAAAATCTTACTGTAATTGCTAGTGAAAGTAGAAAGTTCCTTTTTTTTTTTTTTTTTTTTTTTTTTATTTTCAAGACAGGGTTTCTCTGTGTAGCTAGCTTTATGCCTTTCCTGGATCTCACTTTGTAAACCAGGCTGTCCTCGAACTCAGAGATGCGCCTGCCTCTGCCTCCCGAGTGCTGGGATTAAAGGCGTGCACCACCACTGCCCTGCGAAAGTTCCTTTTAACTGGCTTTATTTTTATTTATTGTGGGATAATTTCAGGTTTAGAGGGAAAATGGGGAATTCTATATATTTCACTCACATTCTATAAATGCTGGTATTTATCACTTTTGCTTTATTCTTTGTGTATGAGCATGTACACATGTATATGTATACATATGTGCTTGTCAAGGTCAGAGTACAATCATCATTCCTCAGGCACTTTACTTTTTTGAAACATGGTTTCTCCCCGGCCAGGAACTCACCAAGGAGCCTAGGCTGGCTGGCCGGCCAGCAAGCACCTCTGTCTTAATCAGGGTTTCTGTTACTGTGATAAAACACCATGACCACAGGTAACTTGGGAAGGAAAGGGTTTATTTTGCTTTAAACTTTCACATCACAGTCATGATCCAGGGAAGTTGGTGCAGGAAGGCAAACAGAGCAGGAACTTGGAGTCGGAGCTGCTGCTGAGGCCATGGAGGAGGGCTGCTTACAGGCTTGTTGCTCATGGCTTGTTCAGCGTGCTTTCCTAAATACCTTAGTATCCCCTACCCAGGGATGGCACAGCTCACAGTGATTAACATCAGTTGTTAATCAAGAAAATTACAGACTTGCCACAGGTCATTCTGGCAGGGTATTCGAGGTTCCCACTTCCCAAATGACTATAACCTGTGTCAAGTTGACATAAAACTAGCCTGCATAACCTCCCAGGTACTAGGATGACAGGTGTATGCTAACATGCCTGGCTTTTCTTATCTGGGTATTGGGATGGAACTCAGGTCCTTATGTTTGCAGAGCAAGATCTTTACTGACTTAGCCATCTATCTCCCTCTACCTTGCCTTATCATTCTTATACTGCATCACATACAGGGTTATTCTTAAATGAATTGCTTAATATGTTGCAGACTTTTGTCTTTAATATCTAAGCATTTTAATGTATGTTTCCTAAGTGAACAAAGATAAAATTTTGTCCACTGACAGATTTCATCAACTGCCTATCAATACCCTATATAGCAAAAGTAAAATTAGACCTAAATTATGTTTTGGGTCAAGCAATGTTAGTCATTTCCAGTTCCTGACCCCTCACCCTGCTTTCTGCAGGTTCTTACACTAGCTCAGATTGGCCTGGAACTCACTCTACAGTGTGGGAGGGCTTCAGACTGGTGATAGGCCTCCAGCCCAGCCACCTCCCAGCTGTTGGGATTATAAGCTTGCGCCACCATGCCCACATCTCTTCAGTCTCTTTTAGTTTTCACGGTTCACTGGTCTTTGGTCGTCTGTCTGTGTCTGACAGTTTTGAAGAGTACAGGGCAGTTGCTCTGTAGACTGCCCCTCATTTCACTTGCCCAGTGTGATTTTTTTTTTTTTTTTAGGAATTCCACAAAAATCTTTTTAGGATGTTATAGCAAGAGGTGCATGGTGTGTATTGATCTGGTGCTGTTGGGGGCTTTTAGTCACACAAGGTGCCCAGTTTCTTCATTGTAATGTTTTTATTTTTCTCTTTGTAGCTTTCCTGTGGAAAGACACTTTTGAGGTTGTATATATGTCCTGTTTCTTGTCATGGTTTTGTGCTCTTGTTTTACCCTGCAACAGAAAGGAAAGGTAACATGTGGTTCTGTTACCCTAGCTGTGGATGTCAAATGACCTTTCAAATGCTCTCCTCGTATCTACATTTAGTACTTGGATTTCTGTGAGGAAGCATTCATCTTTATTTGTTTCTGTCAATACAGACTCAAAATGCCTCTAAATTTTTAATAAATTTTCTTAGGCATTACTTCATTACTTAGCATCTGTGTGGCATAGATATTACAGATTTATTTCTGTGTATGCCATAAGAAAGGGAACCATTGAAGATACTAGCAAGTCAAACTCCATTTTGTTCTGGTTTTCACATATTTGCTCATTTTAAACTATGTAATAAAGTTTGCCTGTTCAGAGCATGGGTTGTTTTGTGCTGTAATACATAGAGGTGTAGGTGAGTGACAGCTGATGGGGGCAAATGACTGAAATGGAATTTCTACTGAAGAAATGAATCATGCCTAATAGAAAAGTCACTTGAAACTGAAATGACATGAGGACTCACAGAATGGTAGCCATCATGGGCTGTATATATTACTAAAAAAGCTGTATCTTTTACCAAAACAAATACTAAAATACAATGAAATATTGTAATTTGTTCCCCAAGTTGGCCCTGAGGAACTACTTGAGTTTAAAAATCTTTACATTTGGGCATGAGATTACTTTCTGATTTCAGTTACAGCCACCACACCCATAGGTCTAAAAGACAAAAACAATTGGTTCAGTTGTTTATCTTTTTTCAGTTGTGAAAATTAGTGTTTTATACAAAATCAGTATTTCACCTCACAGTAGACCAGCTATGAACATATATCTTTGTATTTCAGTAGTATAGTTAGAGATTAAAATGTCTATCATGTATAAAGAAACTTTTAAGATAATTGTTTCATATAGTGTTTCACAGTGGTACTGTGAGTTATATTTGCTTTTTGTTTATTCAGCGATAATTAACTAATATAACAGAGAGGGAAATACTAAAGCACAATCTTAATATCCCACTAATGTAGAAGACAGCTAAAAACCTTCAAGCCACAAGGCAGGTGGACTCAATACCTAAAGCTGTAGTGAGTCTTCCTCTGTCCCGCCAGCCAGCTCCCAAATAACTATACAAAGACTTATTAATTATGATAGCCTGGCCGATAGCTTAGACTTGTTTCTAACTAGCTCTTATAACTTAAATTAACCATTTCTTTAATTTTACTTTCTGCCTCATAGATTTATTAACTCATCTTCATATTGTCCATCCTTCTTGCTCTGAGTCTCTTGGTGTCTCCGTTTTCTTCCTAGTGTCCTCTCTGCCCCCAGAATCCAGCCTAGCTATTGACCATTCAGCTTTTTGTTAAACCAATCCAAGTGACACATAGTATACAAAAAGATTATTCCACAATACCACCCTCCCACTTTTGTCTAAATAAAAAGGAAAGGTTTTAACTCTAACATAGTAAAACTATATAAAGTAAGAACAATCATCAGGTATTGTCTAAATAGAAAGGAAAGGTATTAACTTTAACAAATGAAACTATATACAATAAGGAGAATTATCAAAAAGAATTACATTCACAATGTGCAGTCCATTTGTATTTGGCATATTCAGAGAAAATACGTTCTTATCATCTTATCTTGATGAATTAAAGTTTTGTGCCTAAACCATTTTCTATTATAATTTGTATTACCACCTTAAAACTTTTTAGACCTCAAAACATTTTTTTAGATAAACACTTTAAACTTTTATGTCTCTCAATCTTATAAACTCTACATCTCTTATGAAAATTTCTTTTTTGAGTTTGGTAACAAAGAAAACTGTAAAACTAATTATTCAGTCTTCAGTCTTCATCAGAGACTAAAAAAGGATAAAATATTACTTGAGTAAATGGGAAGTGCTGAGCAAGTAACTTCCAAAACTAAGAAATCACAGAGATATCTGGCTGCCTGGACAGTCACCCCAAGGTTCCTCTGTAACGCTAGGGCATCCATCTTTGGACTGTGGGCCTAAATTACCTGACAGACTTTTCTGTAAAACTGGAAGTTTGAAGGATTGTTTTACCTTGTCTTAGCAAAGTTCAGCAGTCACTTTTTTTTGTGTCCTGATTATCCCATTTGGACAGCATACTGTCCGCAGTTGAGGCAAGGACAGTTTCTTGCCTAGTGGTTAACTTTTGCCACAAAGAAAGCAAACTCCATATAGAGGTTCTTCAATGACCATCATCTTCTCTGAAGTAGATTGGTGCTGCCAGGAGCAGATGTGTCTCATTGTCATGAAAAGCCTTATGTTATTAAAAATCTCTTAAATGACATATTCTGTAGATCTCTGAAGTGTTTCAAGACCACCTGTATATCTAAACTGTATCTCTGTTTGACCTTGGAAACATACTTAACTACAAGTTTGATTGTTATAGGTGACTAACTACTAACCTACATTTCTTTATTATCCTAAATAGTTTGTAATAATAACTTTCAAGGAATAGAAATTTACATTACATTGTTAAATGAGCTGCATAGGTACAATACCTTAAACAAGTAGAAATGTATTTATAGTGTGTTCTAACAAAAATAACTTTAAATTTGTATCAATATACAAAAATACCTTAAACAAGAGTAGAAACATATATACAATATAACAAAAATACCCCTAAACTTATGTCAATATACAACAACCCATACCAATGTAAAATATTTAAGACTAGTAGTTGCTTTTTTTAGTTTAAAAGTAGATTCAGTCATCTACCCTTTTATCCTATCATTTCTATATCTCCCATTTTTTTTCAGAAGATCCCTAAATCTAAAATCCTTTGTCCAGCTTTTTTTCCTGACCATTACCAATAATAATTTGTAACCAATCCCACTAAACAATGACAAATATCCATATTAATTTACTTTCTGCCTCGTTTTATTACCTCATCTTTATATTGCCTGTCCTACTTGCTTTGTGTCTCTTGGCATCTCCACCATCTTCACAGCATCCTCTCTCACCCGAAAATCCTGCCTAGCTCTTGGCCATTCAGCTTTTTATTGAACCAATCCAAGTGACACATCTTCACAGTGTACAAGAAGATTTTTTCCACGACATAAAGCAGTGGAGTATCAAGCTACTACACATGGGAAACTGTAGAGAGGATGCCACACTGAAGAATTCAGAGCCAGTGTGAAAGACTTCCACGTTGAGGGTCTGCAAGGTTTAAAGTCTAAACTCTGGTTTATAAAAACATTGTGTTGTTGGAGTGATGAAGCTGAAGAGTCACACAAGCAAGCCATGTCTGCAGAAAATATTGTCTTCTATCAGTGAAGGAGACGATTTCACTTATAACTCCAGTGGCTGTTGAGAAGTGATACACTTAACTGTCTTTCAGATTGTAACCATTTGTGTAGGTGTGTGGTGTCTGGTTGTTGTTTAATTTGGATTTCTCTGATAACTGCTGATGTTTATCATATTAAGTTCTAATTTGTTGCCATGTCCATGTACGTGTAAAGTATCTGAGTCTCAATTTTAATGTTTTACTTGTTGTTTTTTTTTCTTTTTTTAATTTATTTTTATTTTATGTGTATTTGTGTTTTGTCCATGCACCACTTGTATGTAGTGCTGGCAGAGGCCAGAAGAGAACCTTCAGTCCTCTGGAACTGAGTTGTTGATTGATAGGAGAGTATTGGAACGAATCCAGATCTTCTTAAAGAGCAACACCATGTAGCCATCTCTCCAGCCCTTGTATTGTTTTCTTAATGTTGAGATTTGAGAGCTTTTTATATTCAGCATATATTTTTTTGTAGGTGTTATTTTCTTTGTAGATATTTTAGACCCACTCTTTTGCCATAATTTTTCTAATAGTACATTTCTAAGTACACAAATTTATTGCAATGAAATTCCATGTATTAACTTTTCCATTTATGTATTATGATTTCAGTACTGTTTTTCGCCTAGCAGAAGGCCACATGATTTTCTTTTTTGTTATTTTGCATATGGATATCTAGTTGTTCCAAAACCTGACTGAAAAGAATCCACACTGAACAGCTTTCCTGCCCTTATAAAAATATCAGTTGTCTTTAGGTGTCTCAGTGTGTTTCTGGGCTGTCTACACCTGTCTTTATGTTAGTATTTCACTGTCTTCCTTTCTGTAGTTTTGTGATCAATCTGTGAATCAGCCCTGGTAGTCTTCTCAATTTTTTTTTTTCTTCTGAAAGTGTTTGAGCTACTTTGGTTCTCATTGAACTTTAGAATTGGTTAGTTGATTTTAAATAGAAACCTGCTGGGATTGTGATAGGGGTTGTGTTGTGTCTGCAGGTCATTTTGAGAAGAATTGATTTTTTAAAAATATTTATAAGCATTAAGTGGTGACACAGAACTCTCCTCACAGCACTCTGGAGGTTGAGGCAAAAGGATCTGTATCCTAGAATACACAATGATTGTAATGCCAGGCTGGGTTACCTCGTATTACTATCTTAAAGAAAAAAAGATTTAATGTTTTGTGATTTTGGATGTATATACCTATATTAATTATTATTATTATTATCATCATTATCTTTTGCTGTGATAAAATACCCTGACAAAAATCTCTTAGGGGAAAACAAATGTATTTTGGCTTATGACTCCATAGGGATAGAGTCCATAATGGTGGGGAAGGCATGGCCATAGGAACAGGAAGGAGAGAGAGAGAGAGAGAGAGAGAGAGAGAGAGAGATATCAATTAATTGATCACATTTCATCAGCACACAGGAAGAGAAAGAGAGAACAGGAAGTAGTGAGGTTACATGCTCTCAAAGCCTACCCACCAGTGATAGATAAACTTCCTCCAGCAGGGCTCTACCTCCTAAAGGTTCCATAACCTCCCAGACAGTACCACCGACTGGGGGCCAAGTGTTTAAATAAATGAGGCTATGGGTGACATTTCTTATTCACATCACAAGATCTTTCACGGGTTTTGTCAGATCTAAGCCTAGGTGTTCCATGGACTTTCATTCTAAACAGTAGGAGTTTATTTTTGTTTTCCCTTTATTATTAACATATAGAAGTACTCTTAGCAGGTTGTAGTCACACCTGTAATCCTAGCATGTGAGAGGCTAAGATAAAAGAATTGCTGCAAGTTTTAGGACACTCTAGGCTGAGGCAGGATACAGATATAAAAAAATACTCAGGCCAGCCTGAGTCTACAAAGTGAGTTCCAGGAAAGGCGCAAAGCTACACAGAGAAACCCTGTCTCGAAAAAACAAACAAACAAACAAAAAACCTATTTCAAATATTAATTTTATATCTTCCAACCTGTTATGTCATTTTTTAAAGACACTGTGCTGGTTAGTTTTATATCATCTTGACACAAGCTAGAGTTATTGGAGAAAAGGAAGCCTCAATTGAGAAAATGCCTCCATAGATCTGCTATAAGTAAGCCAGTAGGCCTATATGTGGGAGGGCCCAGGCCATTGTGGATGTGGCCACCCCTGGGCTAGTGGTCCTAGGATCTATTAGAAAGTGGGCTGAGCAAGCCATGTGGAGCAAGCCAGTAGGCAGCACCCCTCCTTGGCTTCTGTGATAGCTCCTGCCCTCCCTCCAGTTCTGTCCTGCTTGAGTTCCTGCCTGCACTGCTTTTGATGATAACTGTTATCTGGAACTGAATGAAATAAAGCCTTTCCTCCCCAACTTGCCTTTGCCTTTGGTCATTGTATTTCATCACAGCAGTGTAACCCTAACTACGACACATGGTGACACTTGGAAATTCTAGGAGGTTTTTAGTTTTTGTTCTTGTTCTTTTAGATTTTGACATTCTTCCTTTATGGGTTTTTTTTTTTTTTTTTTTTTTTTTTTTTGGTTTTTCGAGACAGGGTTTCTCTGTGTAGCTTTGCGCCTTTCCTGGAACTCACTTGGTAGCCCAGGCTGGCCTCGAACTCACAGAGATCCGCCTGGCTCTGCCTCCCGAGTGCTGGGATTAAAGGTGTGTGCCACCACCGTCCGGCTGACATTCTTCCTTTATAATCTGTGTCCTTTCTTTCTCTTACTGTCCTGGCTGAAGATGTGAGGTACTGTACAGTGCTGAGTAGAGGTGGTGAGCGTTGTCCTTATTTCATAACTGGCAGTAAGGGAGAACATTTCTGACTTCTGTGTGATGTTCATTGGATGTGTTTTGTAGATTCCCTTTATCAGGTGAAGAAATGCTCTTCTATCACAAGCTTATGGGGAAGGTTCCTCAGAAATGTATTTTATTTTTGTGCCCTTTGATGAGCAGATTGTCTTTAGTTGAGCATACTAAAGTGTACATTGCTTTATTTTCCGTTTCTAAGATGGGCCCAGGTAGTTGTCATCTTTGTTGTTCTTGACCTACTTTTACATTCATTAAGTAAGGTTTTATTTAGGATTCCCATTTGTGTTTGTGAAAGATAATAGTCATAGTTTCCTTTAACTCATACCTTTCTCTGGTTCTGGTGTCAGTACAATTATAGGACTTATAAAAGAATTAAAGAATTAAGGAAGAGTCCACTTCAGTTTCTATAAGATTTTGTGTAGAAAGAATCAATTTAGTTGAACTCACAGGGCCTTTAGAGATTTCTTTTTTATGGGTAGACTTTTAACTACAGATTGAGTTTCTTTAATATGCACAGTTCTCTAGGTCATACATTTATTTAGCTGTTTTGTGGTTGTGGAGGTCAGTGTTTATAGTTATGTTATGATGAAACATGCAGAGTATGAACCATACCATCTTAACCATTTTTACTTCTATATCTCACTATCATTCACTGTTATAACACTATTCATTTCTAGAACTTTAAATAATTCTTTACTACATCTTCTCTGCAGTTCTTGGTGACCTTTATTCTACTTTCTGTCTGTGAAGTTTGCCTATTCTAGGTACGTTGTACAAGTGGACTTGTGCAGCATTTGTCTTACTGTATTTGGCTTATTTCACTTAGCAAAATATTTTCAAGGCCAATCCATATTGTGGCATGTGCCAGGACCCAATTCCATTCTTAAGTTCAAATAATGTTTCCTTGACTGTGTGCACCGTTTTTGTTGATTCACTGATCCACTGCTGCAGACTTGAGTTGTTTCCACATTTGGCGGTTGTAGATGACCACTATGATTGTGTTGTCCACAGATATGCTTGAGTCCCTGCTGTCACTTCTTTTGGGTCTCTACTTAGAGGTGTGGTCCTGCCGCCTTTATCCATACAGTAGTTGTACTTTTCATATTGGGGGGATGCCGATCTGTGTTTCACAACAGCAGCTGGGCACAGTTCTCCTCTCTATCAGCAGTTCTCAACCTGTGGGTGGTGACCTCTCCTAAGACCATCCTGCATAGCAGATATTTTACATTACAGTCCCTAACAACAGCAAAATTACAGTTACGAAGTAACAACAAAAATAATTTTATGATTGGGGGTAACCAAAACACGAGGAACTGTATTAAAGGGTCACAGTATTAGGAGGGTTGAGAACCACCGCTCTACATATTTGTCTATACTTATTACTTTCCTTTTTTTTTTTAAAAAAAATATATATGAAATAGCCATGGAAATAGTTATGAAATTCTAGCTCATTGTGGTTTTTAATAAGCATGCCACTAATATCCAGGGGAAGTTGAGCATATTTTTAATATGCTTATTGGCTATTTATGTTCTTTGCAGAAATGTCTAATGAAATATTGTGGTGATTAGGTTTTTGTTTTGTTGTAGAGGTTATTAGACATGTGCTGGATTTTCATCTTTTGTCAGACACATGATTTGCAAATGTTTTCCCCTATTGTGAGGATTGTCTTTTACATCTTGGCATAGCTCTGTAAGCTCCACCTGCGCATGTGCAGAGGAATCCTTAAAAGCCGGACACAGACTCCTCCCGTCTCTCTTCTGCTTTCTCCTCCTCCCCCCTCTCTCCTCTGCATGTGCCTCTTCCCAGGCCTGGTTACTCTTTTCTACACCCGCCCTCAGTAAAGCTCTGATACTGGGTTTTGTCAGGTCTCTGACCTTTCCTTGCAGGGTAACCAGCACGGCTTGGCTTATTATTATTTAAAACCAACAATCAGTAGATCTATATGTACGGATAGAGTCACACTTGGATGATGTGTGGGAGGTGATGGGAACTTGGGAAGGTAGGGAGGCAGGCCACCAGAGTGTATCTAGTGTTTGGCTCCTTTGCCTCTCTCCCTCTTTGCTCCCTGATTGTCTTGAGCTGAAGAACTTTGTTCCATCATGTGGCCCCTGGCATGATGTCCTGCCTCTTGAGTGGCTAATATCTGTGAGGCTAAGTAACTTTTGAACCACCAGAATTGTGAGCCAAATGAAATATTTTGTCATTTTAAGTTCTTATGCCAGGGATGTTAGCACAGCAGCAGAAATCTGACTAACAGAAAGACCTTTATCATTTTGAGGAAATTTCCTTCTATTTCTAGTTTGTTGAGTTTTTTTTTTTTTTTTTTTTTTTTTTTTTATTATCATGAAAGTGTATTGAATTTTGCCCAATGCCTTTTCTGTGTCAATTAAAATGATCATGTTCTTTCCTCCCTTCATTTTGCTAATGTATTATTTATATTCAGTCATCCTTGCATTCTGTGAGTAACCTTGATTGACTATTTAAGTCTCTAATAGTTTTTGAGTTTGAAGATTTACTCTTTCTTTGAGTCAATTTTGGGAAACCGTGTTTCTAGGAATTTGTTCATTCATCTAGATTATCCAACTTGTTTTCCAGTTTTTATTTAATCATCTTTTCCTTCTGTAAAATTAGCAGCAGAAACTTAGTACCAACTTGATGGTGGGGTTGTTATACAGATGTCCCCAAGTCCAGGAATCCCAGAATCTTAAGCATTCATTTCAAATAAAGGTTGTGCAACCTGTAATATTTAGAACTTCCTTTTATTTTTGTTTTCTGAAGTAGGGTTTCTCTGTGTAGTCCTGGCTGCCCTAGAACTTGGTCTGTAGACCAGGCTGACCTTGAACTCAAGAGATCCTCATGCCTCATCCTCCTCACTGCTCGGCACTCAGAATGTTCATATTAGATTTTTTTTTTTTTATTTGAGTTTTCTCTTTGTTAGTCTGGTTTATAGCCTTGTTGATCTTTTCCTTTTTAAGTCATAAAGCTCAGCATCTTCATGGAGGAGAGTAGTCAGGCCTGCCTTATGAATTAACAGGTGTGAAGGTCAGCCACATGGCAGGGAGGGACACTGTAGAGAAAGTCGGGCCCAGAGTGTTAGCGAAGGCCATGTTTGTTTAAAAAGATAGAAGGAAGAAAAGTTCCTCTGTCCTGGATAATTCCAAAGATGGGCAGTTACAGAGCTGTGCTGCTTTGACCCTGAAAGTTGTACTGGGCCATCGTTTCAGGAGGGAGAAGCACCTTGTCTTGTTAAAGGGATAATTACTCTGTTTATCTCTTTAGCATGGCTTAGGCTTCCTAGGAGTGGTCTTTTGGTCAGGAGATTGACATGCCCAGCTAAAATTAGGTCTTGACCCAGGCCAGAGATTCCATTGTCTTGACTGTAAGGTGTTTTCCCTAAATGGACCTTTATTGCCAATCTAACATTTCCCCCTTTTAAGAGGTATCCCTAAAATTATTTAGGAACCAGATCAGTGCTCAAAGGTCCAGAACATGTCTGGCTTTTCTGGTCTCTGGTCAGGACAGGACCAAAGACATTTTTAGCTTTTAGTCAAGAAAGAAACTAGCCACTTTTCTTTGGGGTCTTTTTACCCTAAACTGCTTAGCCACTTTCTACCTGCTGCTGTCATCATTCCCTCTGAATGGCTAACCCTAACTGCTGTCAGGCAACTGGGGTAATGACCAGTCAGCTTTCTGAGAGCTGCATGGGGTGGTAGTTGAGACACATCTCCAGTGGTCCCATCCGAAAGATCCCAAAAGTTCACCACTTGTTTTATTTATATAGCTGCCAGTTGTAGGGAGTAAAGGAAATTTTTGGCTGATGACTGAAAAGAGATGCAAGGGGAAAATAAAGGCAAAAGTGATTAGCATCCCAGGTCCTCAGCCAGGAGTCAGGAGAAGCCAGAATTGAGGGCATTTTCTAATTGTCCAAGTCAAAGTCCATTAGAATCTCTTTATGGGCTCACATGCAGCTGTCCATTGGGCTCTTTTTCATTTTTTTACCTTTGGTCTCCAAGGCTGGGCTTAAAGGTGATGAACCCCTAAGTAAGGACTCCTCTCTGGGAGAAGCAAAATTTCCTTCTCTCAGCAGTCATCACCTGCCTATAGTTAGTTTTTTGTCCCTTATTGGTTATGCGGTGGCCATGCCGACAGAGGAGAGTGCTGGTGACAGAAGAATCATGAGCCATGGTTACCTTTCTGAGCTTTATTAAAAGAGAAGAGGGGGGAGAGAGAGAGGCGGGGGAGGGAGGAAGGGAGGGAGGGAGGGGAGAGAGAGAGAGAGAGAGAGGGAGGGAGGGAGGGAGGGAGGGAGGGAGGGAGGGAGGGAGAGAGAGAATAAGGAAAGAGAGGGGACAGACAGAACACGCCCGCTTTTTAGGCTGGGACGCCATTGCAGGCTGGTGATGTAATTAAGGACACAATCCTTACATCCCTAGGTGTGGGATTCCCCCCAAACTTCCCCCTTCCATATTAACTTGTTCATTGATATTGCCATTATTCTGGTCTTGTTTATATGGCCATTTCTAGGAGAGACTGCATCATAGTAGACTTCCTGGTGTTCTGGCTCTTAAAATCTTTCTGCTCCCTCTTTCACCATTTTCTCCAAGTCAATAAATGCAGGCGCTATGGTTTAGATGTATCATCTGGGGCTGGACTTGTGATCTGTTGATTTAGGCATTCTGTTCAGTTGGGGCTTTTTGTGATAGTCTCCATTTGCTGTAAAGAGAGGTTTCATTGATGATGGATGATATCTACACTTATCTGTGAGTATATAAGATTTAGAATGTGCTAAGTGTGGAGGGCCCAAAACAGCTTGACTACACAGCTGCCATGACAGGCTTATGGACAGGTAACACCCTGATCCAGGAAAAGCCATAAGCTGACCTCACCAAGGGAGGGCCAGCATTTAAGGGGAAGAATCTGACATCCCAAACATTCCAACAGTTAGATATTGTTAGATAAGGTCACCAGATGCTTCTGAGCCTAGCACATACCTATTTCCTTTTTACCAAGATACCCCTAGACAAATGTCAGCTAATTAGGGTTCCGAACTCTGGAAATCCCCTCACCCCAACCTCTGCTATGTTAAAACACTACCCTGCCTGGGCTCAGGGCTCTCTGCTCTCACTGGTGCATTGGACAGACTGAGAGTCCAAGCTTGAGCTTGAAATAAAGGCTCTTTGCTTTTACATATGGGATTTGGTCTCCATGATGGTCTTTTGGGGGTCCCTGTGTTGATATGGGCATAACAGTAAGTGAATGAAAAAAAATGAAATAAAAGGAGGAAGACATGACTACTTCTAAAGTATGCAGATTTTTTTTTTTTTTATTGTAGATAGAAAGCAGGCAGAAGGAAGAGTCCGGGAAGAACATGGCTGGCAGACTAAACTGGACCATGAGAGGAGAAATGGGGAGGGAGAGCAAGAGAGGAGCTGCTGACCAAGAGAGGTGGTCTAGCCAAGAGAACTAGGTAGCCGAAATGGCTAAGTTATATAGGGATCAAGCTGGGGGAAGGGAAGCAGAAGCCTAGCCCCTGGCAGGAAGAGGTTTCAGGTAGGGGTGGGGTGTGAAGTGCTGGAAGGAGTCACAGGTACTGAGTGAGATTTGTCCTTGGTTTGAGACCTAACAATAAGGAATTGTGCTGACCTAGCAAAATGGAGGTGCTATATTCTTTTGTAAAGCCCATTACCTCTCTAGGCCAGGGAAGCTGGCTAGGTTTCCAGTATGAAGCATGGTTTTCCTCCTGTTGAGGGGTTTTATTTTGTTTGCCATGCTTAGCCCTTATGACTGTGGGGCTTATACTAGAGCATGGGAATGCTACCAGTGGCCACATCCTCCAAGAAGAGTGATTCTCCCTCCTCCATCAATTGCTGCCTGTAGTTCCCCAGTGGGGGTGGCCCTGGATATGCCTGCACAGATTAGAAGAAATTTTATACTTTGGTTTTTCTTGGACTTTTTAGTCCACTGTCCTTTCATTAATTATTGCTTGTTGTTCTAAGAGCTTGATTAATTTCTTTATTACTAGAGCTCAACATACAAATTTGTGTGTGTGTGTGTTTATGTGCATATATGTCTTTGTATCTTTGTCATATAGAAGACTAGATATAATGCATATTTTTACTTAAGTTTTATATGTAATGGATTACCAGAAGACCTCCAAAGATTCTGATATACTAGTGTATTGTGACATATTTTTAAAAATAAATGTAAAGCTTACATTTTAGAAAACATTTAGTAAGCTAGGCAGTGGTGACACATGCCTTTAATCCCAGCATTTGGGAGGCAGAGGTAAGTAGATCTCTGTGAGTTCGAGGCCAGTCTAGTCTACAAAGTGAGTTCCAGGACATTCAGGGCTATTACACAGATAAACCCTGTCTCAAAAAAAAAAAAAAAAAAAAATTAGTATGCTAGTTGTGGTGGCTCATACCCTTAATCCCAATACTTGGGAAGCAGAGGAAGGCAGATTTGAATTTGAGGCCAGCTTGGTCTACAGAGTGAGTTCTAGGACAGCCAGGACTACACAGAGAAACCCTGTCTTGGAAAACAAGCTAGCATGTGAGGGTGTTGCTCATCTTAGTTGGCTCTGTTGTGAATTAATTGTGACAAGCTCGTAGGATCTTGTTTTGAGCTAATGTTTCCCTCTGGCCAGAAGAGTAGCCTGCACTGATGATATTTTAAAGACATGTGAACAGTTACTGTTCATTTGGTCCAGATGGCCTGTATCAGCTCCTTTTCCTGGAAAGGAGAGAAATTATTGTGTGTGGCCTTATTTGATATCTTATGACGCCCTCCTTAATATTCATAGCAGCTTTTTAGAGAACTTTGGGCCAAAGTTCTTTTTACTTAGGAAGACTGGTAGAGGGATTGGCCTGAGTGTTTTTATACACATTTAAAAAAAATACAGTTGCATGTGATCATTGAATAAGTTATATAAAACTTCTTTTTTCATAGGAAAAAAAGTTGAGTTCATAAGACAAGGAGAAGGTGATCCTTTTACATGTTTACTAGTTCCCCAGCCACTTATAGCTAAGATTTGTGTTAGTGGTTGATTTGGTAAACAGCACCCTTTTTTATTAATTTTTAAGTTTTTGAGAATTTCATGCATGAGCACATTGTAATTACATCATTCTTCCTTTTCCTCTCCAACTCATCCCATACCCTTCCCATATCCTCTCCTGAATTCATGACTTCTATTCTTATTACTGTTTTACACACATACACACACACACACACACACACACTACACACACAACACACACACACACATACACACACACACACACACACACACACACACACACACAGCCTACTGAGTCTAGTTAGTGACACCTGTATGCACTTGTGTTTAGGGCTGACCATGTAGGATTGGGAACCTATCAGAGGGCTCATCTCTGAAGTAAACTGATTCTCTCTCTTAGCAGCCACTGACTGATTACCTGCAGTCTTCTTTAGGGATAGGTCCTTACAAAATTTTCCCCACTCCATGTTGGTGTGTTAACCTATGTTGTCTTGTGCAGACAGCCATATTGCTGGCAGTTCATGGGTGTAGTGCCCTTGTCATGGGTTACACAGTACTCTGAACAAAGATATATAGAGTCCTTGAAAACAGCCATGATCTGCAATCAGAAAAAAACCCACTCATTTTTGGATTCACACTTTAATTGTAGCTGCTGATTTTCAGTCTGCACAGTGATCATCGCACTTGAATTTGAGCTTTCCTTTTCTGAGTCCTAAAGCCTTCTTCCCATCTACACTGTTAATCCTGAGCTGTCCTTATTAATACCTTCATCTTTCAGGTCTAGAGTTTTCAGAAGATAGGCATTGATAAAGTATTTTTTCCTTTTTTCTGGTTTTCTTTATAATAAACTTAAAAATCATATTTTACTGGATGACTTACCAAAATTTTCATTTCTTCAAGGTGTTGACTTTAAGGTGAAAACGATTTCAGTGGATGGAAATAAGGCTAAACTTGCAATATGGGTAAGAATTTTTAAAATGTACTTTTTAAAATGTATTTTTATTTTATTTATTATATGTCTATATGCCTTGTTGTGCAGGAGTTATAGGAGGTTTTGAGTCGCCAGCTATGGATGTTGGCAGCCCAATTCAGATCCTCTAGAAGAGCTGTGTTTTAGTTAGAGTTTTCTTACTGTGAGAGAGGCCATGACCACGGCAACTCTTATAAAGGAAAACATTTCACTGGGGCTGGCGAACATCCCACTTTGTGCATGTGTGTGTGCTTATCTATCTAGTTGTTGGGGCTGTAAGGCTAGCAGCGGCAATGGTGGCTGAAAGGGTGTGCAGATCTGCCATTGTCTTCACTCCCACTGATCGGATTGTCACATGCTCTCCTCCAGCACCTTCATTTCTGGACGCATTGCTATCCTTTCTCATTTATGTCTCTCTAATAACTTTTTACTTACATTGTATTTCCGAGTTTTTCTGATAGTGGTCATATTTGCAAACAATTTACTTCTGTTCATAGTCCACTTTATATTAACATTTGTTTTTTCCATGATTTAAAGTCTTTATTATAAAGAGTTATGTTATTGTAACCATCTTCTGACATATAAGGACTGGTAGATACTTCCATGCTGATTCTTTATCTTCATAATGTAAGCAGTCACATCAGATAGTAAATAAATTCTAAAGTTTCCCAGGCATAATAAAGAGATTTTATGACTCGTAGATTTTTTTGGTGCTTAAACAATTTATTATCTGTCTGTTCAGTTTACTTTCAACTGAATTCTCACTTAACTGTAATAAAGGACTATTTCTGGAAAAATAAAATCTTTACATAATAAAAATGTTCACTCTTTGCTTGCTATGTTTTCTGCTCTGTCATTTATCTTTAAAATTGCTTAAGGTAAATATGTGCTTATGTCTTACGAGTGTTTATAGCCCTGACTCTCTTACCCTGTAGGGTTTTTGTAGTTTGTCACACCACTCAAAGCTTGGTGAAGATAATGTGGAATGGGAAGGAAACTTAGGGGATACTTTTGCCTTATCAAAGCTTTCTGGTATTTATTTGATTCGGTTATTTGTTTTCTTTATAACATCTGAGTGTCATGTCATATTTGGGGAGAAGGGCTTCCGGACAATATTAGGAATGTTTGAGTCCATAATTTACCCTAATTTCTGTTGTTTTGTTTATAGAATACAGTGAGTGAGTTCCTCTCCTTGTGAGTTCCTCTCCTTGTTAGCTTCATAGCCCTGCCCCCACTACTTCCAAAGTGCACACTCACCATGATACACATGGCCTCTGGGAGCTTGTTTTCTCTTCTTTTCTACACCCTTGCCTCACTTGGACGCTCTGAATTCGGTTATTTCGCCTTCCTCAGGCTTTCTCAGCCCTTGGGTTTAATCCATATTTGTCTTTAGTAAGCTTTAATTTCCTTGCCTTTCCCCATTAGAAAATAAAACCACAGCATACAAAAGGATTGGCCTCTTTCATCTCAACAAAGATGGCAATATACTTAATATTTATTTCTGGTTTTAAGACAAACACAAGCAAAAGTTTGATGTCTGACTATGAAGTTCACAGTTATTATAAAATCTCGTTTAATGCCGTGGTGCAAGAAATTATACTAACACATTTGTATAAATGAATCAAAAAGTGCCAAGGGTTTAACATCTGGTCTTAGTTAAGTTTTCACATACAAATTGTCAAAATTACTTTCACATACAAAATGATCAAAATTACGTGGTGTGTGTGTGTGTGGGGGGGCTATGAATGAGTGAGGACACACAGTACTTGTAGGTGAGGAAATAACTTTTCAGAATCTGTTATCTCCTTCCACCACGGGATTCCAGGGTCAAACACAGGCAGCTCTGACCTCCTTAGCCATCTCAGCCCCAGGCAGTTTTGAAGTTGTTCTCAGAGTTCATACTAGATTGCCCTGTGCTTGGTCTAGAAATTAATTATTGGAATTTTCTGTTTCACCACTGATCTTGTGAAACAGTTTTTGAATTGTGAAACAGTTTTGCTATTGATAGCTTTTCTTCTGTTCCCTTTCTCTTTTTGAAAACAAAGACAAAGACAACAATAAAAATTAAACAAACAAACCTGGAGTATTTAAATGCTTCTCATGATGGAATTCTGAGAATTCCAGTATTGTAGTTGAATGTTGTTGCTTCTTTGTATGTAATTGCTAAAATATGTTTCTGACAATAACTTGTCTTTTTACAGTATAGTTTTTATTTTATGTGTATGAGTGTTTGCCTGCATGTATTTCTGTGTACCGGGTGCATATTTGTTGTCCCCAGGGACCATAAAAGGGCCTTGGGTTCCCCTGGAACTGGAGTTACAGACTATTGTGTTTGACTAGATGGATACTAGGAACAAAACCCTGGTCCTCTGCAAGAGCAGTAAGGGCCCTTAACTGCTGAGCCATCTCTCCAGCCAGTGTTTCATTTTCCTGAATTGGATTGTCTCAAATAGATGCAGATTTAAGTCTCTGACCGTTGGTAATATATATTTTTCTAGCTTTCAATGAAGTAGATTTCATGTGTGATTAAAAGTCTTAAGTCCAACATGGCAGAAAACCTTTATTTAGTTGCATTCTGTATGGGTGTATTGAAAAAAGTTGCGTTCTATTGTGGCAGAATTATACACTTAATTTTTCTATCACTTGAAAGTTGTATCATGGTTCCCAGTTGACTTCTTTTACAAACTTGAGTCTTGATCACTCAATGATAGCCATGTCATGATGATTAAAATATTTACCTCTATCATTATCAGTTATAATCTGCTTTAGATAGTATGTCTGCTTGATGAAGCTTTAGTTTATAAAATTGTTTTTTAAACTTAAGTATGTATGCAAATTGAGTGATTGTAAGTGAGAGGGAGGTTTTGCAAGAAACTTTGAAGCCTGAGAATTTGAAAAGAGAAATTGGTTTTTCACTACAATTTTCTGATCAGAAAGTTTAACTGTGTTATGTCTTTATCTGAAATGTAGCAGAGCTAGGGGTATCATCCTCTGCTGCTATGAATTTGGGAGCAAGGATGGCGTATTTCAAACCTCTTCTTAAGTGTCTCTTGTGAGACTCTGAATTTCCTCAGATACTCTCTGTTGTTTTACAGCATTCTCTTCTTTGGCCAGACAAAGACACTCCATATTGCTGGCACCTCTTGTTGCTGTTTGAAAATTCTTCTCCAATCTTAACAAACGTCTCAGAGGTTATGGACACTTTTTATGTCTGCAGGAGCTTGTGCTTGGTCCATAGCAAACCTTGCTTTTGCACAGTGATCCTGGCCGCTAAGATGAGGTTTGATGTGTGTCTTTACTTTCATTTGGGTTACCTTATATCAGCAGGCCAGGCTAGATAGTAAATATTTAAACCTTAAACTGGACCATATACTGATATTAATGGGCCTGGCTGTTACTAAGACTTTATTTAGTAAACCTTTCATTATAATAGGTTGAAGCAGCAGTTTGCCAGATGGAGCTCTGTAAGATCCTCGATACCTTGAAACACAATCCAGGGGTGCTGGAAAGACCAGGAAGGAGGCCTGGAAGAAGATGAAATTAGTCCCTCCCGCCTCTTCCTCCTCCTCCTTTCTTTCTCTCTCTCCTTCCCTGCTCCCTCTCTCCTCTTGCTGTAATACATTTCATTTTTTGTATTTTCCTAAAAGAAAATGTAGCCTCTTTTTTGAAGCAGATCTTTAAAATCCCTTCCCTGAAATAAACTACTCCTGTATTTCTCTAAATCGGTGGTCCTCAGCTTCACTTCATCATAACAACCTAGGAAGATTGGGTTTTCCTTCCCCAACCTAGATTTCCTAGATGGATTCTGTCAGAATCTTCAGAGATTAGACATAAATGTTCCCAGATAATTTGATTGTGTATCTGAAGTTTAGAATCATGCTGTCAAAGAACTGGGTTTCATGTGTGATAAAAATCTTAAGACTGTCATGGCAGAAAACCTTCACTTGTGTTTTTCTAGAGATGACCCAGTGTTAATTGATTTTATATGTGTAACACTTACTAGTAAATGTACATTGTATTTAAGTTCTAAATGTTTTTAATAATTTTTTGATTTGCTTAAATATGCTCAATAACATTGAAGATATGATATTTATACCTGGCTTTACTTAGTAGTAATTGATTGTCATTTCCAGGATACGGCTGGTCAAGAGAGGTTCAGAACATTAACTCCCAGCTATTACAGAGGTGCACAGGGAGTTATATTAGGTAAGGATTTAACCTTAATATGCTATCCATTGATAAATACTATCCATTGATAAATACCATCCATTGTTAAATACTGTCCATCGTTTAAAATACTATCCATTGAAATTTCTAATCTAGAAAGATTCATATTTTAATTTTCTTTAGGGGTACTTTTTTGGGTGTATGTGTTCATATATATGTACTTGTAAGTTATAGAGACTTTATTTGATATTATTGAACATTAAACCTAACTTTTTTCAACTCTGTGGAAATTTAAAAAAGAGAAGACCATTATCTTTGGTTTTAAAAAACATGTTGATGAGGACATAAATTGAAAATTAGTCCACATCTGTCCAGAGCATTACTGAAACTAGTCTTCATTTATCAGTAAATTAACACTTGCTTCAGTCTGTAAACAGAGTATTTGTTATTAAGTAGAATCTGTTTTATCAAAAGTAGCACAAAACACCAGTTAGGGTTCATAATCAATCAAAATTTAAAACCAGAATATTTGGTTTTCAGATAATATGCTGAGAAGGTCATAGTCATCTTCCATTTGATGTTATTTTTTAAGAGTGGCAAACAGTTTGGAAACTGAGCTTTTTGTGATGCAAGATGATACAAGACAAAAGTAACAACAGAGGAAGCCACCAGGATGAGTTTCACTTGGTTTTTGTCGTAATTAGCGTTTCTTTTGATGTGATGAAACACCATGACCAAAAGCAAGTTGGAGAGGAAAGGTTTTTTTGACTTATACTTCCACATCATAGCTCATCATTGAAGGAAGTCAGGACAGGAACACAAACAGGGCAGGAACCTGGAGGCAGGAGCTAATACAGGGCTTTGGAGGAGTCGTGCTTGCCAGCTTGCTCCTCGTGGCTTTCCAGCCTGCTTTCTTATAGAACCCAGGACCATCAGTCCAGGTTTGGCACTATCCAGAATGGATAGAGCCCTCCTCCATCAATCACTAGTTAAGAAAATGCCCTACACCTGGATCTTATGAAGCCATTTTCTTAATTGAGGTTTCCTCCTTTCAGATAATTGCAGCTTGTATCCAGTTGATATAAAACTAGCCAGCATAATAATGACACTGACTTTTTTTAAAGTTACAAATTCTGATCCTTGTTAAAAAAAATAAGAGGTTCATAGATGTTTAAAGTCATGTAATATTTTGATATCCTGTTAAGATTTAGATTAAGATATTGTGCTCAGGTAGACCTCAACATTATCGAGCTGCAGTTTTGTTTAACTTATTGTCAGTTGCCACATAGGATATAATGTTACTATGTGTGTTAATGATTTAAATTTGTTTTAAGTATTCACTAGTAAGCAGTGAAGGATTCACAAAAACAGACTTGCTTATACACTATTGTTAGCTTTTAGCGAGTATCAAAAATAAGTCATTGCTCTTATTTTGTGTGATTTTTAAATTAGTGGCTTTGCTTTCATTTCAGTTTATGATGTCACAAGAAGAGACACCTTTGTTAAACTGGATAATTGGTTAAATGAATTGGAAACATACTGTACAAGAAATGACATAGTAAACATGCTAGTTGGAAATAAAATTGATAAGGTAAAAAGCAGACACTTGACATTTGGGTAGCTCTTTTTGGGGAGGGGAGAGGAGGAAAAATGAGATTTAAACACAGCACTTCCTGCATGCTAGACACATGTTCTACCATGGAGCTGTATCCCAACCCTTTTTAATTTTAATGCTAGCTTACCTAGGCTGGTCCCAGAATTAAAATCCTTTCAGCCTTTGTCTTAGTTTGAGTTGCTATTGTTGTTGAGAGACACCATGTCCATAGCAAGTGTTATCATCATGGCAGGAAGTGTGGCAGTATGCAGGCAGACATGGTGATAGAAAGGTAGTTGAGAGTTCTACATCTTGATCTGTAGGCAACAGGAAGTGAACTGTCTATCACACTAGGCATAGCTTGAGTGTATGAGCTCTAAGCCTGCCCCCACATCGACACACTTCCTCCAACAGGGCCACACCTAATAGTGCCACTCCCTATGGGTTAAGCATTCAAACACATGAATCTATGGGTGTCATCCCTATTCAGACCACCACAGCCTTCTAAGTAGTTGGGAATACAGACACACCCCACCATTCAGATGGTTCTAAGCAGTTGAAAATACAGTCATGCCTCACCACCTCTACAAATGGCTGGCAGCTTTTAAAATTTGCTGCTTTTATCTTTTAGGAAAATCGTGAAGTTGATAGAAATGAAGGCCTGAAATTTGCACGCAAGCATTCTATGTTGTTCATAGGTAAGTGAGTAAGTGAATCTTTCCAATCTTAAGGAAAAAACTTTAAATTGTGGTTTTGTTGAATTATTTCCTTAAAGAACCATAAAATATATGCAGTTCATTGTTGTCAAATGATACATAATCTAACTGTAGAATGAAATTCCTCTTCTTTTGGTTGAAATCATAGAGTATAGTTGAATTTTACCCACTGGTACACAGGGTATCAGCATCATCTGAGAATTTGGTACTAATAGAAATGCATCAACCCCGGCCCTGACCCAGTTTTTCAGTTGGAATCTGAATTTTAGTGATGTCTTTGTATGGTTTCTAGGCATACTAGTGTTTGAGGCTCAAGGTTGGCAAGCTAAAACATGGACCACTCCCCCATTATACTAAATACAGGGATGCTTAAATTTACTTACTGCCTTTGGCTGCTTTTATGCTACGTGAATGTTTGTAGTTCCCATCAAGTTATATGGCTCACAAAGCCAAAAATACTTAGTCTCTGGCTGTTTGCAGAAGTTTCTCAACCTCTTCTCTAGAAGAGTGATCTGACTGTATCTGAATCATCTGTGAACTTTTCTCTCTCCTCTCATGGAACTAAAAGTATCTTAAAAGTAGAGGCTGGAGAGATGCCTTAGCAGTTAGGAGTGCTTACTACTCTTCAGAGGACCCACATTTGATTCCCAGCACTTGTGTACATAACTCACAAATCCGGGGAGATCCTTTGGCTTCTGTAGGCACCAGCTCATGAGTTTGCATGTGTGAACTCACTCTCTCTCTCTCTCTCTCTCTCTCTCTCTCTCTCTCTCTCTCTCTCTTTCTCTCTCTTGTTTTAAAAAAATTACCCACACTGATTCTGATGTGGCAGCAACTTTTGGAATTAGTGATCTAGTTATCCTGTGTTATTCAAATACTAGGAACCTGCAGATGGACTTGAAGCAGGATGGTGTAAGTGGGTGGTTAGCTGCTGTTCTGAAGAGAATTGAATGCCACCTTTACTATTGAATTGCTGCATGTCCCACATCTCCATATATTAGCTTTCCCCATTTTTCATGACATGGAGGATATAACATTGAACAGACAAACAAATGCTCTGCCCTCCTGGGGCTTGCATTCTAGTGTAAAAAAGCAGGTTTAACAAGTAAGCAGTGCTGTGAAGGAAAGAAAGGAGGACAGAGTGCAGGCATGGTGACCACACAGGGAAAGCTATTGACGTAGCTGAGCAGAATGCCAGTGTGCGCATCTAGATGCTGAGACAGTAGCAAGTTTCCTAGAGGCAGGGGACAGCATAGTGTGTTTAGAAACAGAAAGGAAGCTTGTGGACTGGAGCTTAACATGCATTTGGGAGAAAGAAGCTGGTAGGACATGAGATTAGAGTATGGTAACAAGATGAAATACATACTACATGTGTGCAGCAGAAAGCCATGCAATAGTTGGTACTCTTCTAGAGTACCTTACATGTAGAGTATGGTCTATGGAGTGAAAGCAGGAAGCTGATTCTTCTCTTTCTGTGGTCCAGAGGAATAAAGCTGGTGCACTTGCAACCAGCAGGTCTTGGAAAATTGACAGCTCTGGGAGATACTCAGAATGTTAAAACTAACAGTATATGTGGGAAAATTGGATGAGACCAAGGAAAGAGAACAGTTAAAGACAACTACAGATGTTTAGCTTGACCAAGTGGTAGGTGGGTTGTATTTCTGTTACCTGGGTGTGGAAGACTGAGGTAAAGCAGATTTGATGTGGGGAAGTGAGAATCAAGAATTTTACTTAGACACAGAATGAGACAGTGTTCAGATATCCAGTAGACATGCTAGTTGTTTAAGTGGCATTTAAAATGCTGTAATTAGTGAAAATTTTCCAAGAATGTGGATTCAAAAGAGCTGGAGATTGACCTCTAGGATATTCCAATGAGGGGCCAGCAGAAAGGCCATGAGTGACATGCCATTGAGACAGGAGGATTCCAAGGCATACTGACTGTGCTGGGAGTCACAGGAGTGAGAGTATTTACAGAGGGAAGTGATTAGTAATACCAAATGCCAAGGATGTCAGGTGAGGTGACCAGTGGAACCAGTGCTGATGGCCGTGAAAGGAATGCCCTTAATGGATTCGTGGGAACAAAAGCCAGGGTAGACTGTGCCTGCCCCTACACGCAGCACACCCTCTCAGAGTTTCAGTTACCATGGTCAGTCTTGTTCTGCAAATATGAAGAACGAGATTTTATTATAGCATATTATAATAATTACTTAATTTTGTTATTAGTTATTGTTGATAATTTATTACTGTGCCTAACTTAAAAGTTAAAGTTTATCATAGGCATGTATGCATAGGCACATGTAGGTAGACGTGGGAGTTCCCTGGTACATGTGCCCCTTGGATGGGATTGGTGAGTTGGTGAAAGCAGCATATACAAACAACATTCTAGGATGGTTTCCATGAAGAATAGAGACACTGGGTGGCTCCGTGGTAGGTATGTGGACTCTAGAACAAGTCTGTCTTGTTCGTAAGATGGAAAATATTAGCAGACATTTAGATTGAATGATACTGTTAGAAAAGAGTGCATGAGCCTTTGGTAAATGAGAAGGGGTGGGGTCCCGGGAGCTGGAGAAGGGGTGGTATGGGCAGCTCACCTTTCCACAGAGTAACAGGACAGGCAGGAAGCTTGTAAACTTCATAGTGGGATGACCAGAGAATCTTTGCCAAATTGTTTCTGTTGCCCCACTCCCAAACATCTTTTTCCACCCTAGATCAGCAACTGGAGGTTTAGCTCAGTGGTAGAACACACATACCTATCATGCACAAAGCCATAGATTCAGTCCTCAGTATTAAAAACTGAAAGACTCTAGAGCATCATCTGTGATAGTAAAGAAGGAATGCAAGGGATCTTTGGATAGTGAGAAAGACAGATAAGCACTCAGCTTACAGGGCCCTGAGAGCACACACAGAATGCACCGGTGGCTGTGTGTCATCTAGCTGTGTGTCATACATAGCTCCACATTCAGAAAATTCAAGTTAGTTGTTTACATTGGAGCCTGGGTTTCCTTATTTTAAACTAGGAATGCTATCTGCTTTGGGGGCTCATTTGAAGAATTAACTGAAAACTTAAGAAAAACTTAGACCGCTGTTTTGGGTAGTGCCTTACAAGTTGCAGTTGCTTTACAAATCTTAGGGCTAACCTAATACACTAGTGGGTAGACTTAAAGTAGCGGTGTGTGTGGAGTGGAATAAATTTACTAATTCTAAACCTGTGTCAAGAAATGCTGATTTGATTATCAATATCTTGTAAGCTTCTATCTATGCCATAATAATTCTCCAAAAACACATGAGAATATGTCCAACAAAAATTATACTGTGTTCCTTTTCCTTGAATTTTAGAGGCAAGTGCAAAAACCTGCGATGGTGTTCAGTGTGCCTTTGAGGAGCTTGTTGAAAAGATCATTCAGACACCTGGACTGTGGGAAAGTGAGAACCAGAACAAAGGAGTCAAGCTGTCACACAGGGAAGAGAGCCATGGAGGAGGAGCCTGTGGTGGTTACTGTTCTGTGCTATAAACTCTGGGGAGTCCATCTCTTGCATAGTTGATCAGATAGTGACATCTTTCTGTATATAAACTCTTAACTGCTCTTAGGGACCTTGCAGTTTGCACATAATCGTTTCTATCATGGCAGTGAGTATTTGCAAGAAATCCCCTCATTGGCTTTCCCAGGTGAAATGTTATGGTACGCATGCACAGTTTGCAGTCTATAGTTTTTTATGTAACGTAAAATAGGTGTACCTTCATGAGTACATTTGATTTTATGATTTACATTTATCATGTCATTTTTTAAAAATATCATCTGTCTAGTATATGTTGCTGCAAGTCTGCTTTTGTTCTCCTTTTTGCTTAAATACTCTGATCAATTACTGAATTACTTGGTATGTAGAACTAGAACCATGGGAAGGTATGCAGGTATCATCAAGCCTATCCAGTTTCCCTTGAGGAATAACAAAGCATGATTCACAGCTTTTCTAGGATGTTTGAGAGTCTTAGTACTAAGTAAAATTCTCAGTTCAGAATGTAGCCCAGGCTAATTCATAATTAAATCTCTATTTGTTCTGATGATGCTTCCAAAATAGTATTGATAAGTTAAAGCAGTTTGGTATTTTAATTTACTCCAGTGATTAGCTCAGTTACCTGGAACTTTAATCCATTGCACACATTGGGTTCTTGATCCTTGGTGCAATGTTTTAGTTACATGGCATCTGGCAGGATGGCAGTAAGACTTTCCCTCATTTGGGATTCAGAAGGACATGAACAGTATAACTCCTTCAAATACTTCCACTTTTAAAACCCAACATCTTTTTTCACAAGTGTTGGTCGTGTTTGTCAGATGCCTCACTGTGGCTTGTGTAATGACTATCTGTAGCTTATGGCTTCCATAAATGGCTAATTGCCATTCAAAAACCTCTTTCTGTGTTTTGAAGGTGGGGGAGAAAACACTAAATGATAATTTGAGAAGGGCGTATTGCTTCCAGATTCTGAATGGTGGGGAAATGCTATTACAATGAGATTGTTGATAATTTACTGTAACAAGTAGCCAATAGTTTATTAAAAACCAACCTGTACAGAATAATAAACCTTTTCCACAGTATTCAGTTTTCTAACTCCTTGTTATAATACATTGTATGTTTTTTCACTCATCCATTATTTAATTTACATTGACCTATGCTATTTATGCTCCATAAGTAATATGTACTTAGGCTAGTCACTGTATTACCCCTCATTAAGATTCTAATATTAATTTTTGCAGTTATCTCTATGTACAATGGTAAATGATAAACATTTTTGTGTACCTTTGCAATATGTGTGTTAGTGGGTTTACTTCAGCTTGGCTTTTTTCTGAACAGGGTGTCTTCATGTATGGAAACCTTACATTTTACTTCATTTATACTTGGTAGTTTACATGTGATTAGAGCTTTTATACATTCTGTATATTTTTATTAAATATAAGACTTTTGCTTCTATAATGTTAGAGGAAGGTAGCTCACAATACACTTATAATTTGGTCATGTTGCATTAAATTTTAGATTTATGTACATTTTGAGTCTGTCTTGACAAGGCTTCTGCTTATTCTTGTTCCATGAGTTACGTCATCTTTATTACCATTAGATTGTCGTTTTGATTTGATCAGAACTTAAATATGAGTCACTTGAATGTAACTTTTAAAAATTAATTGTGGTGTATGGAGAGGTGGTTCATTGGACAAAGTACTTGCTGCACAAGCTTGAGGACTGTTGTTTGCATCCCCAGAACTCACCTAAAATGCCAGGTGAATAGCAGCAACTATAGCTCCAACACTCAGAAGCCGGAGACAGAGCCTCCAGAATCAAACTGGTGAGCTAGAGTACTCATGTGGGCAAGCTTTGGGTTCAATTGAGAGAGACTTTGCTTCAAAGAATAAAGTGGAGAGCAATTGAGGAAGCCTCAGCATCAATCTCAGGTCTCTATATACATGTGGGTACACATGTACAAGCCCATACACTCAAATAAATTAATGTTGATAGGTTTATTGTATAACCTTGTATTGTTTGCTATCTCTAGATGGACTTGTACAGGAACTACATTTCCCTTTACTATCCTCAGCAAGAGGACATGTGAATATAGGACTCAAATAC